>NC_056523.1:173763958-173898519 GCF_019175285.1 Sceloporus undulatus | reverse complement strand
TATATTATATATTATATATTATATATTATATATTATATATTATATATTATATATAGGGCTCTTCCAGCCCCCTGGTTGATGCAGTGATATATACTGTGGTATTGGGTATTTTAAGATGCTAAAACTCTGATTTATTTATGTGTTTGTTTGTTTATTTATTGGATTTATATCTCACCTTTCTCCCAAAATGGGATTCAGAGTGGCTTAAACACCATTTTGGGTGGTGGTCTTGCTCTTTTTTGTGTTTGGGGTATGATTCCCCCACAGCGGAGGGCAAAATAGGCCTTGAGAGTAGATTTCAAACTTTTTTCCCCTGCCAATTTTAAAAATAATTTGGGGCCCATGAGAACAAAGATTACAGAGGACCCCTGCTCCCAAGGGCTACATAATTCCCAGCCGCGTTCGAAAAAAGTTCATGTTTGGCAAAGATGGAATCCTTATGGAGACTCAACTGGGTTTCAGCTTTCAGAGCAAGAAAGAAGATGTTAATGTGTCAACCTGTACCTTTTGAGGCAACCAGAACCATATTGTAACTCTTTCTAACTGATGGTTATGTAGCATGCACTAATATTGCTGCCAGGAAGTGTACTCAGTCATTTTATGAAGGCTTTATTTATTCATTCATGCATACTCTTTCCTTGCAGATGTAAATGCCACCTGATTTTTGCATGCAGCCCTTGATAGCTGTGTTTCTGTAGATTATTTCACTGCAGTGATTTCTTCTGTAGAAATTTCACAGTAGAAACTTTTGTTTCCCTTCATTGTGTTGCCACACTTACTTTTGCTCCTACCATCTAGTGGGAGGGCGAACGTGTTCCTCTAACCATAAATCACAACTGAACTAGGGCAGTCCACTGAAGTGTATAGGGTTTGAATTCTGGCCATGCCTTCCCCTGAATGGCTCTGTCTCTGCCTCATTTCTCTATTTATGTAAATGGGAGAGAAAGTAACTTGAACCTTTTCTATGACATTTATGATCTCTGTCAATAAACATGATTCTTAAGCTCAGCTGAGTAGTATTTGAACCTGGCAAATGGTTTCCATAGTGCAATTCCTTGTGTAACAAGCTTTACTTTCCCTCTGCAGTATTATGATGACACCTACCCCACTGTCAAGGAGCAAAAGGCCTTTGAGAAGAATATTTTCAACAAGACTCACCGGACAGATAGTAGGTTCTACTGGGGAGCATCATGTAGGGGTGTCTGGGATGATAATATATAGAAGGTTAAATGATCTTCTTCGAAGGCTCTTTTGGGAGGCTCTGGAAGGAAGTATCCATCTAAAATGCCAGAAAAGGGAGGGAAACATGACTGAAATTTATAAAATTGTGTTTAGTGGTGAGCTGGAAAGATAGAGAAGTAGACAGAAGTTTTTCTTCCTATCTCATGTAAGCAGACTCCTTCCAGCAAAGCAGATAATTAAGAGGCTGAAACCAAACAAAAGAAAGTACTTGTGCACACAATGTGTCGTTTAAAAATGTGTTTTCTTCTGTAAGATGGGGTGATGGCTCCCAGGCTGGATGACTTGAAAAGGCTCTTGGATAAATGTATGGAGGAAAAGGCTATCTTGAGGGTTGTATTCCACTTCCAAGCAGGCTGTCTCTGAATACTAATGACTGAGGAATCAAAGAAGGATGGCCTTGAGGACCTCCTGGAGGCAGTTGATTAGTCCCTGGGTAGAAACAAGACATTGGACTAGATAGGCCATCCATTGGTGTGGTATGGCAGACTTTCATGATGCTGTTTTCTCTCTGAGAAACCTGACTTTGAAAGGAAAGAGTATTTGATAATTCTATATTTGCCACCATGGTAGTGATTTATAGCTGTTGGATGCACATTGGTCATCTGTCTTGCTTTCCAATATTGGCAAACTTTTTATTTTAAATACCTCCCTGGAATTGACTTTGGTCCAATATTCTCAAGATGAGAAGTCAGAACAAATGTCTGGAAGAAGGATTGTTTTAGGAAATGTTTTTTTTTTTTAATCTTAATGTATTTTGAATATAAGGCATCATCTTTAGGGGAAATTTACTCACCTCTTAAGCAAGCCAGTGTGGCGTAGTGGTTTGAGTGTTAGACTAGGACTCTGCAGACCAGGGTTTAAGCTCCCTTGAACAATTGGGAGGCCACTTCAAGAAAATGGTGAATTACTGCAAGATTTATTTTGTGAAAAATTATTTGCACAAAACCTTGGGTTCTGCACAGAAAATACTGTAATTCGAGAGAAAGCTATTTATTTTTGCACAAAAAATAAGTTGCACAATGAAAGGCCCCCAAATACAAAATCATAGAAAAATACACATAAATTCTTGTAATCTTGCCCAATGTGAGAAAAACTATTGAAATATTTGTTTTTGTTTGCAAGATCAAAAGCAAACAGTGACAGCCTTAAGAAGAAGATGACAATGATGCATTATCAACACTTGGAATGTCATGTGCTGCTTTTCTAGCTTTGTTATGTTTTATTTTGTCACCTTTCTCCTCCTTCCACACAGGTGAAATTGCTCTCCTAGAGGGACTGACAGTCGTTTACAAGAGCAGCATTGACCTGTATTTCTATGTCATTGGTAGTTCCTATGAAAACGAGGTGTGTTATTCCAACTCATCAAAAAGATGTGTGGTTTCAACCATCTTGCCTTCTATGTGAAGGCTCCGTTCATTCGTATTCTTTGTGTCAGGAGAAACAGCTTTTCATGAGACACAATGCATGTGTGTAAAACTGTGCCCACTATTGCCCTGCATGAGAGAGCTGTTGTCACAGCTCCATGGCCCCCTAAACATTCAGAGAGGTGTAGGGAACCTCTTGATTTCCATCACATGGTCATACACCCCTCACCTTGACAGCATTATTGACTGGTTTCCCAGCTTTTTGTGCATATTTATTTTCATTGCAAAAGGATGAATGCCTCTTCTAAGGGTTAGTTACTGGCAATAAGGCCTTTAAGCCAAAACACGTTGGCATTTTTTGTCTCACCCTTTTGCCTTTGACAGTGTCCACCACTAGAATACATTCCTCAAGAGCTTCTTTGAACCTGAATTTGGCCCTTGAGTTGAAAGAAGCTTGCCAGCTTTGGGGAGCCTCTTTAGGGAAGGACTTTAACAGAGCAAAAAATTGCCAAGCATAGCATGCCTTCTGTGAGTCTAGCAACCAGTGCCATGCTACAGCCTGTCTATCTGTACAACCCCAAATGCTTCAGATCTAGCTATGATTTGTGTGTATGTGAACTGTTTCCTTTGCAGCTGATGCTGATGGCTGTGCTCAACTGCCTCTTTGATTCACTCAGTCAGATGCTGAGGTAAGAATCTCATTTCTTGTGGTGGCTGAGCCCTCTCACTTTGGCCAGGGTGGAATTTGGGAACAGGGTAAAAGAGCAAGCATTATGACTGAAAGACATCGATGTTTAGAATGGATAACAGCATCAAGAACACATTCACTGTTTCTAAATCATTGGAACAAAATATTATCAGTGGACAGAGGTGTGTTGATTAACAATACAATACTGAAATCCTGGTTCATCACACACACTGGATTTTTCCAGAGCTTGGAAAAAAATATTTGATTGGACTACAACACCCAGAATCTCCTTGCTAGCATAGCCATTGAGGTTGTAATCTTTAAAAAACCTTCCCGTGCTCTGATACCTCCACCAATACATTAAATTTAGCACTTAGCACTTGTGTTCAAATCCATTCAAAAAGTACTGTTTTCACCACCCCCACCGCCCAAAAATCCATAAGAATGAGCTGGGCAACTTAGTTATATGAGTTTGGGTAAGATGTCATCCAAAAAGGATCAAACGTCACTTCTTGTGTTTCTGTTTGGGGGGGGGCATGATTCTGTGGAGGGTCAGTTCACAGCCATTTGTGAATGGAAAGACAAAAGAGGTCCTGGGTTAGTTCCAGCTTGTAGTGGAAGGTATCAGTTAATGGTCATCAGCATGGTCGCTGGTTTACAACAAGCCAGAACTTTTTAGAAATCTGCTGCGGTGTAGCATCTATATGTGCTCTGTGGACTTAGTATGTCAGCACAGTGTAAGCAAAGCAGTTGGTTTCAAAGTGGTACCTATTTATCTACTTGCATTTGCATGCTTTCAAACTGCTAGGTTGGCAGAAGCTGGGACTAGTAATGGGAGCTCACCCCATCATGTGGCATCCGAACCTTGAACTGCCAACCTGCCGATCTTGCAATCAGCAGAGTCGATCAACCACTTGAGCCACGTAGGGAGTATATTAATGGCAATGAACAGACAAATCAATACATACTTGCCCAGTTTATTTAGGTTCTCCAGTGCAGTGGCTTTTTTTGATCCATGATGTGGAATTCGTATATGTGTCAGCACACATGCATAGGGTTTACATGCTCCATTTAAGGCAAGCCTTTGGATAGGTGTGTGAATGTTCTGAGTGCACCTTGGTTCATATTCCAAGCACTAGTATCCAGTCCAGAAATGAGCATTGTGAGATTATCAACTAGTTGCTGGTTCTTGATCAATTACATAGTACTGTAATGCATTGAAATGTGGCACATTCCTGGTGAACACTATGTCTGTATTTAGGACTCTGAGTATGATAGCAGGCTGTCAGTGCTGAGATTATTTATTTATTCTAAATTATACCTTGGACCCCCAACTTCTCAGTGAGCAGTATTCTGTGGTCCCTTCTGCAGGAAGAATGTGGAGAAGAGAGCGCTCCTGGAAAACATGGAGGGTCTTTTCCTGGCTGTGGATGAAATTGTGGATGGAGGGTGAGTCTACACATTGCAATACACTGTAGGGACCAGAGATTCACAAATCTAATCACAGTCTGGTGTGTGCATGCACACTTACACACTTATGTGCCTATGAGGGTGCCTGTGTAAGTGTAACTTAACTGTAAGTGTAAGAAGAAGGGCCCTCCCTCCAGTCCATCTGCCCTGGTCCAGGCCTCTGAGGGAGAGAAGAACTGCTGGACTTTTCCCTTCCCCACTGCCATTCCCTTCTCCTTTTGTGTCTTGTCTCTTTAGATTGTAAGCCTGAGGGCAGGGAAATGTCCAATTAACAATTTGTAAGCCGCTCTGATAACCTTTTGGCTGAAGAGCAGGGTATAAGTAAATAATAATAATAATACTGTAATAATAATAATAATAATAATAATAATCTGAGCAGAATATGCATTCCTGATGGTAGGGTGTAGCATTTGTGTATCTGCACTTTCTGCAATGGACTATAACCCATTCCAGAAGGTAACTGCATCTGTCATCTCTTCCAGGGTGATTCTTGAGAGTGACCCCCAACAGGTGTTACATAGAGTTGCTGTACGGGTAAGTGATTCCCATCTCAGCCCTCCTGCTTCTCATACCTTGTCCAGGAGCTTTCTTAATCAGCCCATTTTAGGTGCTGGGGGAGCAGTTGTATAGCCCAAGGGTTGGTGGTCACTTTTCTGATTGGCCAGGTGTTTGACAGCTGTAAGTTAGAGGCTTAAATTGGTTTAATAGAAAATGCATACCAGCTATATCTATCTAAAATACATTAAAATTGAACTGAAATTAAAATTTTGTGCTTCATATGTAAATTCATTAGAATCTCATATACAATTAAAATTGCTTATTTATACCAGAATATTTTTTTAAAATTATATTTTTATGTAAATGAACCTTAAATTGACTATTTACATTGACTACTGATATTGAACTAAAAGAAATCAAGGGTGTATCTAGACTGATTTTAAAAGACCAGAAAGTCCCAGATTTTCTTTCTGTTTCTTCTGATTTTATTTTGGATATCCATACATGTTTTGTTAATCTCAAAATAATTTCTGATAGCTACCAGTACGATCATAGACTTTTTATCCAGTTCCTCACTTTGCTTTATTTTAACCCAATATATAAGCAGAACAGGAACAAAATCTAGGACTTTTAATTGTGTCCTAAATTGATCATGCTGTTGACAATCCCAATGATAAAAATGAATTTAGTTCCTTTTTCTTAAAACAGTAGTATGAATTGCAAAGTCAGTTTTTTTAAAAAATGGGGTAGCACTCAGGAGCCACAAAGAAAGCTCAGAGGATCCATATGCAGCTGAGCAGCCAACAGTCACTTTACTGGCACTTATCTTATCTTGTTTTTACAAGGAAGCAAGCTGCAGCTATATACAGTTGATTTAACAGGAAGGGAGGTTGGTTGGAGGAGGAGAAAGAAGATGGTACCATGTTATGATGAGTCCTGGAATTAAGTGGCCTTTGGTGGACTCTTTGGGACACTGAGTTAAGATTAGTGTCTCCTTTACAAGTTAGAATACCTATTTTCAAATATACCTTTGTGAATTAACTGCCCCCCCCCCCCCATTTCAGGGAGAGGACGTCCCTCTTACAGAGCAGACAGTCTCACAGGTATGTTTATTGGCTACATCTTGTTGGCTATCTTTCATTAAATCTCATTGAGAGCATGCTAATGCTACTATAACTGCACCCTTCTCATCAACAAAGTTTCCTGGTTATGACATCTCAAGACACTGATAAGATGGGAATTACCCAGTGCTATCACCTAGGTAACATGTCTGCAGTTGTGTCGCACATTTGGTTTTTGGAGTCTTGACACAGAGCGGAGTATGATGAGA
Source organism: Sceloporus undulatus (assembly GCF_019175285.1). NCBI lineage: Eukaryota > Metazoa > Chordata > Lepidosauria > Squamata > Phrynosomatidae > Sceloporus > Sceloporus undulatus. The sequence goes on along the minus strand of NC_056523.1, from coordinate 173,891,927 downwards.
AACTTCATTTTCATGTATAAACCAGCCCACCTGATCCCAGCTTTCCCCAACATGGTGATTGCTAATGTTTTGAACTACAGTACCTAGTATTCGCAACTGGGCTGTTGGGAGTGGAAGTCCAAAAAGTCTGGAGGGCATCAGGTTAAGGAAGATTGGTTTAGTCTTGGCTGTAGATAAAAGCTCTGATACCTGGTGTTGATAAATGTTTACAGGCCAGAAGAAGCTTCATCTGAATGACTGATAATCAGAGAGCTAGAGTTTCAATGCATAGCACATAGCAGCTAAAATATCTGGAGGTTTTATGCAGAAGCCAGAATTTGAATACAAATTATGCTCAACCTTAGTTTTTCCCTTTTCAGTCTCCATGTGCATGACTTGGGGGGGGGACCCATCTGTGATTTAAATAATTTTTACTGGGAATTTTGTATAACTGCATGAAGATTATTCTTGTGGAGAATTGGGGGCTGAATCCTGTTGTCTGCCAGTCTGTTCACCCTTCAATTTCTATTTGCAGGTATTGCAGTCAGCAAAGGAACAAATCAAGTGGTCGCTACTGCGATGAGGAGTCATGTGGGATCCCACCCATTGACCTACTGTGTCCCCACCTGCCTTTCCTGCCCTGTCTCGCACTGACCAAAATATAACATGACCACAATTTTTGACATATCTCATATCCTGATCTTAGTCTCATCACTGTCCCTATAGTTGTTGGTGCTAGCGCATAGGGGTGGGGGAGCCAGTGAGGGCCAGGCTGTTTTCAGAATTACATCATATTTCAGGGGAACACTCCTTCCTGTAGGGGAAACATCTTCATATCTTATATTGTCTGTCCAATCTGGCTGTCTTCTCCCAACCTTTAATCCAGAAAGGCATTTCCTTTTAACTGTATGATAGAGGTTTTTCCCTCTTGGGCTCTTCAGCCTTTTCCCAGTTCTGCCCATAGGCCAGCATGTGATGACATGAGAGCCTGTTTGTGTATGACTGACACCCAGATATATGCCCCCCTGCTCCTTTACAGTCACAGCCATATGGGGCCTGTCTCCAATCCACCCATCCCCCATGCAGTCCTAGCCTGGGCCAATCTTTCCATGTGGACTTAGTGCCAGAGATTTACCTAGAGCTGGTGTGGGCCCTATACAGCCAATTGTAATTACCTACTTGATACATTGCATTTGATCCAATTCCTGCAGCTGCTACTTGAAGGCATCCAGCAAGAGGAGTACCCTGGCCATTGGTCCCATTCTTGAACAACACTTACTGTCAAAGCAGTTTCTCCTAGTGTTCATTCCAAATAGACCTTTTTATGATTTAAAGAATCATATCCAGGCCTGTCTTCTGGGGTGGCAGAGGAAAGGTCTTTCCCCTCTTCCATTTAATCACAGTGCTTTTGAAGAGTTCCATCTTATCTCCCCCAAAATCTTCAGGTTAAACATTCCATTACCTCAGTCCTTCTAGTAGTTGATATCTGTGCCCGTTCGTTATCTTTGTTGCCATATTCTAAACCTGTTCATTTGTCTATATCCTTTTAAAAGTAAGGCATCCAGAACTGGAAACCTATGCACGAAGTCTCTTTATTGCCTGTAATTTGCAAAATATGGTTCTGTTAGTGGAGTTCTAAAGTTTTACTAATGGTTGCACAGGACAATTTGACATTGCTTTTTATTCATAGATAATTGAGGTGATATCTTATTCATTTTATTGGACCATCTTCTGCAACTGTAAGAGAAATACTCAAGGCTTACAGAATTCTGCCTTAAGATGGGCTTTCAGTTTGCTGTGACCCTGTAACAGGGATGGGCAACTTGTGACCCTCTGGGTTTTTGGGCTGCAGCTCACATAATCCCTCACTACCAGCTATGCTGCCTTCAGCTGAGGGAGTTGCAGGTAAAGAAATATTTAAGGACACTTGCCCACCTCAGTTCTGTAGGAACATTTTCAAAAGTGTGCAATTGGTTGTATAATTCATCTCCTTAAGAATTCTGATTATCTTTTTGTCTTAAGTGTTGGCAAAAATTGAATCTTCCAGGATTTGCTGGAATGCAACCATCATCTCTGGTCAGCACAGCCAATGGCAAATGATACTGGGCATTGCAGTTCAGCAACATCTGGAGAGCTGACTCAGCCCACCCCCAATCTAGCTCTGGGGTTATGAGATATGTTTGAAGTACCTGCTGTAAGCAGAGAAGTGCCCAGATGTCCCTTCCAGTCCTTGGGGTCACATAGAGGTCTTTGCCATTCTGCATGACTAGCAAAACAAAAATTAGGTTGTGACCCTTTACTGAATTACCTGGAAGTAAGCTCTAGTGAAATGTCTAGAATTTACTGTTGACTAGATATGTGTAGGCTTGTACTATACATTATGCAGAACAGTAGTTTGAAAAATAAATGATACAAGGCAAACTGAACAGTTTAACAGATCTTCGCCTGGTTTAAAATTTGTGTTGCCAAAATGGAGAATGGACAATTATTGAAAAATAATGAAGTTGGCATTTCTCTGCCGCAGAAGCCCTCTATGTTCTGCAAGTCAGTCAGCACTAATGCTCCCTGGGCCTTCTCTAATCCTCCAGTTGCCAAACCGGAAAAGAAGAGAAAATGATATTTTTGTGCTGTTTTTCCCCCCACTTGCAAGCCTGCCATCTTGAGTCACTGTCAATTTCCAGGTGAATAAGATGTTTGTTGCAAAAGAACAAGCAAAATTCTTGCAGCATGTAACAAATTTGATTTGGCATAGGTTTTCAAGACCTGTAGCCCACTCCATCATATGTGTGGAGTGTTGCCTCAGCAGACAGATTATTGTAGATATGTTTGAGTGTGTACATGGGCGACTGAAGCAGTGGGAAGTGAAATGCAAGTAGTACAAATAGTGTACTTCTGTAACAATGTGTGTGTGTGTTTTTTTTTTAAGATAGATTTGAACTTCTTGATGAATTTTTGTCTTACCAATTGGAATCTGCCTGACTTAGAGGCAACAAAATTTTTGGAGCTCATTTTCCCAGTGGGAAAATATTCATTTCTCTTCATCTCTTTGAGGCCAGTGAGGTATTTTTTAAAGTATATGGGACTGTATGCCAAATAATACTGAACAGTATTTAATGTGCTGCAAGACCTTCTGTTCTTTTTGCTACAGTGGATGAACAAGGCTCATATTGAAAGGTGACACTCAGAACCCAATTGCTTAACATCTTAAAAACAAATTAATATTTTCAAAGGGTATTATATGAAGCTGCCAAAGCTGATGTCACTGTATATAGGTATGACCTTCTCAGGCTCTTTAGTAGTAATCTGCTAGCTCACAATAGAGAGTCCTTTCCCTGCTTGGAAGGTAATAACCACTTTGGTTCTTTATAGTTTTTCTGCATATACTTTGAAAGAACATGATCTTCCACACATTTCTGTCTCTGTCTTTCAGAGGTGTTGGTCTATTCCCCAACTAACAATATTTACCAGGTTGTAGAAGGCTGGTCTATGTTTATGTGTCAACTGAGGGTTACCTTCTGTGTACAAAAGCTTATGCCATTATTATATTCTTCCTGGTTTTTTAAAGGCCTCTCTTGGGCCAAAGTTGTAGTGAAAAGGATCCTCCAAACCCCTAGGCAGCATGGGGGGGAGGGGATTTTGACTCCTTGGATGTTACATTTGTCCCAGGGCTGCACTTTGCTCACCCCTGATCTATAGATGCTGCTTCCATATTTCCCTAGATCAGAGCAAAAAATTAAATTACAGTTGGCCCTCCGTTTTCGTGGGGGATCTGTTCCGGACCTCCCCCCTGAAAATGGAGACTCATATTGAAGCCTAATAGGCTTGAATGGGGCACGCCCTCAGGTGTACATGCCATTGGAAGTCACTCAGGTCGCCCCTCCGTGGATATTCAAGGTCCCAGATCTCAGATCCACGAGTTAGTAGGGGTGACTGTATATGTTATTGGCTGCCCTTCACCCCCCCCCCCAAAAAAAAACAAAGCAAAGTCCGAATTAATTTTCCTTCTTTTGTTTCTAATAATACAAATTCTTTGCAGATACTGGCTTTGAAAAAGCACTTAATGACAGACCCCCACTTTACATTTTAATGCCTATTTAGTGGCTTCTCTTTTCTTACATGTAGCTGGATGACATTATTGCTGTCTAAGAAAGATTGCTGTTACCAGGTGGGAATTATGCAGCCATGAGTATGTTGTTGGATTCTAGCTCCCACCATTCTTGATTACTGGTTGTGCTGGCTAGGGCTGCTTGGAGTCGTAATAATTCAACATATGGAGAGCAACATGATTGCCACCCCGGGCTAAATCAAAAGTGTTACCAAGTTGAGCAGAGCCATTGGATCAATGGAACTTACAACTACTGAATTAACAGAAGTCTCATTGATTCATTAGATCTATCCTATTTGAGACTATCTAAAATTTCAAAATACCATTGAATGTCTTTTGATCAGGTATGGTTAATAATGTTCCTGCATATCATTTACCAAATACTATCTTGTATCAGCCAACAAATGCAAATAGATGTAAATAATTGGAGATCAAATATAGATCAAAGATTGAATGAAGTCAAGAATCAGAATGACCTATAAAATTTTAAATCATTATTAGCTATACAACAAGCCCTTGATATCTGCTGGATTTTAATTCCTGGACACACAAGCACACAACATGGAAACCAAATGCCATGGATGTTCAAATCTAGTTAAATAGTGGTGTAATAAAATGGTGTCACTTATATAAAATGGCAAAATCAAGGTTTGCTTTTTGGAATTTATAAAAACTGGATGGTTGAATCCATGGAAAAGGAAACCATAGATCTGTGAGTCCAGTTTCATCCCGCTTAGAGATACAACTTTTCTGTCTTCATATAAGAGCAAACAAATTTTAATATAAACAAAATTTTGCATTTACAAGAATAAACGTTAAAAACACAGCTGAAATAGCCATAAGGCTTCTAGCTACAGTAGATATTGTCCAAGTCACTAAAATAGACTCAAAATATTCTCTGGTCAAACATTGATTTGGACTGTTGAAAGGTAAAAAAAGGGAAGGGATGATACAAGAAAGTAGGAAATCTCTGGAACATTTTAGAACCACCGAACACTTGACAATGTGTGCATCATTTTGAGACATAACATTTTAACAGTATTTCATTAGTAAGATCCTGTGCCCTAACACAAATTCTGTGTATGTACTGAATTCTAAATATACAGAGACCCTGAAAGAAATAGGGAGCAGGGTTGGGACTGGAGAGAACCACCCTATTTTGGCTCTTTCATTATCCCATAATTCCATCAAATGAATTTTCACTAGAGGAACTATGGCTACTTCCTGAAAATGAGTCCCTCCTAACTGATCTATGGGACAAGGAGTTTCTCTCTTGTTTGGATGCACCTTCATCATCTTGAAAGACTTCTTTCCCCCCTCTCTGTAAATCCGGTTCTGAGACGAAGCATTCAAGAAGATCATTGTACCTGTTTATTGCATCTGCAACTTTGCTAATGGCTTCTGCCTGGACAAGAATCGCTTCTCGCATCTGACTGGCAGCTGATCTGATTTCCTTCCTGGTTCTGGAGGCCTCGCTTTGGATTTTCTCTTTCTTTTGATTCTCAAAACCCATGTAGCTTTGAAAGGACTTCTGGAAATTTTCCATGTTTTTACTATACTGCAAGAATGTTTTCGAAAACTCTCTCACTGAACGACTCTTTCTGGCTCTTATCTTGGCAAGGTGAAGTCTTGCATTGACTGCAGGGTGTTGCCGTTTTCTAACTGTAGAAATAAAGAAGAACATATTCCATGTATGCTCAGACAAATTTGCAAGTTCTTTTTAGTTAGCCTTTCAAATGAGTTTTAATTCTAGATAGAATTCTGGTAATTCCCTCATCCCCCTCGCTATGTAATGCTTGTTTTCTCTCATCAGGTGTCACTGTAGTTCCATTTATGCAACCAATGGTATAATAGGAATTCAGTAAAAGTACTGGTTGAAAGAACAAAGAAATGCATTGTAAATTGAAACTTTAAAAAAAAACCCCGACAACCAGGAATCAGACAACCAGCCTTTTAAAAGTCTACAGTTTGCCTTGCTTGAACAAACAAAAATAGCATAGTAAGCTCTACAATTTTTCAGAGGCTGGATGTTAAGCAAAAGAGATAGATTGAAGAAATTAACTGGTTTGATCTATTAGTGTGATCATCAGTGTTTTTAATTAATTCTTGCCCCCAAACACACAAGGAGGCCACAAGATCTCCCATCTCTGAATCAAAGGATTCACAGTAGAGAAAGACTACAGGAACAATGGGCAGCTTTGGTCAGTTCAGGAGCTAGTTTTCTGGTACAGGATGAATATTTTTTTATCCATAATTCCAAAATATTCCAAAATCTACAACTTTTTTTCATGGTTGGCTGAGATAATGACACCTTTGCTTTCTGGTGGTTGTTTCATGCACAAAATTAACTTTATGCTATATGAATAAGATGCATGTGAAACATAAATGAATTTTGTATTAAGACATGGGCCCCATCTCCATAATTATGTATGTATATACAAATACAGACTTTCCAGAATCCAAAACACTTCTGGGCCCAAGCATTTCAGATAAGGGAGACTCGGCCTGTATTGCTAAAAACCAAAGCAAACAAAAACCACAAGTGGTTTGAAGCCCACTTCTGATTTGCTGTTAAAAAGCAAAGAGTGGCTCTGCAACCCATTTAATAGACAAATTCAGCACTCCAAAAAAGGGCAGCCTGGGAGAGCAAACAACTCCAGTGGGAAGCCCCAGAGTCACTCCTGGACAAAGGTTAAAGAAAAGATTCAAGAGAGGAAGTCCACACTTACGTGGAGATGTGTTGACAGAAGCCCCTGAGGCAGATGTGCCAAGGGAACCATCTGAAAGTCTCTGTGAGGTTCTAGGGCTACAATAAGGTAGCCCAGGTTTCTGGCTTTTGTCAGGAAGCGGCTGTTCGGTAGGTTGTGGTAAACTTTTTGGTGCCTCAGTATGCCTTTTACTCTTCTTAGTGGCGGAGGTGGGCGAGACAGTGGCCTCTGGTTCCATATTGTCATCACCTTGGCAAATGTCATCCAGGAATGTGTAGTACTGCCAGAAGGAGTCATCCTCACTGATCTGGCCATTGTGCTTCTTAATCTCCCTGTACTGCCTTTTTAAATCTTTGGCTTTGGTACGCAGCTGAGATGCAGTACGAATGAACCCGAGTTCGCACATTCTGCCAGAAAGCTTTTCATAGATGGCTTGGTTCCGGTGGGAGGCTTTCAATTGCTTCTGTATATCCAGTTCCCCAAAAAGGGTGAGGAAGACCATTGTCTCCTCATGGTTCCACCTCTCCCGCCGTGGTTCCTGCTGCATGACAGATCTGAAGCTGCAAAGGACATGGGGGGGGGGGGGGAGAACCAAAAGCTTGTTTTGCAGCTTTTAACATTAGGGTTTTTATTGGCCAGCATTTTATCTGGAAACTGAGACGACAAATTCCAGAACAATTATTTTAGACTATAACACTCAGAATCCCTAGCCATCCTCCCTTGTGGATTTCTTTCCCTTCTTGCAATTTACTACAACTTCTAAGTGTAGTTCAAAAAGTATCATTTTAAGGCATGAAATAAAAACAATCTGAACACATGCAAATAATCTGTCCTTGACAAACTGGTAACCAACAGGAGCCTCAATGGATCTGAAATTAAAGGCAAGAGCTTCCAAGACTGGGTCTGGCTCAGTGCTACGGAATCCTAGGAATTGCAGTTTATTGTGACACCAGAGCTCTCTTAACAGAGAAGGCTAAATGTTTCCCAAAACTATAGTTCCCTAGCACTGACTCAGGGCATTTAAAGCGGTCTCAAACTGGGATTATTTCTGCTGTGTGTTTTGAACCTATGAAACGAACACATCTAAATTTGAGAAGTGATCACAATATAACATACTGGACATCTGCAGTTTCATGGCAGTATTCCCCAATCTGGTACCTGCTTTACATTTATTAGACTACAATTCACATCAATCCAAACTATTGTTAACAGCTCTCCAGTGGACCCTGATGCACTGTGATCCTATGGATGAGGCATCTACAAGACCTCCTGTCCTTCATTGCTCTGCTTAGGTCCTCCAAATTCAGACCTATGACCTCCCTGATTGAGTCTAGCCATCTGGCCTGTGGTTTTTCTCTCTTTCTGCTGCCCTCTAGCTTTCCAAGCATTTCTAATGAGTCGTGTCTTCTCATGATGGGGCCAAAGTATAATAACCTCAACATGGGGGTTTTCTTGGCAAGATTTTGGGCTGCAAGTCCCAGCTACCCTAACGACCATATACTCGGCTGTGAGGAATGATGGGAGCTGCAGTCGAATAACACTTGGAAGGCAGCAATGGTTTTGAATCCCCACTGCCTCCCTAGCATACCAACATTGTTTTGCTCTGCCTTACTCCATCTTTTCTTCCTTCAGAGGAAACCATTTGAGGCAGGTGCATTGGGACTGACCATCACTGGTACTTTCACACACATCTGGGGCTGCATCTGCAGTGTAAAATAAATGCAGTTTGACCTCACTTTAACTGTCATGGCTCCATGCTATGGAATCCTGGGATGTGTAGTTTTTTGTGGCACCTGAGTGCTCCAACAGAAGGCTAAATACCTCACAAATCTCAGAATTCCACAGTACAGTATTGTTTTGCTGTTGTTGTAGTTGTGTGCCTTCAAGTCATTTCTGACTTATGGTGACCCTAAGGCAAACCTATTATGAGGTTTTCTTGGCATGATTTGTTCAAAGGAGGTTTGCCATTGCCATTTGCTGAAGCTGAGAAAGTGTGGCTTGCCAAAGGTCACCCGGTGGGGGTTTCCATGCCCTAGCCATGGAATTCTGGGAAATGAATTTTTATTAAGCATTTAACTTTCCCTATCAAGGAGCTCTGGTGCCACAACAAACTCCAATTCCCAGAACTCCACTGGACTGAGCCATGGCAGTTAAAATGGTGTCAAACTGGATTATTTCTGCAGTGCAGATGAAGCCCCAGTACACTCTGAACCTACTCACCTAAGTGCAACAAACTAACTTCCCAGAATTCCATAGCAAAAAAAGCCAGGGCAGTCAAAGTGGTGTCAAACTGGCCTATGTCTGCAGTGCGGATGCAGTCTGTGGTCCAAAACATACTGCAGAAATAATCCAGTTGAGACCGCTTTAACTGCCCTGGCTCAGAGGTGGGGAATCCTGGGAATTGTAGTTTATTGTGGCACCAAAGCTCTCTTAACAGAGAAGGCCAAGTGTCTCCCAAAACTACAGTTCCTAGAATTCGCTAGCACTGAGCCAGGGCAGTTAAAACAATCTCAAACTGGAATATTTCTGCAGTGTGTGTTTTTTAGACCTGTGACTCTGGAGACCAGGGTTCAATTCTTCACTTGAGCATAAAAACTCACTGGGAGACCTTGGGCAAGAAGTCACACTCTCTCAGCCTCAGAGGATGGCCATGGCAAACTCCCTCTGAGGAACCTGCCCAGAAAACCCCACAATAGGGCGGCCATGAGTCAGAAATGACCTGAAGGAAGGCACACAGCAATCAAGTTATCCTTAATATCCTTTTGAGTCACAGAAGCAGAGGAAAGAGCAGGGGACAGAAAGGCAACATTTACGTGGCCAACACAACTTGGTTATTGTAACTGTGTGCCTTCAAGTGGCTTCTGATTTATGACGCCCCTAAAGTGACCCTATCACGGGGTTTTCTTGGCAAGATTTCCTCAGAGGAGGTTTGCCATTGCCTTCCTCTGGGGAGGCTGAGAGAGTGTGACTCGCCCAGTGGGTTTTCCTGGCCGTGCAGGGAGTCGAACCTTGCTCTCCAGAACAAACTACGACTCCACCTTGGCTCTCCCCCTGAATAGTCATGGTTTAAGATTTGGCTCCCAAACACACTGCAGAAATAATCCACTTCGAGACTTCTTTAACTGCCCTAGCTCAATGGTAGGGAATCCTGGGAAATTTAGTTTGGGGAGATATTGATCCTGCTCTGTCGGAGAGCTCTGGTGCCACAACAGGGTTCGCTAGCACTGAGCTAGAGCACTTAAAGCGGTCTCGAACTGGATTGTTATTATTCCTGCAGTGTGTTTTGGACCAAAGTGAGTTTAGTCCAGATCTTCAGCGATGAAAAGGATTCACTTACCTCGGCGGCTGGAATGTTTGAAACCGAAACCTGAGAAGCAGAGCAACAATTCTCTCCGGGCCTTTTCTTCCAATGCAAAGAATGAATGAATGAATGAAAGAAGGAAGGAAGGAAGGAAGGAAGGACAGAAAGTTGCAGCGTTGCCTCGTGGGCTCTTCCTTACTCCCAAACCTGCAAATGGATCCCCATTGAGTGCCCCATCAACCTCGATGGCCCTCTCATTCAAGAAGAGAATGGCTTCCCTCACTTCCCATCTCTCTCCATCAGTTTCACTTTGCAAAGCCCTGAGGGAACAAAGGTCCAGCTAAAGGTCAAGGCTGGAGTTTCTCTCAAACTCCCTACTCATCCCAGTCACACTCTCTCAGCCTCAGAGGATGGCAATGGCAAACCCCCTCTGAAGGAACTTGCCAAGAAAATCCCATGATAGCTTCAACTATGCTGCATCCTCACTGAAGGAATAATCCAGTTTGACACCACTTTAACGGCAGCGGCTCCATGGTACAGAATTCCCAGGACTGTAGTTTGTTGTGGCAGCAGAGCTCTCAGATAGAGACAGTTAAAAGCTTAATAAACATATACACTTCCCAGAATAAAGATACTGCAATTCCCAGAATTCCATAGCATGGAGCCATGGCAGTTAAAGTGCTGTCAGCCCAAATTATTTAGGCAGTGAGAACACAGCCCTTAAGTTGGAAACGACTTGAAGGTACACAACGACAAAACTCATCCCAGGGAGAGTGAGGGGTGACATGCAATGGAGTGGACTATTCCTCACCTTCCACCAGTTAGGATACAAAATGGTGGCCATGGATTTCTAGAGCCAGCCTGGTGTCCTGGGTTGAGTCCTGGATTGTTGTGTGCCTTCAAGTCATTTCCCACTTATGGAGACCCTCCAGTGACCATATCATGGGGGTTTTCTTGGCAAGTTTTGTTCAGAAGAGGTTTGCCATTGCCTTCCCCTGAGGCCAAGAATATGTGACTTGACCAAGGACACCCACTGGGTTTCCATGGCTGAGCTGGGGTTTGAACTCTAGTCTCCAGAGTTGTAGTCCAACGCTTAGACCGCTGTGCCATATTGGCTCTGAGCCTTGGACTGAGACTCTGGAAGCCCACTGGGTGACCTTGGGCCAGTGCCACTCTCTCAGCCTCAAAGGAAGGCAAAGGCAAGCCCCCTGATTTAGGGTGACCATAAGTCAGAAGGATTTGAAGGCACACAACACCAAAGGAAAAAAAATGTGGCACGTTGAGTCGGTTGGCAGATTATTCCATAGAGGAACAGAAATGCAAAGAGCAAAATTCATTATTTTACAATATGTGTGTGTGTGCTTTCAAGTTGCTTGACAATTTATGGTGGCCCCATGTATCTTATGGGGCTTTCTTAGGCAAGAAATCTCCAGAGGTAGTTTTGCCAGATCCTTCCTCTTAAATATAGCCTGGTATTTGTTGGCCATCTAAGTAAGTACAGTACTCACTATGGGTGCTACCACAAGCATTCTTGCCCTGATGAGGTGATTAACACATACCTTATTAGCAGGTTAACTGCTAACTGTTCATAAACCTCCAACAGACAAAGGTGGGTTGCCAATGACTGCTGATCTTTTTTTCCAGGCCCAGTTCATAGTTTTTTAGTCTAATCTTTAAATCCCTGAATAGTTTGGGACCATAACTATGTATCTGTCTTGCTGTGAATCTGTCCAGATATCCCATCCCTGAAATCACTGTGATGATTTGAATGGATTTTATTATTTGATTTGTTTTTGTCTATTAGCTACTATGAATGCTGTTTTTAGTGAAACAGTCACAGTTGTTGCTATTTTTATTCTAGTAGCAGAAATATGATAAAAAGCTTTTGTCTCTGTTCAAGTCCCAGGGATAGAGGTGAATGTATTCTTTCATTCTTGTTTGGCTGTTTCACATTAGAATCTGCCTTTGAAGTTCTTTGGTTCACAACCAACCTTCTGGAGATAGAACTGAGTGTTCTAGGATGTGTAAATGCCCCCCCCCCCCAATTGTTTTTGAACATTGAGTCTTTCAATGTCAGATTGCTGTCAAGATCAGGCTGAAATACATACAAGAGGGTGACCTGGCTGAGTGACAACATTTTATGAAGTGAAGATATCATATCCAACTGCAGCTTAATCCAAATAAAATCTATTAGTCTTTAATTTGCCAGAAGCTTTTTTTATTGTTGTTATTTTGCTGCAAGAGACTGACAATATATAAGACAGAGTTCTTCAGGGTTGGGGTTAGCCAAGTACCTGTCTTTTGCATGAAGTTCCCATTAGTAGAACTTGCAGTTCTTCTAAAAACATTCTTAAGCCTTCCTTGGGTCACAGATGTCCTTGAAAATTTGATGAAAGTTGTGGACCTCCACTCCAGGAATATGTACTTAAAAACATTTTGCAAAGTAACAGGAAGAAAACAAACAAACAAACCAAAGAAGAAGGGGAGAACCCCCTCTCCCCCTCCCCCCGTATTCATGGTCCCACTGTATACCATTTGTGAATCTGCTAGTTATGTATGGACCACAGTTTAAGAACTCATGCTTTACACAAAGTAAATCCTGTCATCTTGGAGCCTTTGTTGTTGATGTTGTTGTCTGCCTTCAAGTTGTTTTTGTCTTATGGTGGCCCTAAGGATAACCTATCATGGGATTTCCTTGGAAAGATTTGTTCAAATGGAGTGTGTTATTGCCTTCCCCTGAGGCTGAGAGTATGTGACTTACCCAAGATCACCCAGTGGTTTTTTGGTGGGTTTTTCAGGCTATGTGGCCATGTTCTAGCAGAGTTTCTTTCTGACGTTTCATCAGCTGGCTGGCATGCCAGCCACAGATGCTGGCGAAACGTCAGAAAGAAACTCTGCTAGAACATGGCCACATAGCCTGAAAAACCCACAAAAAACTATGGATGCCGGCCATGAAAGCCTTTGACTTTACATCACCCAGTGGGTTTTTATGATAAAGTGGGGATTTGAACCCTGGTCTCCAGGGTCCTAGTCCAGCACTGAAACCACTACACCATGCTGGCTCTAATCCTAGTGTGTACTACCCTCCTTTCATACAAAGAAGTATTCTAAAATTTTTGGTATTTCAGTTAATGTTTTATATTTTTAATTATCTGTTGTGTTGTCTTATTCTGTCTGCATTTTGCATTTGTGTGTGTGAATTTTTTTGCATGGTATTTTATATTGAAATGGTTATAAATGTTTTATCCTGTTTGTAAAGCACCCTGTGCATGAATGGCAAACAACAACAACAAGAATGTAAGCCCCCATCTTGATTCTGAAACGACAGTCCAAATAGAGGCTGACCAACTCCAGGAGAGTTCCTTTCTCTGTTTACTTTTAGCTGGTCTTTAAAAGGCAGAATGTTGTGCTAGTCCGTACAGCAACAAACAACTCCATCCTCAGCTCCTGCCAATGGCTTGCAATGTAGCCATATTTTATATATTTGTGTGCATTTGTGTGTATTTTCCCTGTCTCACTGCTTCCAAAGAAGCTCATGTTTCCCCCTCTTTATGGCATATCTGGCATCCTCTCACTTTGGCAAAGTTATTTATTGTCAGCCCTGTTAAGAGAGAGAGTATTATTTTAGCTGATGACGGACTCCCTCAAGTCTAGACAGGTTTGTTCCACTGAGCCATCAGAGTGTCTGAGGCCCACTGTTGGAAAAAGACAAACAAACAAACAAACAAAAAAGGAGCTACGGAAGGCGGTGTCGGGGACTTCTGATATTTGTGTGTGAGTGTCTGGGACTGAGGTGTAAATTTCTCCTGCAATGTTTAGCTCCATTTGTTTGAACTCTTTAGCAGTTTGGAAGGAATTCTATCATTGGGTCAAGGAAGACGACTTGATCAGCAGTGTTTGACCAAGGAGAAGAAGGACCATAGTGCCGTGGTAGAGTTCATACTGCATTCTAGAACATGGCCACCAAACAGCCCAAAAAAACCCACAAAAACTATGGATGCCGGCCATGAAAGCCTTCGACTTCACATTGCATTCAAGGAATTCAGGATTTTATTCCTGGCACCTGTAGGGCTGCATCCACACCGCAGATATAATCTGGGTTGACACCACTTTAATTGCCATGCCTCAGTGTTGTGGAATTCTGGGAAGTTTAGCTTGTTGTGGCACCAGAACAGAGCAGGTTTTCTTGGCAAGTTTCTCGAATGGGTTTGCCGTTGTCATCTTCTGAAGCTGAGAGAGTGTGGTTTGCTCAAGGTCACACAGTGGAGTTTTATGACCCAGCCTGGATTGGAATCCTGGAGTCCTTGTGGCACCTCAAAGTTTAACAAATTGGATTGGGCAAAATAAGTGGACTACAACCAGGGTGGTCGGATGTCCTCCTTTTCCAGAAAGTGTCCTATATTTCAACCTTCTGCCCAGGATTGTTAAAGATTTTGCCCAATCTAATTTGTTAAACTTTAAAGTGGCACAAGGACTCTAGGAGTCTGTCCAGGAGGAATGTCAAAATGTCCTCCATTTTGAGCATGACCAAGAAGCATGAAATTACTTTTATAATTCGTGATATCCTACATTTTGGTGCCTTCTCCTCCTTTGGGATTATGACATCTGGTCACTACACCCAGCTTCATCAGATTCATTAAATGTTGCCTCAACTGGCAGGCTACTATGGGGTACTTTTTTGCTTAGTAGGTGGGTGCATGACTATGTTTGGTGGGATAAGAAATGCAAAAGCTTTAGATATTGAAATGCAAAAGCTTTAGATATAATTACCTTAACAGTGGCCATTAACAAACAGTTGTTTGCTGCCTTCAAGTCATTTCAGACTTATGGCAACCCTAAAGCAAACCTGTAACAGGTTTTTCTAGGAGAACAGTAGACAAGTACAAACAAAAACATGTTTGCATTGAAATGATTAACACATGTAAGGTAAATCCAGTCATATCAAAAAAATCCACCAAACAGTGATATCTGTATTGGCCAACCAAAATGCACATATACATGTTGCAAGTTTTCAAAGCTTCACTAGCTTCTTATTAGCAAGGTGGTAAAAACCATACTGAAGAATTTTTTAAAAAGATATTAGTCATAGGTCTGCATTTTGCTGTTTCTGTTGTTAGTTCAGGTGGTATGGAGGGGTCTTTCTTGCAGGCTGGCATCTCCTCTTTCTGGCCATGTGGCAACTGGGAGATTCTCCAGGAAATTTAACATCCATTTGCAACACAAAAAGATACTTTCTTTGCAATCCAGTATGTCCCCATCATTTGTGAAGCCACAGGTACCTTTGTTAGATGAAGGACACTGAATAGGTGGTGTTGAAGTAAAACATGCCAATCCAGTCCCAATTTAAGGGGGGAAATGTTTTACCTTTGCTGGTATTTGGGGGCGAAAGCTGGCTGGATTGGGGCCGCCGTGTGCATTTGCCACGGCCCCAATCCAGCCTAAAATGGGGCAGCTCCAAGCCGCCCCATTAGGGCTGTCTGTTTTGGTTGACAATCCTAGCCCCCATCATGTGTATTTGTTGTTATTGGGTCCACTCTTCCGCACATTTAAAACAATGAATCTCTGGATTCCTCCTGCTCCCCACTCCAGCAACTGGAGACTCTCGTGTGAATGGGAGACAACAGGTCTTTCCCATTCTAACAACAACCTTCTGCTTTGAGAGTTAAGAGGAGGAAGAATCCTGGCATTCCTCATGCACTCCACTCCCGAAGCTGGAGACTGCTTTTGACCATAGGAAGGGAAAGAATCCCTGGATTCCTCCTGGACCCAATTATGAAGCTGTCTCCAAATTACACAACAGCTTCCAACTACAGGGGTTGCAGGACATAGGGCTGGAGCAGACAGGTGGGAAACAGTGGCCTGAGCCCACTGCAGGCAGAAGTGGGTCTGAGCCCCGCTGACCACACGGACCACTCTCAAGGCGGTGTGCACGCAGGAGCCAGCAGGAGTTGGATTATGTGAAATGCTTTTTGTTCTGGCCCAAAGGACCGGAGCATGAAAGTCACTTCATTTTGCCTGTTTTACCCCAAAGAAGGGGTGAAACAGACTGCCCATTTGCACCAGCTTGGGAGCGGCATCAGAGTATGGTGTTTAGAAAATAAGAAATAAAAAAATAAAAAAATATTGGATTGAAGTACATAAAATTATTCAAGAAATCTTGCAAATCAAAATAGAGCTGCCTGTTAAATATGGTGGAAGAGATAAATGCAAGGAAATATCTTAAATATATACTGTACCTCGTTACTACTGCAAGGATAGTAATAGCCAAAAAATGGAAAGAAAATAAAGCTCCAGAAATTGACAAATGGCTAATTAAAACCCTGGACGTTATAGAAATGGACAATTTGACAAAATTAATGAGAGGGGAAGAAACAAAAGAAGAAGATTTAGGATGGGAACCCTTTATTAAATATTGTAATAAACGATGGAAAGAGGATGGTTAATTAGAGATAGTTATTATAGTTATTTAAATATTAAGACTGTAAGGAAATAAGGACCTTTACCAGTTGTTAAGATAATGGATGGTTCCAACGAAAAGAAAGAAAAGGAAAGAAAGTAAAAAGATATGTGATATATATCATTGGAATGTGGTTTAATAAAAGGAGAGATAGGTATAGAAAACATTTAAGATTATTACACAATCTTTGAAAGAATAAAATAGCATAAAGGATAGTGAGATAAGAGAAAGAAAAAAAAGAGGTAGAAAGAGAGGAAAAAACAAGAAGAGCTGGTTTAATGATTAGGTATTAGAAAATATGATAACGGATAAGTGGAATAGGAAACGGGGGATGGGGGAAATAAATTTTTGAATGTACATTTCATATATTATACAATCTATTGTATAATTTTAATTTTTTTCAATAAGAAAAAAGAAAATAAAAATAAATAAATAAAATAAAAATCTTAAATAAAATAAAAACGCATAATGATTAAAATAAATTAAAATGATATAAAACATAATAAATAAAAATAAATAATTAAAACAAAAATAAAATAAAGAATAAAATAGTAAAAATGAAATAAAATATAAAATAAATAAAAATAACAAAATATGAAAATACAATAATATGAAATGAAATATAATACTGTAAATGATAAATAATAACACAAAATCAAACAAAATAGCAATAAAACAAAATATGAAATAAAAACTAAAATTAAAAATTAAAATAATAAATAAATATATAAAATAAAAGATAAAAATAGTAAATAAAATAACAAACAATATAAAATCTAAAATAAAAATAAAATAAATAATAAAAATAAAAGAAACAATAAAATAATAACATTCAAGATAAAATATGAATAAAAATAAATAAAAAATAAATAAATAATATATATATATATATATAAAATATACTGTATATAAAATAAAAAGGGAAATTAAATAAAAATGAAAAATAAATGAAATATAAATAATAAAAATGAAATAAAAAAAAATAAAACAAAATAATATCCCACCTCTATGTGTTGCACAGAGAAGCAGGATATTATTATTATTATTATTATTATTATTATTATTATTATTAAAACAAAATTAAAGGGGGGGGAGGAAAGGGGGCATGTATGGGAAGACTCCATGAGTGTGCTCCCCCCCTTTTTATTTGTCCCTTACCATGTAAAGCCCTGTGCCAACTTTACAGCGCTCTATAAATAAATGTTAATAATAATAATAATAATAATAATAATAATAATAATAATGCTCTACCAGTATTTCACTGGGTGCACCCATGCACCAATGCACTGTAAGGGTGGTGTATAGGAGGTGCAACTTTTGTGGCTGGTCACGGGAGATGGCATTTGGGTGGGAAGATGGAGATAACTGAAGGTCGCCAGTGGTGTGTTTGTGTGATAGTGCACATGCATGGTGGGGATGTGGGAAAAAAAAGATTGAGCAATGCATACTGACGCTGTATTGTGAGAAGCAGATATGCAGGAAAAAGTGCCTTGACCCTGCTTTTTCCAAAAGTGGATTGAAACCTGCAATTTGCACAGCCCGCTCCCAAGGTGGGCTTAACAGGCAGACCGCATGGCACTGGGTAATTTTTTTGTCACCTCCCCACCATGCATACGCACCATTGCACAAACACCCCACTGGAGCCTGCAATTACCTGCCACATCCACCCAGATGCCATGCCTTTGCTGTAAAGCGCTGTATAAAATTTACAGTGCTATATAAATAAACTATAATAATAATAATAATAATAATAATAATAATAATAATAATAGTTTGTGGGTGTTCAGCTTGCCTTTGGAGCTGGCCATGTGGACAGCGGGGCTTCCACCTGCTTTCGTAAAAACTGGTCCCTCCTTGACCTATAACACAACAACAAACCAAAACAACTCTAAACCACAAGGCTGTTGGGATATCCTTCAATCTGAAAATCCTTCTTCTTCACCCTGGTAAAACTTTCCCTATTCCTTGGTCCTCCCTCTTTGTTCAAGAACAGTGAGACTCAGGAAGGAAAAAAAAAACAGAAGGAAAGATCCTTGTTGTAAATCTGTGACTCTGGCCTTCCCCCACCAAATAGTTTTTCAGTAAATCCCCTTTTTCCACCTGGCTGGCCAGCCAGTCATGTTTTTAATAGGGCCTTTTGGGCAAAAAAGGGCCACTTAACTAACTGAAAAAGCTCCCATTAACCACCACACTCCACCCTGAATAGCAGTTGCCTTTAGGGATCCCCTGAGAGGGGGACTGTGGATCTGCTGAAGCATTCCTTGAAAACCTGACTCAGAGATTTGTGGCAATTTGTTCCTTCTTCCAACTCAGAGATGAAGCCATCTCTCTCTTCCCTGAAGCTCCTCTCTAAAATAACCTCATTTCCTCTCTCCTGCTTTCTCATCTAGCTCTTCATATTATGCCATTACAAACTGCAGTCACTACATGTGAGATGAGATTCCAGCAGTTAACAGACTTCTAAAGAATTTATTTTTTTTTCTGACAGAGGCGGTGGGCTTTGCTAGCAGCTGCATCCCCTCCTTCTTCAGACCCTTCTCAAATTTCACCTTTTCTGGGAAGGCTTGGGTTAACCCCTTAATCCTCATCCATGGCTGTAAACAGAGGCTCAACACATGGGGACCTTAAATATTAGCAAATGTATAATCGCTGTTGTTGGTGTGTGCCTTCAAGTCATTTCCAACACATGGCTACCCTAAGGTGAACCTACCATAGCTTTTTGTTGACAAGATTTGCTCAAAGGAGGTTTGACATTGCCTTACCCTGAGGAGGCTGAGAGCGTGACTTGCCCAAGGCCACTCAGTGGGTTTCATGGCTGAGCCAGGAATTAGACCCTGTTCTCCAGAGTTGAAGGGGCTGTACAGACTCCTGTAGGCATGGTGGGGGCTGAGTGTCTGGACGTTCCGAGCCCTCACCACCCACTTGGGCACCATCTTGGTGCGTGCCCGTATACACAGCATGCACCATGATGATGCACATCATGTGCAGCACCTAAATGGAAGATGGAGGGTCACCATCATGTCACATGCCTATGGCGCCCCTTCCAGGAAGCTGCCTAGAGCAGCTTCTTTTTGCTCCCTACAGGGAGCGGATAGGTGCTGCTGCATGCGGCTGCTGCAGAACTGATCTGGGGGCTCAAAGGGGTGGCTACATGCTGCCTGTCTGTAGAGCCAATTAGTCCAACACTCAAACCACTATGCCACACTGGCTCTCTGTATAATCATTAAGGTGCCATAAAATTATTGGTTGAATATGTGGCAAACAAAATGTGGCTTGCCTTAGTGAAGCCTTCTCCAGAAACTAAGAGACAATGTGTGTGTGTGTGTGGGGGGGGCTGTATCAGGTGAATCTCTGCATGTCAGGTAGTTGCTGAGCCACACTTGCAGTGAGAATCAATTTATAACTTTCTTCCATTCCAGAGTTTGCAAAAGCAGTGTCTTTAATTATGTTTCCTAATCAATCAGTGGCTATACTGACTGGGAATGGTCCAAAAAGCAACTACATAGCCCCTCCATTATATTCACTAGGATTGGGGGAAGATTAGAACCTCTGTGAATGTGGGAAACCCACAAATAAAAAAAAAACTATTCTTTTTACACTTCTCTGGGAATCTCCAGGTTCTCCAGGACACCTCTGCGGTCAACATCTGCCAGAAGTTCATCACAGAATTATGTTGGAGGACCTTCAATGCTTAGAGAAGTGTTTTCTCTAGGAACGTCTAGGTTCTACAACTCAACTTCAGGGAGAGATGCACTGGAAGACTTAGAGATTCCTAGAGAGAACATGTTAATCAAAACCACAAATAATCAAATCTGCAAACGTCAAAGTCACAAATGTGGAGGGCCAACTTTATTTCAAGCTTTTAAACACAGACGTACAGCTGGAATGGAGATTTTGATCCACATCAGAGCCAAAGAGACAAAATGGAAGTTGTTCTAGATTAACTAATTAAAAACACCAGAATCAACTCCCTGCAATATGCATAACAGAATTTGACTTTAGGCAGGTAAAAATAACCCCCCCAAACGTTGCCATTGTGCTTGCTAGTACCAGACCACATCTAATCATGAAATGAAATACAGTGAGAACATTCTGCCCTTTCAAATGGCTCTTTAACTCACCAGTTGTGCATGTGTGCAGTGCTGTAGATAGCCAGTGTGATGTCATGGTTTGAGCATTGGACTACAACTCTGGAGACCAGGGTTCAAATCTCACCTCAGCCATGAAACCCACTCAGTGACCATGGGCAAGTCCCACTCTCTCAGCCTCAGAAGATGGCAATGACAAGCCCCCTCTGAAGAAACGTCATTGCCTTCAAGTCATTTCTGACTTACAGCAAATCTAAGACAATCTATCAGGGGTTTTATTGGCAAGTTTCTTCAGATGGGTGGGTGGGTGCCCCCCTGAAGTTGAGAGAGCGTGACTTGCCCAGTGGGTTTCATGGCTTAGTGGGGTTTCAAACTCTGTTCTCCAGATTCGTCTTTCTCTCTCTTTCTCTCTCTAATCATAGTCACCTACTTACTCCCGCAGAACCAGGCTATTAAATGAGTAGGGTCTGTTTGTTTATTTTTTTATTTTTAAGTTGCAATTCTAAGTTTAGCTGATTTGAAATTAAAATGGTGAGTGTTTCTCCAGCCTGTTTCTATGTTTGTAACTGTCAAAAAAAACCCAACACATACACTGAATGGTAGGAATTCAGG
Source organism: Sceloporus undulatus (assembly GCF_019175285.1). Lineage (NCBI taxonomy): Eukaryota > Metazoa > Chordata > Lepidosauria > Squamata > Phrynosomatidae > Sceloporus > Sceloporus undulatus. Next base: position 173,870,677 of record NC_056523.1, on the reverse strand, counting down.
CAATGAAGAACTTTATCAGCTAATTCCTAGAATGGTCAGTTAAACACAGCTACAGAGTTGAGTTGAAAAGTTGGCAGTTCGGTCTCAGATAAGTAAACCTCTCTGGTGAACCACCCACCTACTGGCTTTTGGGGGGGGGGGGATCCAGTTCCGTTATACATTTATTAGGAGCCATCTTTATTACCCAATTATGGTTTATGGATTAGTTCATGGTGGAGCTACACAGCTACCTCTGATTTTATCATTATTTATTATCATTTTGTAATTAATAATTTCTAGATAGCTTTTCAGCTTGTAAAAGGCACCTGGAATAACTTGTAAAAACTAATAATTAGATATCCCTGCCTGCAGGTTTACAACCTAAAAGTCGTGAGACAAATGGAAAGGGGCTGAGAGGGAGAAGGAACGAAAGTATGAGTTAGGAGTGGATTCAGTAGCCGAGGCAGATAGAAACTGATCTGCATCCAATTATACACTCAGCCCTCCATAGCCATGAATTCTTTATCCACAGATTCAACCATCCACAGTTTGAAAAAAATATGGAAAAAGAATATAAATTCCAAAAATCAAACCTTGGTTTTGCCATTTTATATAAGGAATATCATTCTACTATGCTAGTGTATTTAATGGGACTTGAGCATTCTTGGATTTTGGTATCCATCGGAGTCTTTACACCAAACCCCAGTGGATACCAGGGGACCCACTGTATTCAGGTTTGCATTGCTTCTGCTATGATTCTGGGTTGGCTTGGTTCTTTGTCAGTCTGTTCCTCTTCTGTTCTAGTGTTACCCTTTTCTCTCTCTCTCTCTCTTTTTTTTTTTTTTTGTTAATCCCCGCCAAATTTTTCCTTAGAGCAAAGATGGTTCACCTGAAGCCCTTCTGTTGGTAGCAGAGGTAGAGAATGGCAGCTGTCCAGGTTGTCCCTGCCTCTCCCATCCCCTCAAGTCAAGAAGCAGCAATGGAGCAGGGTGACTAGATGTCCTCCTTTTCCAGGACATATCTTACATTTGTTTCTCTAATCATGGAATGCATCCAGAGGAGGGTGACCAAAATGGTGATGGGTCTGGAAACCATGCCTTATGAGGAGAGACTTAGGGAGCTGGGTATGTCTAGCCTAGCGAAGAGAAGAGAAGGGAAAGAGGTGATATGATAGCCCTGTTTAAATATTTGAAGGGATTTCACATTGAGGATGGAGCAAGCTTGTTTTCTGCTGCTCCAAAGAACTGGACCCGGAACAATAGATGGAAGCTACAGGAAAAGAGATTCCATTTCAACATTAGGAGGAATTTCCAGGTAGTAAGAGGTGTTCCACAGTGGAACACACTCGCTTGGAGTATGGTGGAGTCTCCTTCTTTGGAGGTCTTTAAGCAGAGGCTGGATGGCCATCTGTTGGAGGTGCTGTGATTGTGAACTCCTGCATGGCAGAGGGTTGGACTGGACGGCCCCTGTGGTCTCTTTCAACTATGATTCTATGATTCAACCTTCTGTCCAGGGGGGATTCCAAAATGTCTTCCATTTGGAGCATAACAAAGAAGCCCACTGAGTAACACCACAGTTGCTGTTGCCCTTCAAGAAATCCATGTACAGTGGGTCCTTAGTTTCAGGAGCTCCTGTGGATACCAACATCCAAGGCCCATTAAATACAGTGGCATAGTAAAATTATGTCCCATATATAAAAAGGCAAAATCAAGGCTTGCTTTTTGGAATTTATATATGTTTAAAATATTTTGAAGCCATGAATGCTTGAATCTATGGATAAGAAATCTAAGGGTGTGGAAGGGTGACTATACTTATAAGCCTGTCCTCACTGCAGATTGGGAGAATAGCATGGATTCTTTATTTTTATTTTTTATTATTTTTAAAACAAAATCACACAAAAAACCAAAGAAAACATACATATACTGACATATAAAAAGCAATACCATATAATATCACACAGTACAAAATACAATATCATATGTCACACAATTCAAATATACTACATTTACAATGACCACTCGTCCCTCCCACTTATCCCAACCAGTACTCCCCACACTCCTATACATATATACACATTAGACACTTCTGATGTTATCCTATCATGTTCTGATGTTATGGATCCTTCTAAAGTTCTTATTTCTTAGGAGCAGCAGCAGCAGACAAGAGTTGGCCCAGAGGCAGGCAACAGGGTGCTTGAGGAAACAATGCAAATGCTGAACAGTTTTTTTCCCTTAATTTGAGCACAATGGACAAATGAAAGGGATAATTTAAATGTAGTATCAGTCAAGGGTTTGTTGCTAGTCAAATATAATTTCAAACATTTGTCAGAGTTCTACAAGTATATTGCAAGCCAGCAAGGCTTTTCAATGAAGAGAAGTTCATGAGAAAAATATGGTTGAGTACATAATAAAATACAATATATGCAATATAATTGTAAATAAATGGCATGAAATGAATTTATATATTTATATTAGTGTTTTAAACTCTTTTTTGGTAATATCCTACCTTTCCTTGAATGTCCTACACATTGAGTTTCCTTGTCCTCTTTGAGATTATGACATCTGGCCACACTCCAATGGAGGTGCAAGCTTTCCAGGACCTTTAAAATCTTTAGTATAGCATGGTGGTGAAAGAGTTGGACTGTACGTAGGGAATTTGTTGTTACTGTTGTGAGCCTTCAGGTTGTTTTCTACTTATGGCAATCCTATCACAGGTTTTTCTGGGGCTGAGAGGGTGTGACTCATCCAAGTTCAACCAGTGGGTTTTTCCATGGCTGAGCAGGGAACCAAATCCTGGTCTCTAGAGTCGAAGTCCAATGTTCAAACTGACTACACCATGCTGGCTCTCTGGGGTGTAGGGAGAGTCAGGTTCAAATCCTCATGGGACCATTAAGCTGTATGGACCATGCAGAGGGTACAGAAAATGAAATAATTGTGCTAGCCTCTGAATAGGAGAGGAGTACGGTGCCAAGGAGTACAGGTGATGTAGACATGCAACCTGTGACTCCAACAATGTCACCTATGTTCCCATGCCTTAATTCTCTACCATCTTTTCCTGCCATGAGCTTTGAAAACTAACATTTTTTTGCACCTTCTGGTTGGCCTGATGGAGGTATCACAAGTGTCTGTTTTGGATTTTGTTTAATAGTCAACCTGATTGAAGCTCATTGGGTGACCATCAGATAGGCACTAGATCTCATCCTGGTCTATCTCACGTGGTGCTTGTGTAGACAAAAGCATGGATGAGGGCTATCTATGCTGCCTTGAATTTGTTTAAGTCAAGTTATGACAGAAATGTAACAGACAGTGATAATAAAAAAATTGAACAAGTGCGGTTTTCCAGTCCTTATGCAAAGAGTTCCCAAACTTTGGATCAGAGACTGTAGCCAGGAAATCAGAAGACTAGGAATGGGAAGGGCAGCTATGAAAGAACTGGATAAGATCCTAAAGTATAAAGATATGTAACTGAGCACTAACATTAAAACCGTCCAGATCGCTGTAGTCCTCATCACCACATTCGGATGTGAGAGCTGAACAGTGAAAAAGGCAGATAAAAAGAAAACCGGCTCATCTGAAATGGGGTGCTGGAGAAGAGTGCTGAGGATACTGTGGACAGCCAAAAAGACAAACAAATGGGATCTGTCAAACAGATCAAACCTGAACTCTCCCTGGAAGACAAGATGATGAAATTGAGACTTTGGTCATATCATGAGAAGGCAAGACCCAATGGAAAATAAAGCAATGTTAGGAAAAGAGGGCCGCAGAAAGAGAAGGAGACTGCATACCAGATGGATAGCCTCAGCCAGGGAGGCCACAGTTCTTAGATGCAGGACGTAAGGAGAGCAGTGGAGGACAGAGGGTCTTGGGCAAAAGTTACATGCTCTCAGCCTCATGGGAAGGCAAGGACAAACCTGCTCTGAACAAATCTTGCCACGAATACCCCATTATAGTTTTGCCTTTGGGTCGCCATAAGTTGGAAATGTCTTAAAGGCACACAAAGACAACAATGATGAGTAAAAGCACCACTTGATGAACTTCTCATGTTGTTATTAAAAGCACAGGGGGTTGGGGAAGGTGGAGGAATGACTAACCCTTTGCTGCTTCAGTGTTGTAGATGTGACAGGGATACCTATGGTTGCTTAGTCTTGAAGGGAACACTCTCTGAAATCCCCCAGAAGAACTCAAATTTTAAAAAAAATTATTTAAGGGGTGAATGCTGCAGAAGTCTGGAGGCTGAGGCCTGGCTCAAAATAAGCACCCACACAACTTTGCACTTTCCTGCACATTTCCATTTTGCCCTCATAAGGCAGAAGAGATAAATATCCCTTCTTTTCTTTCTCACCCATTACGATTTTCCAAAGCACCCAGAGTCTGGCTTCATATCGGTGGAGCAGCAGTGTCACCTTCTGTTCAGTTCAACAATTGCAGCTGGAATGGAAAACCCAAGACGATTCCCATTAAGTGAGAAAGGAACTGTTGGTCATATAGCAAATCTAATCAAAAATCTACCAAACAATGATACTTTTATTGAACAATCAAAATGCACAATATACATGTTGCAAGCTTTCAAAGCTCCACTGGCTTCTTCATCAGGCAAGCTATTAAAAACCATACAGGAGGGGAAAAACTGAAGATGTTAGTCATAGGCCTGCATTTTTCTGTTTCTGTTCTCAGTTCAGATGGTATGGAGAGGTATTGCCTGCAGGCTTGTGCTCTTCCTTCTGGCCATGTTGCTGCCGGGGGATTCTCAGAGTCCAGGAAATTTAACATCCATTTGCATCACAAAAAGACACTTCCTTTGCAATCCAATATGTCTCCATCTCTACCATCCTGTTCATGTTTGTCCTTCATGATAAAGTACATTGTCTTTTCTCCATCCAGTGATTCAATTCTTCCTTTTTTTTTGCACAACCTTCATGCACAAGTTACTCAGAAACAAACCACGTTTGGCTACGAGGGGGCTGCACCCAAGCAAGTATGCACAGAATAGATTTACAGTCTTAAGAGACTAAAGGTTTTTTTTTCTTAAGGAACCAAACTCCAGGCTGGAATTGAAAATCCAAGATTCCCATTAAGTGAGAAAGGAACTTGGGCTTTGTTTTACAAACAGCAGCATACACGGAAGAAAGAGAAAGCTATTCTCCTATGCTGTTAAATAATGGAATTTTAGATGCTGTTAGATGCTGGTATTTACTGGACATTTCAATTTCAAGGACTGTTTTGTTTTGTTTTGTTTTTTAAAATGCAATAAATACATAGCTAGGAATATAGGCAATTGCCTTACACTGAGTCAGACAATTGGCTCCTCTATCCCTGAACTGCAGCAGCTCTCCAGGAGCTCAGACACTGAGGCAGGCTTCTTTCCTTTCTTGAACCTGAGATGCTGGAGATTGAACCCAGGGCCTTTTACATGGGAATAATTTGTTCTGAGCTACAGCCCCCCTTCCCTCCCTCCCTCCCTTGTCTTAGTACTCCTTGCTGCTCTGATGACCATGGCCCTGTGTTGGGAGAAACATAGGTTATGAACGAGATAAATAAATGAATAAATGAAGTACAAAGGGCACGTTTAAAGGCTGCAGAAATATAAAGCATGTTTAGCTGAGGCAAAAACCTTCTAAGGCAATAGTAGGAGGAACACACACACACACACACACACACACACACACACACACACACAGCATCTGAGTGAGGAATGAGTGTAGGCAGGGACTGGCTACAGAAGAGACCAAAGCTGACTGGCTGGAACCCTGAACAGCAGCATGTCACATGGCTATATTTTGTTATGGGGCCTACTCATGATACCGTTTTAGCCAGCAATGAAAGATGTCAATGGAAAGACTGTAGCTTAGCACATGCATCACATGCATATTGTCCCAGGTTCAGTCTCAAGCACCTCCTGGAAGTGCCTGATACCTGAGCAAACAACCCAAATAGATCAGTTCTCTTACTCAATTAAAGGCACCCTCAGGTTTTCCTGTCATGTAACATAAATAGTGTCTGTTGTTCCCAAGTGAGGGTTTGTTGTTCCTGTTGCTGTGTGCCTTCAAGTTGTTTCCGATCTGTGGTGACCCTAAGGCGAACCTATAATGGGATTTTCTTAGCAAAATTTGTGCAGAGGAGGTTTGCCATTGCCTTCTCCTGAGGCTGAGTGTGACTTGCCCAAGGTCACCCAGTGGATGTCATGGCTGAGCGGGGAACTGAGCCCTGGCCTCCAGAGTCACAGTCCAACACTCAAAACCACTATGCCACACTGGTTCTCAAGTGACTACTAGGGCTCTTTTAGCTTTAATGCTTACATGGCAAGCAGCTGCTACTGAAATCCTCTCTTCTATGCAACTATTAAAGGTACAGCTGCCCTCTGCTGTATTTCACCTGGTGTAACTCTAGCTCAAATACAGAAATTGTTTATTCGACTTTGTTTATTTAGGTATTATGGTTATATCTTGGGTTGCCAGACTGACAATAGGAAAGGGATCTTGTGTCTTTAATGGTTGCTTAGAGGAGGGAACTTCAGCAGGTGTGGTTTGTCACACAACAAGATAATATGCAATCTCTGTGAAATTCCCTCTTCTCCAAAACCATTAAAACAGTGGTTCCAAACCTTTGGTCTTTAGTTTATTTTGGGCTTTACATTGCAGATGTCCCAGCCAACATGGCCAACAGTCAGGAATTATGGGAGCTGAAATCCAAAATATCTGGAGGACCAAAGGTTGGGAACCACTATATTAAAGGTACAGGAGTTCACTCCAGTTTTAACTCTGGCAGTCCTAGTTACATCTTGCTTATCCTCCAGTGACCTCTCTATGGCTCGCTTCCTTCTCATTTGATCCTCATAATAACCCTATGAGATAGGTCAGGCTAAGCCACAGAGAGTGTGAGGGGACCAAGGTCATCCAATGACCTTCATGACTGAGCAGGGACTAAAACCTGGATCTCCCAAGTACTAGTCTATCACTCCAGTACAAGAACCTAGCTCCTGATGAAAAAGAGATAACATTCAAACCAGCTTCTGTCTAGGGTTGCCATTAGTCCGGACTTCCAAACCAGGACAAATGTAGGACAAAATTTTCAAATGTAGGACCCTTTTTTTGGGGGGGGGGTGTCCTACATTTGAAAAAGAGCCTCGCTGAAAGGAGGATTCCTTCTCCGCCTGGGCTCTGTTCTCACCAAGGACGGAGCCTAAATGGAGAAGGAATCTGCCCCCAGGGAGGCTTTCTTTTCCCCTTGGGCTCTGTTTTTGCCAACGGAGCCCAGGAGGAAAAGAATCCTCGCTGAGGGGAGGATTCCTTCTCCGCCTGGGCTCCGTTGGAAGCAGCCCAGGCGGAGAAGGAATCCGCCCCTAGGGAGGCTTTCTTTTCCCCCTGGGCTCCGTTTTGCCGGCGGAGCTCAGGCGGTGAAAGAAGTCTGGCCTTGGCAGGCTAGGCTTCTTTCCCTCCCTCGGCTCCAGCGGAACCAAAGAGGGGAGGGAAGCCCCCTGCCAAAGGAGAGAGGCCTACAGAGGCCTCTCTCTCTTTCCCCCGCCACCGCTGTTGCACACTTTGCAACAAAGCCCGGGGGTGGGGGAAATCCCGGGGGTGGGGCCAACCCGGGGCGGGACCGTGCGGACCCGCCCAAAACCAGGAAAGTCCCGCCCACAGGCGGGATATGGCAAGCCTACATCTGTCTCTACTTGCAGCAATGCCCAACTATTGATTTGGCTTTGTTTTGCCCCCCCCCCCTCCAAAGCCTCCATTTCTTTTGTACTCAGGAAATAGCTAAGGATTTTTTTTAAATTATGGAAAAGAAGCCATTAGGGTAATAGGGTGATATCTACATGTAAATTTCTCCAACATCTAGTTTGGCCTTATAGCTCCAAATGAGAAGCAGAAGCGAATGTGCCCTCAAAAGAGGACAGATTCCAGAATGGCTTGTATCATGAATCACAAAGCCTGTTGTGATGCCTTCAACAATTTAAATTTAACACATTTAATTTGGCATACACTTTCATCAGCGTCACAGTAAGACTGTAATTTCTGTTAAGGTAATATCTACATGTAAATTCCAACCAACATTTAGCTTGGCCTTATAGCTCCAAACAAGAATCACAAGAGAATTTTCCCTCAAAAGAGAGGACAGGTTCCAGAGGGACTTGTAGCACAAACAACAAAGACTGTTGTGATGCCTTCAACAAATTTAGTTTGGCATAAACTTTCATCAGCATCACCAGTTAGACTCTACATTTTAGAGAAGGTCCTCCCTTTCCATCTTTAACTTCCTGCAATAATGCCTCAATGATACTAGGATTGCCAGATGAAATAAGGGACAAGGCTTCCATCCCTTTAATGGTTGTGTAAAAGAGGGAATGCCAGCAGGTGCTGTTTCTGTGACAAACAACATCTGCCAAAATTCCCTGTTTAAAGGATGGAAGTCCTCACCCTTATTTTATCTGGCTGACCTAAGAGATACCAATGTCTTCCCAGATTAGAAGGTAAAAAGGAAATTTTACATCAGGCTTGGGGAAACTTTGGTCCTCCTGGTGTTTTGCACTTCAACTCCCAGAAGCCTCAGCCAGTATGGCTAATGGTAAAGGGCTTACCCCTATCTATCTATCCTCCCTTATTCGATTTTGCAAGGTGAGGTTTAAGTTTAAAATGAGGGTGTGATAGAATAATATTACCTACATAAGGTATGATTTTGAGGGCATTTTAAGTTGATTTTGCAAAACTGAAATGTGAAAGTTTTAAAATTTGTAGCTTTTTAGGCAGCCTTGTTTAGAGTGATTGTGACATTTCATTGGGATGTAGGTGTTATACATGGGATCATGTTTTTACAGTCAACCCTCCATATCCTCAGATTCTGTACCCACAAATTCCACTATCCATGGCTTGAAAGTATCCTCCTCCCCCTGCAATTCCAAAAAGCAAACCTTGACTTTGCTATTTTGTATAAGGGATACCATTTTAATATGTCATTGTATATAATGGGACTTGAGCACCTACAGATTTTGGTATGGTGTGTGTGTGTCTTGGCACCAAACCTCAATGAATACCAAGGGCCCACTGTACTTTTTTTTTTTTTGTCCTCATTGCTGCCTGAATCCTGCAGAGAATCTAATACAGCTCCTCCAGTTTGTCCGCAGTCTCCTCCTTGGTTTTAACAAAGTGATTAAATGAGTTCCTTGTAGATGCCATCTTCTCCAGTGGCCCCACATTGCTTAATATTCAGCTTGATAAAGAGTTATGTTAAACTCCAAAGCTTGCTCCCCCTGTGAGAAAAGAGGAGGAAAAGAGAGAATTTTGAGATGGCGATCACAAAGGCAAGTAGAAATTAGAGTCAATATATCAACTCTTTTGGATGATATTGTCCCTCAGGGACTTTTAGATGTATAACACTGTTTTTTGGTGCCAGGTCCTGCGACTGAATAGAGCCATGGTTCTCATAACCATTTCCTCATGAACCACTGGGAAATTGCCAGGTCTCTCTGTGAATCTTTTAATAAAGTTTCTTGTTGTTCTACAATAAATCAAAGCACATCTCTAACTCAAATTTAAGTAACACCATTATCAATCAGTACCATATTATAGGGGAAAAAAAACCTTACACTGATGCTGTGTTAGCCCTGGTGGTGCAGTGGTTATATGCCTGTACTGCAGCCTCTCACAGCCACAAGGTTGTGAGTTTGATCCTGCAGGCCTCGAGGGTTGATTCAGCATTGCATCCTTCTGTAGGTTGCTAAAATGAATATCCAGCTTGTTGGGGGCAATTAACTTACACATTGTAAATTGCTTAGGGGGTGCTTAAGTACACAGATAAACAGTAGAGAAATGTACTTGCTATTGCTATTCTTCAGTAACTAACAAGTAGCATTAATTTCAGTGGGTCTGCTTTCAAAAAGGCAAAATGTAGCCCAGGACTGAGAATTATGTGGCCCTCTAGATATTGCTGGACTGAAACTTCCAGGAGCCCCAGACAGCACAGCTAATGATGAGGAATGCTGGGAGTTACCGTCCAACAACATTTCCAAGGGCACAGGTGGTTCATAGCTGATTGCTTTGGAAGAGATACTGGATTTTCTGTAATTTTTGTATGTGTTGGGCCATATGACATTTTTTGTTTTTGTGTGTCTGAGATTACATCTCTTCTCTTTCTGGTACTGGTGCCTTCCTTCCTTTTTGCTTTTCATTCTTTTACAGTTTCTGAGTTGGTGCAAATAACAGGATTGCTTGGCTGGATTTTGATCCTGATAAATCCTGATAAATCCTTGGGTGGTTTGCAGAACATTGGTAAGGATTCCTGAGTGTAGTTGTTTAGCAGCAGCCAAAGGACTCCCCTCTCTCCCTCCAGCTTGTCCTAAAATTATACTGCTGAAATAGATGGCTTGGTGTGGAGGTTAGCATGGAAGGATCTTGACTTCCCTTCTGTTCTGCTACTTAAATTCTACCAGCAGGCTGTAATTCTGTTTGCATGCTGGTAGTGAATCAAAGAAAAAGACAAAGTAGATTTGGCGACCCGGAGCCTGCCCATCTTTGCCTGAAAATTCTTTCTTGCAAATGTCTCTGCTGAGGGTCTGTGCCTGCAATGGATAATGAATGCATTGTGGTTCTTGTCATGCACTCTTTGAGAACGCATGTGCATGTCAGAGCTTGGAAAAGATCTTTTTTGGACTATAACTCCCAGGTTCCTTCAGCGTGGTCATGCTGGCTGGGGGATTCTGGGAGCTCTTATTGTTGTGTGCCTTCTTGTTGTTTCAGACTTATGGTGACCCTAAGGCAGCCTCTTGGCGAGATTTGTTCAGAGAGGGTTTGCCATTGTCCAAGACAGTGTGACTTGCCCAAAGTCATCTACTAGGAATTTGGGAGTTGTTGTTCAAGAAAAATAACTTTACACTTTCTGCTGCATGAACAGAGGAGATGCACACTGCTCGGCTGATTCTTGATACTAGAAGCTTGCAAATATGACCCTGTTTACAACTGTGAAATATTGGAGGATATAATAAAATGCAGGATCAAGTCTTCTCCAGGTAAGGGAAAGAGATGGAGAAAAGGTTTGGTAATGTCTGTGTGTATAGGTGGGCCAGGCACAGCCCATGGGTTGCATGCAGCCTCCCAGGGCAGTTTTTGTGGTCCTCAGGAATTTTTTGCCCCGTAAGTGGGTGTGGGGAGATTCTTTTCCACTACCCCCAGGCTAATTTAGGCCCAAATTTGTTGTTGTTGTTGTTGTTGTGTGCCTTTAAATTGTTTTCAACTTATGACAACCCTAAGGCTAACCTATCACATGGTTTTATTGGCATCTCCTGAGGCTGAGAGAGTGTGACTTGCCCAAGGCCTTTAAAAAAGTAACAGGAAATGAACAGGGAGAGATTTCTAGTCCACTTCCTTTTGTTAAAAAAGACTTCTCCATTGTGGTTTGACTGTTGGACTATGACTCAGTTCCCAGCTCAGCCATGAAATCCACTGGGTGACCTTAGGCAAGTCACATACTCCCAGCCACCTCAGGGGAAGGCAGTGGCAAACTTCCTCTTAAATTTTGCCAAGAAAACCCCATGATAGGTCTGCCTTAGGGAGGGATGTGGTGGGGGTGTGGTCCTCCAAGGACCCCAGGGGGGCTGATGTGGCCACCTAGCCTTCCACAGTTGCCCACCTTTGCCCCAGAGAGTGTTTAGTGCCACATTTTGTTATACATTGTGATGGTTGGCCAACTGAGGACATAGTATTCCATGGGTCGAGCAGGAGCATTTGTTGCACCATGTTGACACTGTGAAATAACAGTGAAGAAAATTAGAACAAGAACCTTGAATCAACTGGCATTACGATCATAAGGAATCTTGGTAGCTTGAAAAGGCTTAACTTGGAAATTTCACAAAGTGTCTAGATGCAATGCTAAATTGTGTGCTTTTTGAATGGTTTTGGGGTGTTGAGAATTTCTTTCTACTTTTTACATCTGTGCCTATGTCAATGGACCCTTTATTGTGTTGTATCTTGCTGTATATTTTGCTTGCAGTGAACTAGGGCTAACACTAATAAATATTTTGGATTGGGTTGGATTATCAAAACATAATTAGCTGTCTTGGTATGATAAACTCAGCTGCCCAGAGACACAGTGTGGAGTAGAAGCTAAAACAAGGTTTCCCACATTTCAGAGAGTGAAAAAACACTTTTGTCTAATAAACTTGTATGTGTATTTTTGCCCTTACTATATATTCTAAAGGGTTGTTTGCCAGATGGAAAAGATTTCTGTGTTTCTGGACCTGACATAGGGAGGATACAGACTAGCAGTTTGTGCCAGCCTGTTGGTGGAGCCATGGCACAGCATCGGCACGCTGGATGCTGTGACTCCACCCCAATTGTGCCATGATGCCGTGTGCCCTTCTAGATGACATGCGGCATTATGGCGCAACTGCACTGCAGCACCCAAATGGTGCAGCATGGAAGGGGAATCATGGAGCGCCGGCATGCCTATGACGCTCCTTCCAGGATGCAAAAAAGAAGCCACTTTTTACAGGTTCTTTTTTCTCCCTGTGGAGGCCACGGCACTGGTTGTCACAGCCTCAATCTGGGGTGAAAAGGGGCAGCGTCCTGCTGTTCATCTGTACATCCCCATAGTTTTTGTCCCGACTCTTCTGAGGCCAGGTAATTTCTCCCATTTGAAAATAGCCTGACTAATCCAATGCTAAATGCAGAGATGTGATATTATTATTATTATTATTATTATTATTATTATTATTATTATTAGCCTGCTTTCCCTCCAAAATTGGGACACAAAGAGGCAACTTACCCATTAAAAAACAATAGAAGCAAAAACATACAAAAATGGGCACTAAAATAGACTTAAATTGGAATAGTATTAAAATGCATCACTCTTTAAAAAAAATAAAATGCAATTTAAAAGATAAAACTGCTTAAAACAGTACATATTAAAATACTTAAAATACTGAAAATTAAAATATTAAAACAAAAATAAAACTATATAGAAACCCTTAAACCTTAAAATCCAGCAAGGATTGATAGAATGGCCTGCTCACAGAGGTGGCTAATTGAAAGGAGGTATAACCCGTAGGGACACATCAGGCAGCCTTCTTGGTAGGTAGTCAATTTGGGTTTAATCGAGGCTTTCATTTTTTTGACCCTGGTGTCCTAAGTAAGGTTGTGGGACCTACAAACTCTGGAAGAAGACATACAGAATTGGACAGGGATCTTTCTTTGCTGCCCAGGACAGGGTGAGGCTTGATTTCTGTACAGACTGACAAAATGCTTCGGGTCTCTTTGGAGGTATGCTATTTAAATGATGCATGCATCCTAAGAATCCGGAAACTGCACCAAAGCTGCATTCCAGTGCTTAGAAATGGAGTGTGGCTTTGGCGCGACCTCCGGACTCTTAGGACCCAAGCATCATTTAAATAGCATACCTCCAAAGAGACCCGAAGCAGCTTTATTTTGGCAGTCTGTAACAGGCCTCTGTCAAGGTTAGAAGAGGGTAGATTTTGGTTGAACATTAGTTCTACGGTGAAACTGATTGCCTAAAGGGGTGTAGGCTATCTCTGGAAATCTGCAAGAAAAGGCCGGAAGTGACCTTATTCTGAATTTACATCTGCACTGCAGAAATACTGTAATCCAGGCTGACGCCACTTTAAATGCCATGACTCGATGCTATGGAATTCAGGGAATTATAGTTTTGGGAGACAGCCTTCTCTGTTAGAGAGCTCTAGTGCTACAACAAACTACAGTTCTCAGAATTCCATGGCACTGAGTCATGGCAGTTAAAGTGACGTCAGACTGGTTTATTTTTGCAGTGCGGATGCAGCAGCTGTAGTGAAGAACAATCCTGTGAGCTTTTTGTAGGAAGAATGTTACTATTCCTTTCTACAACTGCAGATTTCCTTCTGTAGCAAGAGTAGGGAACCTCTCTGGGTGGGCCAAAAACGCCAACATATTTTAAATCTCTTACTGCCAGTAATTAAGTCTTAGGGCCAGAGCAGATGGGCAGGAAAAAGTGGCTCAATCCTGGCTTTCTTGAAAGGGAGTTGAGACCCCACTGTCTGGATGGCTTGCTCCCAAGGCGGGCTGAACACCCACAGGCTGTCTGCACCATGCTGTGTCAAGCCATGCTGTATGGTTATTTTTTTATTTGCTTCCCCACCATGCATGCTCACCATTGCACAAACACATTACCTGTGACCTCCAATTACCTCCCTCATTCTGCCCAGCAGCTATTCCACCAGACCACCGCCCATATGATTGGTCACACAGTCGCAAGTGCAATGCACCACTTGTACAGTTCATCGGTGTGCCCAATGATATACTGGCAAAGCACAATCATGGAAGCCCCCATACACACCCTTTTTATCCTCCTTAACCCCATGCCCCCCTTTTGGACTGTAAGTTGTAATTACATCCATTGTATTATTGGCAATCTTGGTTTTGTATTGCCGCAGTCTCATACTGGTGCCAGGCTGTTTATATGCTGGTGCAATGATGTGCATTTTCTGCCTTGATCCATCTAGCTCTGAGTCCCCCAGGGCCAGATTTAATTTCATTTTGAGGGAGGCGTGTACTTTTGTGGTGGGTGGGGCCAAAGACACATGGGTGCTGGCAAAAATGCCAACCTATTTTAAATCTCTTACTGCCAGTAATTAAGTCTTAGGGCCCTATCCCTAAGTATCCCAGCTTCTTTTTGTTCTAGTTTTTAGCCAGGGAGTGCAGCTTAATTTTGCTCTCCACCTAGGGTTGCCATCCCTGAGGACCTCCAAACCAGGAAAAATGTTGGGCAAGGTTTTAAAATGTAGGACCTTTTTTTTAAATTTCCTGGCCAGGAAATAATAAAAAAAAAAGGTCCTACATTTTAAAACCTTGTCCTCCTTGCCGGCTTGGGAGGAAGCCTCGGCCTCCTCTCAGGCCGGGAAGGGACGTGGGGGCCGCCTGTCATCGCGGCCATCGCCGCGGTGGCAAGCGGCCTCCTCCTCCTCCCAGGCCCCGGCGACGCCTTGGAGGACTCTGCGATCGCGGAGCCGCCCCCAGGGCCTCGCTGGGGGAAAATCCCGGGGGCGGGGCCAAACCGGGGCGGGATCGTGCGGAGCCGCCCCAAACCGGGAAAGTCCCACCCCTAGGCGGGATATGGCAGCCCTATTTCCACCCAGTTTCACTCATGCATCATCTAAAAACCCCACCTTCAAAGCTGTTAGAAGCAGCATTATTTGGCCAGGTTGCACTGCCCATAAAAAAGGCTTTTCAACTTTTTAAAGGGGTGGAGGGGAGACACATAGGCTGGGAAACCACCAAACTGTGTATCATTGAGAAGGGCATGTGGCCAGCTAGGGAATCCCAGAGGCCTGGATTGGGAGCCCTGGAGGGTTAGATTCTACCTAAGGCCTGTAGTTCCACACTACTGTTCTAGAAGAAATAGTTCTGTAAAGAGTGGATAATGTACTTTATACAACCACAGAGGCTCTCTTCTTTATGGCTGTTTTGTGTCTTCAAGTCATTTCCAGTTTATGTCAACTCTGCGGTTCCATAGGGTTTTCTTGGCAAGATTTATTGAAAGGAGGCTTACTTTTGCCTTCCTCTGATGCTGAGAGCATGTGACTTGTCCAAGTTCATGCAGTGGATTTAATGGTGGAGCTGTGAATCGAACCCTGGTCTTCAGAGTCTAGTGAGTTTATCACATGGGAGGGATCTCGTGCAAAAACGGGATTCAAAGTGAAACCCCCCCCCCCGCAAAAGCAGACTTATTATCAGACGATATCCGAGTAGCCAGACAGAAAGCAGAAAAGACACACAAAAGCACAACTGATTTTCAGACAACATCATTGTTAAGGTGCATTAACGCGACATTAACCCAGCTAGAAAGTAGACAAAACACGATTTCTTTTTATTTCTGGTGTGGTGGAAATTCCTTTTTGAAATATAAAAACTATAGAAAGATGGAGTCACCTTTGTCAGCCAGAGAGATAGTTTTTAAATAAAGGCTTGGAGTTACTAGAGGAAAGGAATAGTGAGTGCATCTTGACCTAGATGGAAGCTGGCACCAGTAAGAAAGACATAACATAAACTACTGAGATAAGGATACATAGTTGACATTCAGAAGCAAGGTTAAGATGAATTCCACTGAATTCCTACAGGAGGGGGTAAATAGTGATGATGCAGTTTTAATGTATGCATGTATTTCTGTTCTGATTGTAAGAATTCTGTATGTTTAAATTGTAATTAGCCAGTCAGGTGTATTGAAGAATCTCCTTTGTCTTGAATAATATAAAAAGAGCCATTTTGTCTTGTTCGGGGTTCTCAGCTTTTGGAACTTGAATTCCACTGAGTTCAATGTTTTCCTTTGTCGACAACTGGAAATAAACTTATGGATTTTCAATTACTAGGTCCTCTTGCGAATTCCTTGATCTGCTAATCCTAGAAATCTAAGTTTCCTGAAATTTCTGTTACACTGGAAAATCCCGAAAGTAAAAAGAATCACATTTTGTCTATTTTCTAGCAGGCTTAATGTTGTATTAATCCCGATTAGTCTGAAAATCAATTGCACTTTTGTGTGATTTCTTAGGGTTTTTTGAGTTTTAAATCCCATTTTAAATCCTGATTCTGCATGGCATGCCTCCTGTGTCATAAACTCCATAGTTCAGCACTTGAACCACTACATTACACTGACTCTCTATTCTTCGTTGTTATTACTAAATATATCCCTGGTATGAGGAAACACGAACATTTACGTCTTCAGGTTTAAACTGGCTAAGGTTGTGAACTTAAAAAAACCCTGGCTTTACTCCTTTGCAGTCTGAGATGTAAATATTCTCCAGGTAAAGCATTTTCAGTCATGTTATCACCGTCTCAGTATTAATACCTTCTGTTGCATTCATTGCAAGCTTTCCCAAAGGCTTAGTAATGCTAGCATGGGCCAGCAAAAACTATTTCTATGGCACTTTGAATATGCAAGGGCTCATGTTGTAAAGAATGCCTTAGGTGTCTACTATTCATTGTGCTTCTGGTTCGTTGAAAGTGGAATCTTTACAGCCCTATGCAGTATGTATACAGGAGAATAAAGTCTACTGGATTCAGCAGGATTTGTTCCCAAATAGGTTCACATAAGAGGCAGTGTGGTGTAGTGGTTTG
This sequence comes from Sceloporus undulatus, assembly GCF_019175285.1. Taxonomy (NCBI): domain Eukaryota; kingdom Metazoa; phylum Chordata; class Lepidosauria; order Squamata; family Phrynosomatidae; genus Sceloporus; species Sceloporus undulatus. The sequence goes on along the minus strand of NC_056523.1, from coordinate 173,853,612 downwards.
ACCACTGGACTGTGACTCTGGAGACCAGGGTTCAAATTCCTGCTTGGCTATGGAAACCCACTGAGCGTTAGAATGATTGAATCATATGGCTGGAAGATACCACAAGGGCCATCCAGTCCAACCCCCTGCCATGCAGAAACACAAAACACTTTGGACAGATGGCTGTCCAACCTCTGTTTAAAAACTTTCAAAGATGACTTCACCACTCTCTGAGGCAGCCTATTCCACTGTGGAACAGCTCTTACTGTCAGGAAGTTCTTCCTAATGTAGAGGTGGAGTCTCTTTTCCTGGAGCTTGCATCCATTGCTCTGTGTTCTAATCTCTGGAGCAGCAGAAAACAAGCTTGCTCCATCCTCAATGTGACACCCCTTCAAAAATTTAAACAGGGCTATCATATCACCTTTTAGCCTTCCCTTCTCCAACTTCAAAGGAAGGCAAAGGCAAAATCCCTCTGAACAAATTTTGCCAATAAAACCCCCAGATAGGTTTGCCACAAGGTTGCCATAAGTCAGAAGTTTCTTGAAGGCACACAACAACAAGGTACACATAGAATTTTAGCCTTCAGCCTTATCCTGGTTCCCAGCCCTAACCAAAAATTGAGCTGCTCTTTAAAATATGGCTACTATACTGACTCACGCCAGGAGATGGCAGCATGGCCTACAAAACCAGAAATTGGTGGCTTTTAAAACAAACCAACAAACCCTGAAGACAACAGAGATCTGTTTTCTTACCCAAATGCCCAGTCCTTAGCCATATGATATAAATGCTGCTCAGGACTTCTAGCATTCCGTGTTATGATTTCTTCTTTCAGACATAGTTCCAACGGTGCCCTAAAGAGACTTCTCAATGCATGCTAGAGGTGAAATTACAGTATGCCAAATTAGACACACTACTAGTCTTTACCAGTAGAGGGCGGACTAAAATGTTTGATTCTCAGGCTTAATCCACACTGCAGAAATAATCCAGGTTGACACTACTTTAATTGCCATGGCTCAGTGCTAGGAAACTTTGGGAATGGTTGTGGCACCAGGGATCTCTGACAGAGAAGGCAAAATGTATCATAAAAAGTTGGAAGAGACCACAAGGGCCATCCAGTCCAACCCGATTCTGCCATGCAGGAACTCAAAGTACCCTCAACAGATGGCCATCCATCCTCTGTTTAAAGACCTCCAAAGAAGAAGACTCCAGCACTCTCTGAGCGAGTGTATTCCACTGTTGAACAGTTCTTATAGGAATCATAGGATAAAAGAATCTTAGGCCTGGTACATACCTTCTTTTCGGACTGGGCTGGCAGCGGCCTTTTTTCCGCCAGAAGGGAAGCCACAGCCGCCAAACCGCATGGTTTCCTGCCAGAAAAAGAAGCCACAAAAAGTGGTTGCCGCGCGGTCCCTTAACCCTAGTACACCGCCAGCACAGCGCATTTGGTGTGTCTGTACCGCACCTTAGAAATGAAAGGGACCACAAGGGTGATCTAGTTCAACTCCCTGCCATGATGAAACATTCCTGAAAGACATCCATCCAACTTCTGTGTAAAGGCCTCCAAAGAAGGAATGAACACCATCTGTTCCAATCGCAGACTGCTCTCATATTCAAGAAAGTCTTCCTAATGTTTAAGAAGAATCTCTTTTCTTATAATTTCACTAGCTACAACTGTCGCCTGGTTAACGTGTATGCCTACAGATTGTTCTCATGGGCACATGGGTCTTGTTGGCAAAGAAGATGAGATTTGAGTAATCAAGACAGAAGATGGAAGAAAACAAACCAGGTAGTTTACTAACTCACAATCCAGACAACAGGCGGCACTTCCAAACCTCCCTTCCTACTTAAGCTTGAAATCCATGATGGGAAATGAGACTTTCCTCTGAGTAGAGACACCTAAGGGGTTGTACTGGCAACTTGTCAAATCGTTCGCTTAAGTGGCAGACAGAGCAGCCCTGGTAGGACTCCTTTGGCCCCTTTATCTTCATGGTCTTTCCCCTGGCTTCCTCCTTCACCTGCTCTTGTATGTCCAGGTGGGCAACAGTGGTGAGTGATGGATGGTGAGGGCCCTTGGGAAGGGATGGGTGAAAGAAGTTGTTTCTTGTGTGTCTGGGTAACTTGGTGTTGAGAGAGATAGGCTTGGTAGTCTGTTTCAGCATGAAAAAACATAAAGGAATCCAGTAGCACATTGGAGATTAAGGTCCAACACACACTGCAGAAATAATCCAGTTTGAGATTGCTTTAACTACCCTGGCTCATTGCTAGGGAATCCTGGGAATTGTGGTTTGTTGTGGCACCAGAGCTTTCTGACAGAGAAGGCTAAATGTCTCACAAAGCTATACTTCCCAGCATTTTTGAGCATTGAGCCAGGGCAGTTAAAGCGGTCTCAAACTGGATGATTTCTGCAGTGTGTTTTGGACCTAACTGGGAAGAAGAAATTTCTAGCAAAATGTCACTGCTAGGGTTGCCAGATTGAAAACAGGAGATGCATCATTTGGGACAGGGATGTTGTCAGTTTATGGCTGTTATTGTTAAATGGTGGGTGTGAAAACTTTGTCAATCTACTGGGAATAACCAGGAGATCTACCAGTTAGATTTGCCAGATTGAAAATTGGAGAGGGCTCCATCTTGTACCTTTAATAGTGGTGTAGAAGAAAGAATTTCAGCAGATGTTGCTTATCACATAATTGGGTAACAGGCAACACCTGCTGAAATTTCCTCTTATGCACAATCATTAAAGGGATAGGATCCCTCTCAAGTTTTCACTCTGGCATGGCAGGGGGTTGGTTTTGATGGGTCTTGTGGTCTGTTCCCACTCTATGATATATAATTCTATAACTCTACTTACAACCAATGGCTCTTTGACCCTAAGAAAATAGCATGATCTTCTCCATTTTGCAGGTGGCTATGGTAAATAGCAAGTCCCTGATCAGCCCCTACTTCATGCTCCATGGCATGTGACTTCAACACAAACAAAAACACAGTTTTATTGTTTATTCATTAGTAGGTCATATTAATTTGTCAAAAAGTGTTGCTTGTTCCAATATAATGTTGGTGTGTGTTTTCAAGTAGTTTCTGAATTATAGTGATCCTCAGGTGAACTTATCATGGGGCTTTGTTGGCAAGATTTGTTCAGAGGGGACCACAAAAGATCTACAAGAATTCACCTTAGACAACAAGAAAATTGAAATGGTCAACGAGTTCCCATATATTGTCTCAAATATTGATCAAGACAGAGACTGCAGTCAAAAAATTTGATAGACTAGGTTTGGAAAGGGCATCTGTGAAAGAACTGGATAAGAACATAAAGTGTAAAGACATAACTCTGAACACTAAAGTAAGGACAGTCCAAGCCATTGTATTTCCAGTCACCATGTACAGATGCAAAAGCTGGACAGTGAAGAAAGCAGATAGGAAGAAAATAAACTCATTTGAGTGGAGAAGAGTGCTGAGGATATAATGGACGGCCAAGAAGTCACAGAAATTGCTACAAGGCCAGAGGTGGGGAAGATGGGACCCACCAGATATTGTTTTTGGACTCCAACTCCCATCAATCCTAGTTTTTATAGCCAATGGTCAGGAATTATATGAGCTGGAATCCACTGACTCCATAGAGAACCATGCATACCCCACCCCAGTATGCCAAGTGCTCTTTTGCACATTCTGGGACAATTCTGTTAGGCTGTGGGAAAGGAAAATGGAGAATGTGAAAATGTGTGTGACCCCCAGATGGTGTATGACCTTTGTTACCACTAAACCAAGATGAGAGTGTTGCACCATCAAAAGTTGCCACCCCGAGTTTAAGCCCATCATTTTATTATGAATGTATAGAGAGAAACACCAGACAATATTAGAAGGATCACCTCTTGGTAAAATTAACCGCCAGAAATTCATCAGGAGCTGCCTCCATTATATATACTTTTTCAATTCTGGGGAAAAAAAATTGCTGGTGAATTCAAGACTTTTCAGTCCACGACTATGGCTGGGAAAGAAAGCACTTCTTCCCATGAGGCAGAATTGACTGGATCTCTCTGCTATGAGTTGTGGCCATGATGTCTACTAGTAAGATGACCTGACAGGCAATCAAACCAGAGCTGGAAGAAGTTACTTTATTGGACTATAAAATCCCCCAGACACCACAACTACTGGGAATTGCTATCCAAAACAGTATCTTGCTATTGTGCTGTGCTCATTAGCCCCCCCCCCCATGATGGATCATTTGACAGGGCAGTTATTTTGTTTTCCTGTGCTCCATTCATATGATCCTACCCAGTCCAGCGACTGCAGGAGCGTGCCTGCAGTCTCCTCTTTGGGAAGTGGTGCCAGGGGCCATAGGCAAGCTTTGATTACCTTGCAGCTGCAAGTCACCTGCAGAGCTATGCCAGGTAGGTGGGCTCCCAGAGAAGGTTGGGATCTAATTTCTTTTGTTTCTAGCCACTTCTCTGCTGTCCAGAGTCAGGGAAGATGCTTTATGATTGCTGAATGTGGGAAGATGCCAGTACCTGGGTGGGAGATGCGTCTGGCTTTGTGATTCACCAGCTGTCTTGCCAGAGGCCAAGGAGGTTATTGGGCTCATCAGAGAGCAGTGGGAGCCACGGAAAATGGGCAAGAAACCCGAGGCCCTCTGCCAGAACACACACATGCTCAGTGGCAAACAGTACACTTCTGTGAACAAAAGGAGAGGCATACCGCTATTACTCAAGCCAGCTTGGGAGTTTTGCCCTCTTTGCCCAGATATCCTTCTTCCCTTGCCTTTCTGAGCTGGCTGGGGCTAGTCTGGTGAGAGACAGGCACTATGCACGTGTTCAGAAGCACCAACTTCTTTATTAGTTTTATTAATACCATCACTAATATTGGGAAAGCCACATTTATTCTGAAACATTATTGCTCCTGGGTTTACCAACAGAACAAATATGTCAGTGAGGTGCATTTATGTTCAGTTTGTAATACTGAACATTTGTTAGTGTTTTCCATTATCTTGTATTTTACATTGATTTCACATACTACATAATTTCCAGAACAATTGTAATTGTCCCCCTTTCTCCTTCCCTCCCATGCAGGTTAAAACCTGCCTAACACATCTATAGAGTGCCAACATGGTACAGGCTGAGACTGTCTTGGGACCAGAAATGTTTTCAATTTTGATTTTTTGGGATTTTGGAATGAGATATCTTGGAGATGGGACCCAATTCTAACTCAAAATTCATTGTGCCAGCATGGCATAGTGGTTTGGGTGTTGTGCTAGGACAGTGGGAAATCGGGGTTCAAATCCAGGCTCAGCCATGGAACCTGCTAGGTGATCATGGGCACGTCACATTCTCTCATCCTTAGAGGATGGCAGTTGCAAAACCCCTCTGAAGAAACTCACCAAGAAAACTCCATGAACCTAGGGTCGCCATCAGTTAGAAATGAGTTGAAGATATACAAAAACAACAATGCACTTTACACATAGTGTGAAGGTAATTTTATACAATATTTTAAATAATTTTGTGCAGGAAACAAAATTTGTGTACACTGAACCATCAGAAAGCAAAGGTGTCACTATCTAAGCCACTCATGAATATTTTTCTTTTTGGTTTTTAAAAATATTTTGGATTTTAGAATTCCAGAAAAGGGAGACTCAACCTGTATAGTGCTTTGAGTGTTGGATTAGGATTCTGGGAGACCAGGGTTGGAATCCCTGCCAAGGAAACCCACTGGATGACCTTGGCCAAGTCACATTGTCTCAGTTTTAGACGGTGGCAATGGTAAACTCTGAATAAATCTTGGCCAAGAAAACTGTAGCACTGAGTCACCATAAATCAGATTCTATTTGAATGCACATAATAACAATAATAAACACATCCTACCTGAGACAGATGTATGTACTAAGCTAACACTATAATTGGCACTGATGGAATGCTAAAGTAATTGACAACTTTGCTACATATTTACAGACACTTGCAAATCTTATTTTGTTCAGGTTACACAATGTATCATATTTATATTTATTTAGAATTGCATGTAGCTGTCAAATGCTCCTTAGTGTTGCATGTCAATCATCTAATAACATCAAATATTAACCATAAAATAATAATGACTTCTCAACACAGATATTAGATATATGAGCATTCAGATAATATTTAGAAAATTGTTTACACCAACATTTACAAATGGGAAAGTAATACATTTCGTCTCTAGTGGAGAGTCACTATGTGGACTGTAACCCACAAAAACTCATGATATACAGTGGATCCTTGTTATACGCTGGTGTTTGGTTCCAAGATCCCCCGTGTATAACAAAATCCGTGTATGCTCAAGTCCCATTAAGTATAATGGCATAGCAAAATGGTGTCCATAATAAAAAATGGAACATCAAGGTAAATTTATACTTTTTTGGAACATTTTCAAACCGTGTATGCTTTAATCCGTGTATAAAAAATCCGTGTATAAGAAGGGCCGACTGTATTTGCTAGCCTCAAAGTTAGGGATATAAACCTTTGCTTCTGTCATTCTTGTCTGCATGAAGAATTTCACTACCTGTATTCTTGCCCTTACTGGAGCAAGACTGTAAGAGTTTTTGCACTTTTTGCAGTGATGGTTTTCCTTCCTGTTTTGAGACTTTTTTAAATTTGGGCTGAAATAATCTATTTCTTGTGCATAAAAACATTCTGCACTATTTTTTGTACAGACAGAATTTCAGGAGGATAGCTCCAAAATGCAAAAACAAAACAACCTCGCCCAACCATTTAGGCTGACCATTTTTTTCAACCGACACATTGAGACACTCTTCCCCCCTCAAGTACGAGAACATTTACAAGAATTCTTTACATCCCTGCATAACCCAATGTGATGTAATTTGTGTGTTGGACTGAGACTCTGGGAGACCAAGGTTTGAATCCCATTATGCAATGGAAACCCATAGAGTGGCCTTGGGAAAGGCACACTCTCTCACTCTCTGAGAAAATCAGTGACAAACCCCTTCTATTGCCATAAGTCAGAGTTGACTTGAAGGCACATGACAACAAATAAAATTTTCTAGTGATTTTACCTTGGTTGTAAGTCCCCCCCCCAAAAAAAAGAACCAGCGACCGTCTGAGCTCCTCTCCTGACTGGGAGCAGAACTGTGGTAGCAATGGGAAGACACTAGGGGGCACCACAGATCCAGGAAGCTAGTTGATATGGGAAATACACACCTGTGGTCAGCAGAACCAAGTGGTAAGTGGGCCCTTGGTATCTGCTGGGGTTTGGTTCCAGGAACCCCCTGGATATCAAAATCCATGGATGCTCAAGTCCAATTATATACAGTGGCATAGTAAAATAGTGTCCTGTATGTAAAATGGTAAAATCAAGGTTTGCTTTTTGGAATTTATATATTTTTTGAATATTCAAGCTGTGGATGCTTGAATCCATGGATAAAAAAATCCATGGATACGGAGGACAGACTGTATCACAGACGTGTCCACTCAGTAGCTACTGCTGATCCACTTTCACTCTCACTTCTGCACCACCTGCAATGCTATTTTGTAGAGTTGCCTGACTGGCTGGAGTAATGGGAATTAATGTTATGTTTTCAGCTGACTACTTGTTTCTTAGGAGGGCTTCTTCTTTCTCCGTACTACTGTTCTATTACTATCCTAACAATAACAGCATTGATAATATGTGTTTGTGTATGGTGCTTTGGAGAGTAGCAGATGACAGGTTGTGACTCAGAGGAACTTTTTGCTTTGTCTTAGCACAAAGGGAAACAGAAATGGTGGTAGAGAGGGCCTACAAAGAAAGAATGTTTAATTATCTTGCTTGCTATGTCTTTAGGTCAGGTTGCAGGCTTAGCTGTTGTAAATGTACTTTCTAACTGTCTCAGTTTGGCAAGGACAGTTCTGATTACACCTCTATCATCCCACTTTTTCAGCTGTATTTAAAATGTCCCGGTTTCTCTCTCCTCCTTCCACTTTCCCCCTTTATCCTCTGCTTATTTCACGTGCAGAAAACTGAACTCAAATTGCAAAAGTGACTTGCACTCAATTAACTGAACAGGGAGGAGAGGCAGAATCTTTCTCTTTCCAGAAGACTCAGGCAAAAGCAAACTGTTCCTTCCTCTTTTAGCTTCTGTGACCTTCCTCAGTTACATCTTTTGCCATTTTGCTTCACTCTGATGTTGCTTGGCCACATGTGTCCCAGTTTTCATCTGTGAAATGTTGGAGGGTATGGGTGGCTGAGACAAAAGCTTCACAGAAGATGTTTCATGGATGGATTTGAAAGAATCGAAAGGAGAATTGCATCCTGTACAGGTGCTGATGACAGTTCCAAGTATGCATGCAAGTAGCCAAGAAGAAAGGGTGGGGTTATTTGCAGGAACAAAGGGAAGCTGAAGACAACGATAAAGAGCTAGTGAAGGATTTGGGAGCAGGCTGGAAGCCAAAGTATGAATTTAAGAGGAGATGTCACATAATCTGAGTGGCAAGAGATGCTTTTGCTGGGTCTGGTTTTATCTTTTAATATTCCTTGGCCTTTTCATCACTTAAAGGTTGCCTCACTTTTTCGTGATGGATGGTGTCATGTTCTGGAGCATAGGTTATTGCAAAAGAGTAACATTATTGGGGAAGGGGAGCTTGTTAGCAACATGTTACTTTTTAAATCTTAAAACAATAACAGTTAAAATATAAAAATGGTCCCAATCCTCTCCATGCCTTGCAAAATAATATTTTAGTAATGGCTAAGCATTACTCCCTAATAGACAGAACACCTTCTCAATAGTAATTGCAACAACAGTAATATTATAGATAATTAGTAATTACTTAGTAATATTAACAGTAATGACAATGTTCAAAGACATAGCCATGCTAGTTTAAAAACCCAGTCTGCAAAGGATCTTACAGCACCTTTGAGACTAACGGAAAGACAGAAGTAGGTAGCACCAGTTTTCATAGACTTGAGCCTACTTCCTCAGATGCATTCATTACTTGTCTGCTGATGTTGCATTTCTTCAAGTACAGTCTGCCCTCCCTATACACGAAGGAATCCATTCCGGACTCCACTGTATATGGGAAAATGAGTATATGCACAAGCCCCATATGAAATAATGAGGCACATGCTCGCAGTGGCATGCAGGGTGCATGGCACGGGTACGCGCCTCATTACTTCTAATGGGGCTTGCCTTCCGTGTAAGCTCAAAGCCACGGAAGGCATGCCCACCTATGAGGAGGGCTGACTGTAGTTTCCAACTGGTGACCCTAAGGCAAACTTATCATAGGGTTTTCTTGGAAGGTTTTTCCAGAGGGGTTTTTCCATTACATTGTAATGTAATGTAAATCATTACAGATAACACCATTAATTGCAATATGTCACATTCAAGCCCTGCTGGCGGAACCAGCCCAAGTTATGACTGAGGATGTAGGAACCTAGGCTGTGATAAGGAATTATGTGGCCCTTCTAGCTGTCATTGAACTGCTGCCAAAGGTGAGGAATACTGGGAGCTGCAGTTCAAGAACATCTCGAGGGCTACAAAGTTCCCATCCAAGCAATAAGAGAATGCTCCAGTTCTTGTGTTTTCCCCACACACCCCAATGATAATCACTACCAGGGTTTCAGCTTCCCACCTCAATCAGATCCTTGCCATAGAATAGACAGTTCATACTTTGGAAAATGTGTATTCCTTCTTCCTTTGTAAGGTATCCAGCTTCCTGCATCCTCCCTTGGTTGTTGTGAGATGACATTTCCCATCAGCACTGATCATAGGCTGTGCTAGTTGGGGCTGATGGGAGTTGAAGTCCACCAGATACCTGGGGGAGCACATGGTCCCTGACCTTGTTGTAAAAAATTTTACTCTTTAGTAATTGTGTGTTTCTATGTGCCTGCAGTGCACTAATACATTAAATGCAGCAGATCCTGCCTGATCTTAGAAGTTAAGTAAGGTCAGCTCTGGTTAGTACTTGGATGGGAGATCACCAACAAATACCTAGTGCTGTAGGATATTTCAGAGGCAGAAACTAGCAAAACCACCTCTGATTCTTTATTGCCTACAAAACTCCTAAGAAATTCATAGGATCACCATAAGCAACATTCAACTTGAAGGCATGTACACCCATGTGCCTGGAATTAGCCATGACAAAGTTTTCTCATCATGTTAGTAAACAGTTTCACCAGCCTATAAAGCCACTGTTAAAAGGCACGGTTACTGTGACTATTGGAGAAGCTGACAGTCTTACTGTGATGCTGGAGGACAAACTGAACCAATTTAAATTAAGTGTCAGGCTAATCCACAATATGTCTGTCTACTTCAGAAAGACTACCCCTTCACTGCAGCTCCCCACCCTGCACACACTCTTCTACATAAGAATAAGATATTGCCTTCTTGTGATCAAAGAAGACTTGCGGGAGCATCTTGCATAAAACAAATGCAATTGCATCTTGCTTTGATGGATTTATCATTTATTAAAGATTTTACATTGCCTTTCTACAACCGCATTTAAGGCAACTTACAAATTAAAACTGTGTGCAATAAAGCAATCATAAAATTGCAGCAGTAAAAACCACAAAGGGGAAAATGTAAAAAGGAAATGGATTGTGTAAAAAACCAGGCCTTAATGTAAAGTATACAAGCTGCAGGCGGCCTTGCGGTCCAAAACTCAGCAAGATTACGAACATGTTGCCACCTCCCTCCCTGCAACAGAGCTCTTCTGTTTTTAACAGCTGAGTAATAAGCAGAAATTCACTAGTTTAAACTGTACTCATCTCTGAGGAGAAAAGGGTTTCTTGTTTGATGGTTGCCTTTTCCTCAGCACAACAACCCTCAAAGGACAGAAGAGTGTATGTGTTTTTGGGGTGGTGAGAAGAATTGTTTAATGTCACCAAGCAGAAAGAACTTTACCCACAGCATTCAGCTGGCTGTGATGGCTGGAGGATTCTAGGAATTGAAGTCAAAAAGTAACGTTACCAGTCTCCATATATAAAAAAGGGAGGTTTCTTTCTTTTACAAAGGGACTAAAGTGATTCCTTGTCACTCCCCCCTTTCAAAATTACCTTCTCTAGGTAATAGTGAAGAATATTGAGGGTTGTAGTCCACCTATATCTTCAGGGCTGCATTTTTTCCACACCTGATATTATTCCTTGTTCAAAACCACTAGTTCCCTCTCCCAACCTGACTTTTTTGAGGATAAGAAAAACAGTACTGTCTGACAGGGGTCAATATCTGCCATACATTGATCACAAAATTGTTTTGAAGGACCTACAAATGCCTAGAGAAGTTTTCTCTCTAAGAATTTCTAGTTTTTTCAGTACTAATCTGGTTGTACGTTGACCATAGAGTTGTGCAGCAGGACCTAGAGATTCCTAGAGAGAACATAATCAAATCTGGGAATAATCAAAGCTGCAAAAGTCAAAGCCTGAAATGTGGAAGGCCGGCTGTATCAATGTTCATTACGCAACATCAAACTGCATATTTAACTCAGTGACAGCTAGTGGCTTCTATGTAGGTAGTAAATCCATTGTGGGTTTAAGTCTGAATCTCAGGAGAGCTATCTGAAGTGCTCAATCTGTTTTAGGGATATGGTTCAGCATTGTGGATAGCTCATTTAAAGTTAAGGCTGAAGCCAGGAGTGGATTCACTGTCCCACTGACGTGGAAACCACCATTAACCACTGATACCATAATGTGTATTTTGGCCCTCTTGCCAGACAGCCCCCCTTGACTTCACCAGGTGGAGTGCTGATCAGGGCACACCCTTCATGTTGTTGCACTGTAAAACGAGCAAGAATAGCAAATAGTGAGGAATACAGGGAATTGTAGTCCAAAAGCATATTCCATGTCATCACAGCCCCCCCAATTATCTGACACAAGGAAGAAATTGCAGTTGGTAATCATGTGCCAAGCTTTGCATTTGCCCTGATTATGAGAAACCTTTCTCTGCTTCTTCCTCCCATTCTCTGAGTGATTAGATTCATAGGGTTGGAAGATACCCCAAGGGCCATCCAATCCTACCCTCTTTTGCCATGCAGGAATACACAATCAAAGCACACCCAACAGATGGCCATACAGCTTCTGTTTAAAAACTTCCATGATTCCTGCCTCCATGATTCAGAAGGGCAAGATTCAGAAGCAGTAGCAATGGTTTTAATGCATAGAGAAGACAGGATGGGATGACCATGGAGATTCATGGCTGTGTACACAGGAAAGGGAAACAGAAGACAGAATGCACCTAACTGTCTTGCAAACCAGTACCCATTTTATAGCACTATAGGTCTCATGGTTTAAACCCAATAAATCCTGGATGTTGCTATGTGAGGACGATGCTGAGAATTCTCTAGAAGAATGGTTTTCAAGCTGTGTGGTACCAGATGTGCTTAAACCTCAACTTCCAGAAGTCCCAGCCAGCATGGTCAGTGGTGAAGGATCCTTGGAGTTGAAATCCAGGTGATCCCTTCCCACTTTCTCATGGGGCTGCATCCCCCCGATTTGTCTTTGGAAGAGGCAAGAGTTAGTAAAAGTCATTGCTGAAGTCAGAGGGATTTACTTTTATGTAGACACACTTAGAATTGTGCTATTTATTGTGCAGTTTAACTGTGTAATGAGATTGGCTATGGTAGCACTAGAAAAGAAAAATAACCCCTTTCTCCTTACATCTGCCTGGAAGATGAGGCTGCTCCAAAGTCTTTTGCTGCCTCTTTTCCTCTTAAGAAGTCTCTGTTAACAAACAAAATTTTAAAAGCCTAGAATCAGCATAATATGGTGCGAAATGAAAAGCAATGTAGGTAAATCTCCAAATGATTCCAATTGCCTTAGATTTGGAGATAGCCAGCCCCCTTACTTTCATAGTCCCCCTTTTCAGAAGATCTAATTTTTGCATAAGAAAGCCAGCATGGTATAGTGATTTGAGTGTTGGACAAGGACTCAGGAGGCCAGGGTTTGAATCCAAGCATGGCCATGAAAAACCATTAGGTGACCTTGGATAAGTCACACTCTCTCAGTCTCAGAGGATGGCAATAGCAAACTTCCTCTGAAGAAGCTTGCCAAGAAAACTGTGATAGGGTCATCAAAAGTCAGAAATGACTTGAAGGCACACAACACACATAGTATTCGCATTAGGAAGAAATCCCCCATTGACAAATGAGGTTTCACCAATAGCTCATCTGAAGTTGGCATTTGCTAAGTATGAGCATGGACACTGAAACTAGGCTGAGCCTCTCTCTGATGATATGGGAAAATTGGACCACTGGAACTACTATGTGGTTGAGCTGATTTAGGAATTACAATCAGAATGATTATGTATTACATAATCCTTATTCTGCTATTGCTTTCATGGTACTCACATTGTTACCGCCTTCATTTGGTTAGTGATTGTGATGATGACTTCCACTCAGTCAAGAAAGCCACAGACTTATGGGGTCACCATAAGTTAAAGTCATTTTGACACAGGGGCATCATGGGGGGTGCAGACTTCACTGAATGACAACCCAAAGGAAGGGTGACACCTGTTTAGGGTCTCCTCCCTTTTGGTGCAGGAGGGATGAACATTTGCTATTCTCAGCTGCTCCATCACCAGTCTTTCTCTCTGGGGAGGAAGCCCAGTGACGGAGAAGTAAGAGGGCAAATGCGTGCCCTTCCAAGGTGACACCTCTGCACCAGGTGAAACTGTATGTAGTGACACCACTGGCTTGACAGCGGTTAACAACAACAACAACAAAGTGGTGATAGCAGTGGTGATAGAGATTGTTCCAATATGATATTTTGTGTTCACTGTTTTGTAAAAGCATAACTGCCAGTAGTCAAAATTAATAATGACCTGTCTGACACTGTTGGCCTCTCTCCTCACCTTGGAAGCAGTTCCAGGGTGTCCAGGTGAGGGCTGAGAATACTCCGTTAGCACCAATGAGAAACTAGCCCTCAAAGTAAGTACTAGCTTGAGAGGGGAGATCTTTGCCATAGAGAAGGAAAGGGTTAAATTCCTGCTTCATCCTTTTAATTATCTTTGGTCTCCCCCACTGTTGATGATGCATTTGGCATTTTGAAAATCCTACACATTAAATGCAAAGATCCATCTGTCATCATGTCTAGTTTGGCCCTTGGTATTTAAGGAAATTCACGCCCTGTACATGCTCAAGGGGACTCTTCTTTATTATTGCTTTGCAAGTCCCAGGATGGAGCCCTAGTGCTGAAAATGGGCTCTATGGCTGAATGAGCTCTGGCAATAAAGTAAAGTAAAATAGAATAAAAATCCCTGCCTGGGAGTGGAATTTAGATCATTTGTTGTAGATGACACACAGCCTTGGTGATATTCATCTTTGCCATGTAACAATGCAAGGTTATTTTAGGATTCTAAAACCGAAAATTTAGAGCCACCCCTAAGGCTTGTGACAAGCAATATTTCTGTATCTCATTCAAACCCACATTTATTCTGTGAGATAGATGATTATTATCCATGTTTTACAGATTGAGAAAGTGAATCTGAGAAACAAGGGCAAAATGGATAAGGACGCAGGCAGAGAGAGGCCTGCTTGGTCAGGCCAAAATCTCTCCAACTCGGCATCTTGCTTCCAACTATGGATAGCTGGATACCTTTGGGAAGCCCAGGAGTGGTGAATTAAGATGTCAGATCTTCCCTGCTTCATTTCCCTTGAGTCTATTGTTGGCATAACATTGTCTCTGGACACAGAGGTTCCATTTAGTAGCTGTGTTTAGTATCCATTGACATCCTACAGAAGTAGCCTTGTAAAACTATCCAACCAAGTGACTACCACTGTCTAGGATGGTTCTGTGGCTTACCATTAGGCAGAGTGAGATGACACAGTATCTCACTACACTGTTATAGTGCTATTATTCTACTTTTACTGCTACAGCTGCCTCCTGTGGAATCCTGGGATTTGCAGTTTCAAGAAGGACATTTAGAATTCTCAGCCAGAGAGCTCTGAGCCTCAATAAACAACAAACACCAGAATGCCACAGGAGGCACCAATAGCAGTTAAAGTGGAATAATGGTGCCATAACTGTGCAGTGCAGTACTGAGTCACAAACCAGATTTTGGGTGTTAAGAGAGGGCAACAAATAGCTGTTTCCTTTGTTGCAATTCTACTTTTACTGCCAGGCACAAGGAAAGCATCTTATATCCCCAAATAGTGTGGCGGGCTTTGGGTATAGGGTTGCCATTAGTCAGGACCTCCAAACCGGGACAAATGTAGGACAAAATTTTCAAATGTAGGACCTTTTGGGGGGGGGTCCACCATTTGAAAAAAAGGCCTCGCTGAGGGGAGGATTCCTTCTGCGCCTTGGGCTCCATTACGGAGCCCAAGCGGGAAGGAATCCGCCCCCAGGGAGGCATTCTTCTTTCCCCTTGGGCTCCGTTTTTGCCAACGAGCCAAGGGGAAAAGATCTACTCCGCTAGCGAGGATTCCTTCTCCACCTTGGGCTCCCGGTATCACGGAGCCCCAAGCGGGAGGAATTCCGCCTCCCTTATATCCCTCCTTTTCCCCCCTTTCCCAGCCTCTGTGGAGGCTTTGCCTTCACAGAGGCCAGGAAAGAGGGAGCAGAGCCAGGCTACCTCCCTCGGCGGAGGAGGCCAAGCAGGGAACGGGCCTCGCTCATGCGAGGCTCCTTTCCCTGCCTGGCGTCCGTCGCAGGGAAGGGTGTCCCGGGGCGGGGCCAAACCAGGGCGGGACCGTGCGGACCCGCCCCAAACCGGTAAAGTCCCGCCCCCAGGTGGGATATGGCATCCCTATTTGGGTACTGTGCTGTGGGGAAAAAGCAAACTTTCAGGATGTTGGAAAAAGAGATGGTCAATTGTCAGACAAGCTTTGGAGACATTCTTTTTAGAATCCCTGCAGGTTGATATTAAAGTTGTAATCTCTTGAAAAAGGCTGTAAAAATGTTTCCAGGCTGAAACACATTGGGCTGTTTTCAAGAATAAAATCATCCCTTTTTTCAACATCCAGAAACTTCAACTCTTTCCCACATCATGTCTACTGGATGTTACCAATCGTGTTAGATTTGTGGGTACTGTGCACCTTGATTAAGGCAGTAGGGGATGAGTACCATTTCCTTCTCTGTTTTAGCCGTCATCCTGTCTTGAGCAGGCCCAAAATTCAGTCATGTATTTTTTTAAAGACTTCCTGCTTTTTGTTGCTTCTGAATCTTCTGCCACTGAGTTTCATTAAGGGACTCCAAGTTCTTGCCAACTGAAAGTGGATGAAACACTTTTCTCTTTCTATTCTTCCATCCCATCCATGTTTTTTGTTCCTTTTCCTTGCAGCCAGACTGACTTCCTTGGTTCTGCTTGTTTCCCTCAAGCAGTGTCCTCTTGGACTTGTTTGTAACTTTCATGATTTGTGATGTGTGTGTGTGTATATATATATTCCCCTGATCTTGTATTATAGTAGTTTTAAATAACCCCCAAGTGTCCTGAGGATGTCTGAGCCTCTTTACTCTTCCTTTCAACTTCCTTTTGACTAAGAGCCAAATTAGATGTTACATGAGAGTTGTAGGTCACAGTCTCTCAATATATATTTTTTTAAAGAAAAAGCAGCTGCAGGAGGTTTATTTCAAGAAAAGGGAGTGCACAGAGCAGCAGCAGCTTAACTCTTTCTCATTGAGCTACTTTTTAACTAGAAAGTATGCACACCCAGAGCTTCTTTTTCATCTGTCGTGGAAAAGATATGTGTACTGTAGTGATAATTCCACCTACCTGTTGGAATGGAATATCTGCTTGAGAGTGCTTTTAGAAGGGGTTAAGAATTAAGGCAGGGGGAAACTTCCAAAGGTTGAGTTGATTTCACTGGTCTGCTGGAACCAACCAGGAGTCACACTCTCCTGCCACAGGGAAAAACCTACCCTGTTGCTGCTGCTGTTGCTGCCACCACTAATGTATTGCTGTTCCAGCTCCAAAAATTCATGTGTCTGGGGAGCACAAGTTTTCTTTCCTGACAGAATCTTGATCCTTTCGGCCTGCTGGGAGTATAGTTCCTGATGACAGCCCACTGAGAGTGTGATTGGGCTGGGAAACAGAGCATGGGATTTGGGTGGTGGGAGAAACTTACATACCTTCCAACATTTTACTGATGAAAACTAGGACATGTGTCGCTAAGCAACATCAGAGTGTGGTCAAGATAGCAAACATTATTAAAGAAGAAAAATGCACATGTCAGAAGATGCTGCAGCCATTTGCTTTTGCCTGGCTCACTGGAAAGGGAAAGATCGCACACCTTACTCTCCTTTCCCTCCTGCTGAATTGAGTGCAGGTTTTTGCCTTTTGAACTCGGTTTGCCGTAATTGAAGTAGGTTGGTGTGATATCATGACTTTTGGTCTAAATTGTTGTTCAATTTACTATATATAATAAAGTAATTTGTTTAATTTTAAAATTAAGGTAATTTGTTTATGCACTATGTATTAGAGGCAACAAAGTAAGAAGCTGTTTGGAAGAGGTGACAGAAGGGAATACTGAGAGTGATTGGTGGAATGTCTGAGGGAACTTCCATAAGGTTGGTGAATGCAAGTTCGGATGATGGTTGATGTAGATGGTGTAGTCAAGTTTGGATTCAGACAAGGTTTCTGTGGAGGCAGGAATGAATAAAGAGGGGCAGTGTCTGGTGGAGATAGAAGTTAATAATATCTCATGCAGGTCCCTTGAGAACAACTGGAAGGTCTCCGTAGTTAATGGTCACAGCAGTAGGATAGGAAGAGATCCTTACATTGGTGGCACAGGTGATGACACAGAAAAGTCCTCACTCTTGATGGTAATTGAGTTTTGTGGAAGTCTTCATATCTGGTGGCAGTGAAATTTTAGGCAGAGCCTTATATCGGGTGGAAAAGCAGTGGGTTAAGTGGTAAACCCCTATAGCTGAGGACAAAGGGGGAAAGTGGGAGAAGAAGAGAGAAACTGGGACATTTTAAAAGCAGTTGAAATCATGGGACAACAGAGGATTAGAAGGGACTGTCCCTACCAGATTAGGACAGTGATATGATATAGGTCTGCTCCCCTCCCCAAATATGGCATGAATGTAACCTTATTTCTGATTGAGGACTTCCTCACTGCTATTTTACATACTTGTATAGCTGGGGAGAGCAAATCTGTAGAGGAAATTTGGATTTCCAGATGCTGTTGAATTGTAACTCACATCACCCTCATAACTGGCTATGCTGACTAGGGATAAGAGGAATTGTAGTTCAATAATTTTTGAAAGGGCCACATGTCCCCACATCTTGTCATTTATAGATCCTACTATATATACTTGACTATAAGTCAACTTCGTGTATAAGTCATCAGATTTTTGGGGCCAAAATTATGGATTTTGATATGCTGCTTGGATAAGTTGAGGGTAAAACGTAGGAGCATGTAACAAAAGGTCTAAAGAATGAAGCAAAGGTAAATGGTGCCAAAGAACTTACACAATTCTAACAGGCATAACTGTGCTCACCCTAAAGGCTAGATGGATGAGACACTGGGGGGTAGGGGGGAATCAGTGGTCCCAGAATAGATTACACTCTTGCCTTTCACCAGGGGATGGTTCTTTTTTTCTTAATAAGAGTTACAGTACTTACGTGGATAAGTAGATTCATGTTTCTGGATTTAATTTATTGTCTAACATTTCTAACTTGTACATGAGTATGTACAGTACAGAAACTGGAAATGTTTTGAGCTTGTAAGAAATTGTGGAAAGATTGTTACATATGGCTAGCACACAATCATGAAGTAATGTGAAAAAATTTTTGAGGAAGAAACTTTTGATGATAAGCCCACAATTGTAAAATGGAAGCTGTTTTCAAAGCTTGGGGAGAAATAAATCACCAGGAACAAATAGCATAGCAACAGAGTTGTTTCAAGATAGAGAGGCAGAATCCATCCAAACAAATTCTAAGTAAAATTTGCCAATAAATATGGAAAACAAAGCAATGGCGTATAGATTGCAAGCACTTGATATACCCTCCAGTCCCTGAGAAAGGGACATGAGGGCTTGTAGCAACCAACAGATCATTGCATTAATCTCCCAAGCAAGCAAAGTGATACTCAAGATTTTACAACAAAGACATTACCCATATAACAAGCAAAAAATTGGCAGACCTCCACAATGAGTCCAGAAAATGAAGAGGCACTAGTGATCATATTGCAAATATACATTGACTGGTGGAGCACACCATAGAATTTCAGAAGAAAACCACTCAGTCTTTATAGAGGTAAAGCAAAGCCTTTGATTATGTTGATCATGAAAAACTATGGATTGTTCAGAAAGAAACGAGTTCACCACAACATGTAATTGTCCTAAAGTATACTATGGGCAGGAGGCCACTATTACAACAGAATATAGAGAAACAGAATGGTTTCCAATCAGCAAGATGATGGGACAAGGTTACATTGTACCACTTTTTTGTTTAGCTTATACTCGGAACATATCATATGAAAAGCAGGATAAGATTCAAAGCTAGCAAGTGTGAAAATTGCAAAAGAGAATATCAACAATTAAACATATACAACTGATACCACATGAGAAAATAGAAAAGTCCTGAAATGAGTTCTGGTGAAAGTTAAGAAAGTACAAAGGTAGGGTTACAACTGAATATTAAGAAAATAAAAATAATGACTATAGAATATTTACGTAATTTTAAAGGGGATGATGAAGATACTGAAATAGTTAAAAGATTTTCCACACTTTGGCTCAATCATAAATCAAAATGGAGATGACACAGAAAATCAGAGGAAGACAAAGATTTGGAAAAGGTAGCTGTGAAGGAACTAGATCAGATCCTAAAAAGTATAAAGATATATTATTAAATACTCAGAATCATATGTGCCACAGTATTTCCATTTTTTTGTGTATGGTTATGAAAGCTGGACAGAATTCCATTGTTAGGAGCTCTAGCAATGAATCTTTCTAGGGGAATTTTAATTAGCTCACACACCAAAATTCAGAAGATTTCAGTTCCGGTAACAGAGCTAAAACATTTACGCTAGCTTTCCCAACTAGGTACCCTCCAGGTAAAAAAGCTTATAACCCTATTATCCCCCAGTTAGGAGGCCCATTGGCCTGCTGGCTGTGGGTGATGGGAGTTGCAGGCCAGGGAATTTAGAAGGTGCTGCATTAAGGAAGGTTGATCTACTACAGAATCATTTACACCTGAGGAAGTAGACATAGGCGTGTTACAAACGGGCCTAAGAGGCGCCATCCTTGCGCCATGATTACGCGCGAGGGGCGGCACTTCCAGACGCGCCTTGCCCCTCGCGCGTAATCGATACGTCAAGATAGCGGCGCCCTATACAGATGGGTGCCGCCATCTTGACGTAGCGGATGCTCTGCCTCTGCACGTCCCAACCCGGAAGAGACGTCGCAAGTGCGCGCTTTGGCACTTGCGACGTCTCTTCCGGGTTGCCGGAAGGAGCGCGATTTTCGCGCTCCTTTTTTGCAGCACAGAGGAGTCACGCGGTTTGGCTGCTGCAGCTCCTCCACGCTGCAACCGGCAGCCAGGGACGTAGCTAGGATTTTAGGAAGGGGGGGGTCCAGACTAAGTGCCACCATTATAATGGGGCTTGAGTGCGGCGGCGCAGCTGCACACACCATTCATTTTTCTAATGGAAGGGGGGGTCCGGACCCCCAGATCCCCCCCCTTGGCTACATCCCTGCGGCAGCGGCCTGAGACCACCCCTTTTGGGCGGTCTGTAACGGGCCTAAGTCTGCGAAAGCTAATGCTTATGATTGGTTTGGCTCTGTTAATGTTAAAGGTGCTAAAAGATTGCTTTACACACTGATATTCCAGACTAACACGTCTATGTCTCAAAATAATTTCCGTACATTTTGTAGAATCTATACATCTGTCCCTGGTAGAGAAGTGATTCTGAATAAGATGCTGCTCCACTTTCCTGTTAAACTTTTTGATGTGGAATGCCAGCCCACCCACTGTGGTTCCAGAGGCATTTGACTGTTTTGCATGAGTGTAGCATGTCCCCAAATGCCCTCTGGTAACAGTGGCCTGGTTGAGTCATGGAGCAAAATATGGCAGTAGAATAGGTTGTATCCTCTTAGATTAGATTTACATTTCTCAGTGCTGCTACTCATCCCCATTGTTAAAAACGCAGATATGGAAAGCTAGCAGAGAAAACAAAGATACCATCCCTCCATGCTAGTTTTTCTTTTCATGCAGTTTTCTTTTATAAGAAAAAGTAGTTTAAAAAAGAGGGATATGCTTCTGTGGACTTGTAGCCTGACTTGGCACAGTTCACTCTAACACCTGAGGAGGCATTCAGTCTACTGTGTGGTTAGAGCAATCCATACAGGAACTGAGCACCAGGGTCTACCAAATAGGTATTTATTAAGTGTTACTTTTATATTCCATCTTTCTACCAGTGAGCTCAACAACAGCCCTGTGAAGTGGATCAGGCTGGCCCAAGGTCACCCACTTAGTATGATGGCTCTGGAGGGTCCTCCACAGCTGCTTTGTTGCTATGGTCAGTAGTGGAGGAAAAGTGAAGAGTACAGAAGTGAAAATATTTGTGGGTGTGAGTGCTGGGGGGTATGCAGCTTTTGGGGGAGCCCATAGAATTCCTGCTGGTTCCTGGCCTTTGAGTAGCAAGAATCAGATGATTGCACATATCTGACACGCACACCCATCCCCCTAGAAGCAATCATGTTTCCTAGCTGGGCAGTCTTAATATTTTGCCTTTAGCAGCCAAATACCTCAGACTGCCCTTTAGTGAGTCCACAACTGAATAGCTTTAACTCAGGTCATCCAGAAACAAGCTGGCCATTCAATCCTGTGGCTCCATCAGCTTCTTATGTTTTCCAGATGTCCAAGATTTCCATGAGGTTGCTAGAGTAAAGAGAGGAATCTCTGAAGACTCTCCCAGACAGCAGCTTCCTGTGCTGGGCTGTGGTATGTGCCCAGGAAAAGGAAGGTATCCTTACCCACTCTCTCTCCAGCATCCCCACACAGGCAGCCTTTGTGTACTGCATGGCCTTCTGCGGTTCTGTGCCTGATCTCCTATGTGCTGGGTGGGCCTGAAGCGGATCTGAGGACGTCTAAAGGACTAAAACATCCTTCTTTAAAGATGATGGCTTTCCAGAGAATTGAAAGCATTTTGAAAACCTAAGGGCTTCCCCTCACATCTATATTTTTTTCACTGCCACTTTTTGTAAACAGTGTCTGTGGGTTCTTGTATTGCTTCTGAAACCCGTTTCAGAGGTCAAAAGAAATGCATGTGGGCATCATACATATACAGTGGTACCTCGGGATACGAAATACCCAGGTTACGAAACTTTCGGGATACGAAAAAATCCCATAGGGAATTATTGTTTCGGGTTACGAATGTTTTTTCGGGTTACGAAAAAACTTTTGGTGCTTTTTTTGGCTTTTTCGCACGGAATCACGGCTTTTCCCCATTAGCGCCTATGGCAATTCGGCTTACGAAGGCTTTTCGGGTTACGAAAGCGGCCGCGTTACGAATTAATTTCGTAACCCGAGGCACCACTGTAGATGTAATTTTCAAACCACTAGTGATTCTC
Organism: Sceloporus undulatus; assembly: GCF_019175285.1. NCBI lineage: Eukaryota > Metazoa > Chordata > Lepidosauria > Squamata > Phrynosomatidae > Sceloporus > Sceloporus undulatus. Next base: position 173,831,178 of record NC_056523.1, on the reverse strand, counting down.
TTCAAAATTGTCTGTCTCTAACCCAGAGGTGGGCAATACAAGTGTTCTTCTCAATGTTTTTAGCCTACAACTTCCAGCAGACCCTGCTACACTGGTCAGTGGTGAAGCATGATGGGAGTCTCAGTCCAAAAACATCAAGACGACCACAGTTACCCATCACTTCTGTAGCCAATCCCTTTTAAAATCCCTTTCTCTGGGACCTGATTTTGAAGGAAGGTCTTACGTTGTATAGAGTGTCACAACACTATAGAGTGGATAATTCTGAGCAGAGATAAACTTTCACTGAAATAGCCAGTGTAAAAGAGGATATCACTCCTGTACCTTTAATAGTTGTGTGAAAGAGAAATTTTCATCTGCTAATGGACTCTGTAACACAGCTATTCAAGATGTGAGCTTGCTCAAGGTTTTTGCTGACAACAGGCAGGATGGTGGTCTTCTCCCCATTCCACATCAGAAGGGTGCTTGGATCGGTGGTTGAAAGTTCCATCAAAACTGACAGTGGCACAGTATCCTCCACTGTCCCTGAGGATAGCAGCCCAATTTAGGAAGTGTAAGAGAGGCCATATGGCACACCCAGATTTACCTTTCCATTGAAGGGAATGTTTACCAGGGTTGCTACTGCTGCCGCTTCCCAATATCTGCCATCTGAAGCAGTCACATCACTGTGTTTAATGGTTGGTCACTTGTCATGGGTGTCACTTGTCATGCCAGCTATGTCTATTGAAATACGTTTTGCTACACTACACAACTCATCAAGGTGCATAGATGAGGTTCACTCTTAGCTTTTTTAGATCCTGCAACTCTCCCATGTACCCAGTGGAATCTTATAATCTGCTGGCCTAGGGGAGATTACAAGCAACTGTGGTGCTGATTATTATCTGGAGCACCTCAGGGCACAAAATCTGAAGGCATGTGTTGGAACAGCAAACTTGTTCAAGTAAAGCAGCTCTGGATCTGTTCTGTCCCTCAATGGGAGGCTACCCATATATGCTGCCTCCAGTTCTGTAGAAGAAAAGCCGTATAGAAATAAAATCAAATACATAGCATCTGCTCACCTATTTAGAAGGATTTTATTGCTCCCCAGCATTTCTGACTTGAGTGCAGCTGTATGGGTAACATTTTTCACAGCACATGGATAGTTCATTGGCTCCATATGTGGTTGCGTGTCTCTCATGGTAAGTCTCTGCTTGGTTAAAAAAAGAGAGAGAGAGAGAGAGAGATTTGTCTGTATTGACTCTGAAATATCCCAGATCTGGAGAATATGTGCTATTGGCCAGGACCTTTTCCATCCCTTTGAAATTACTGATTTTCTAGTCCTGGGGTGATCATAGAAGGAACTGACAGAATATATTCTGGGATACACAAAACATATATGGCTCTCCAAACTAAAATAGGAAAGAACAGGAACAACATCTGGGACTTTCTGGTCTTTTTAATCAGACTGGATGTGCCTCTACTTAAGTCATCCTTTTTCACTTCCCAAGCAGCAAAAAAATGTGGCTCATCAGTGGATCAAAGGGAAGTTTATGGTGGTTCACCTGATGTCCTTTGATTCTTACAGAGAATTCAGGTTTGAACGGCTTGTGGTCTGATCCAGGAAAGTACATCTTATGTTAAGAAGATTGCACACATGAGGTCAATAGACACAGATTCTTTGTGGCTTAAAATGGTTTTAGAGTGCAGTCCTGTAAAACGGCTTTCCCGTGCTTGTTGATTTCCAGATGTATTGGGCAACAACTTCCATTCCATTTAGCCTTCTCAGCCACAGAGTGCTGGTGCCTCATAAAACTGCAAATCCCAGGATTGTGTCAGAAGGAGCCATGGCAGTGAAAGTGGCGTCAAACTGCATTGTGTTATAGAGTGTAGATGCACTCTCAGTCTGTACTTATTTTGTCCTCATTCACAAGAATGAAGAATTTCAAAAGCTTTCTCTGTGGTTGGTGAGATTATAAGAATTGTTACACATTTGATTATTTCTTGCATTTTGGGACTTTTTTTGCCAAAAAAGGTATTAGCAAACCCCTTCCCCGCACGTTTTGTGTATGGAAGTGTTTTTGTACAAGAAACAATGTTTTTAGTGCAAGGTTTATGTAAATTTGCAATCCTGAAAAAATATGCCTTGATTAACTTTATTTCTACTGAGAATATATCCTTTATGCTCCAGTTGTGCATGCCCCAGAAGTTGTATACAGTCCAGAGCTATATCGAGTACTTAGTCCCACCTAGAATGACTGGATCACTGAGACTTTGTAAGTGGTGGTGACTTAACAGCCCTTCATTCAGTGGGTTTATTCTAGGTGGTATTTACAATGGGTTTTAACCCCCTGTTTTAGTTAAAGTATAATTATATACTCAATGTATGTATGTTCGCATCCTCAAGTCACCTGTTGACTTATGGCAACCCCATGAATTTCATAGGTTTTTATTAGGCAAAGAATCTGTTGTGTGCTTTCAAGTTGTTTCGGACTTACGGCTACCATAAAGTGAGCCTATCACAGCGATTTCTTGGCAAGTTTCTTCAGAGAGAGTTTGCCATAGCAACTCGCCCAAGGCCACCCAGGGATTTCCATGGCTGAGTGGGGATTTGGACCCTGGTCTCTAGAGTCATAGTTCAGCGTTCAACCCACTGCACCACGCTGGCTCCCTTTAGTTTATAGGTTTTTATCTGGTCACATCCTACATTTTCCTACATTTTGCGGTGACTTGTCCTCCCTTGCAGTTAGGACATCTGGTCACCCTGGTGGTAGTAGCTTGGCCTGATTTAGTGGTTAGGTTTTGTGCATCCATGTGCCTGGGCAGGCATGTGCACACACACAGACACTCCACATTTCTCCATTCCCCCTCCCTTTCCAGAGGTCTCAGCGCAAATCGACTCTTTCACCCCCCTGCTTTCCCCTTCTCTTAACAGATTTACGGCCCAGCTTCTCCCATTGGCTGGTTGGGCTGACAGGCCTGATTTAAGGCCGCGTCTCATTGGCTGGCTCTTGACAGGGTTATTGATGGGCGCCCTACTATTGGCTAGCTGGTGCATTTGGTGGGAAGGAGGGGGATATAATTTATGGGCAGGGGGCCTGGTGGAGGTGGTGTCAAACTGCAGCTGCAGCCAGGAATGTCTCCCCAGGGACTGAGGCTGCTGGAGCCTCCTCCTTTTCATCCTCGCACTGTCTCTTTCTCTCTTGCCCTCCCTTCTCTTTTTAGTTGCCATCACATTTCTGGAGTTGAGCCTGCAGCTTTCAAAAATCCCCCAAATATCACATTCAACATGACCAGCAATAAGATTTTTATTTTTATTTTATTTTTTAAAAGGTACAGATTACAGAAAGAGACCCAGTGTGGTGTAGTGCTTTAAGTGTTGGACCATGGCTGCATCTGCACTGCAAAAATAATTCAATTTCACTTAACTGCCATGGTTCAATGCTATAGAATTCTGGGAACTGAAGTTTCTTGTGGCACCAGAGCTCTCCGACAGAGAAGTCTAAATGTCTCACAAAACTACAGTTCCCAGAATTCCATAGCACTGAGCATGACAGTTAAAGTGGTGTCAAACTGAATTATTTCTGCAGTGTGTATGCAGCCCATGACTCTTGAGGCCAGGGTTCATATCCCAGCTTGGCCATAGAAACCCCACCTTAGGCAAGTCACATCCTCTCAGCCTCAGAGGATGGCAATGGCAAATCCCCTCTGAAGAAATGTGCCAAGAAAGCCCTGTGATAGATTCGCCTTAGGGGTCGTCCTAAGTAGGAAGGGACTTGAAAGCACAACAACAAAAAACAGATTGCACACTTCTGCTTTGTAGAAAGTGGGCTGCCTCACCACAGGCCATCTTGCCAGAGGTGTTGCTATAAGGGCATTGCATCCCAAATTAGAATTCTGCCCTCCTCTTGAAATTTCCCCTCAGTCCTCTAATAACTTAAAACCTCCATTGAATATTTAAGAAATACAGTTTAGGCATCCAAAGCAAAGGGGCAGGCAATGTTCCCAAGAGAATGCAAGCTCAACAAATATCTGAGATCTGGGTATGAACTGTTTTCAGTTGACATTTGGGGACTACAGAAAAAACATCATTGGGGGAGAAAAAAAATCATATTTTGGGGGAGTTGCAATGTCCTACTTGTACTCCAGCCCCTGTACATCATACTGAGTATTGTGAGACTGACTAGCAGCAGCTTTTGGGGGATTCTGGCAGAGGAAGTTTTTTCCCATTCACCTCTGAAAGTAGTAGGGACTGCATAGAAAGCATGTGTCCTTTTTCTTTGCCACTGAGTACTTCTGTACTCTCTCACATCTATACATGCTCTGAAAGTGTTCATATCTTAATGCTGCACTACTGGTCTAAATCAGCTTCTTAACCTTTGGCCTGCCTGAGGTTTTGGACTCCCAGAATCCACTCATCATTGGTTGTGCCAGTGGAGACTTCAAGGAGTTGCAGTCTGACAAGCATAATTCTACAGCCAGCATGGTGTAGTGGTTTGAGTGGTTTACTGTAACTCTGGAGACCAGGGTTCAAATCCCAGCTCAGCCATGTAAACCCATTGGGTGACCTTGGGCAAGTCACACTCTCTCAGCCTCAGAGGAAGGCACAGGCAAACCCACTCTGAACAAATCTTGCCAAGAAAACCCTATGATAGAGTTGCCTTAGGTAGGGTCATCATAAGTTAGAAATTACTTGAAGGCACACAGCAACAAGAACAACAACAAGTATAATTCTCAAGGACCATAGTTAAAAGTCACTGGTCTAGATCAGGGACAAGGAACATATGTCCTGCCAGAATTTAGAAACATAGCTCTATTAGTCTGGAGTATTGGTAAACAAAGGGATCTTGTAGCATCTTTGAGAGTAACTGAAATAAAGAAACTGCTAGTATGAGCTTTTGTAGATGTGGTCTACTTCCTTAGATGTTAGGACATTGTTAAATTCCAACCCTCATTATTCCTAGCCAGGAGAACCAATGGTAAGGGATGATGGAAGTTGCAATCCAAAAACATCTGGAGCACCAGTTCCCTATTCCTGGTTTAGTTTCCAAATTACAATTGTAATTACAGTCGTTTAAGTGTATATGCAGTTTCACAATTGTCAACAACTGGGGATAGAACATGAGTCACTTGAATTCGTTGTGAGTACAGGGGTATCCCAATGTTAGAATTTGAAAGATTTCATTCTCCTTTTATTTATTATTATTTAATTGTAATAACTGATACCCTGCTTTTCAGTCAGAGGGGCCCCCCATAGTAGCTCACAGGAGAATAAAAATAGGGCAGTCCCTGTCCTTAGCCTTGCATAGGGAGGGGAAAGGAGAATAAGGAATACCAGGAACTAAATATTAACATTGCACTGTGAATCTTAGCGTGCCCGCTATGATAGAAAAGAGGTTGCTCACAGTTTCAAAATACGTAATATTAATTTTGTTGCTCTTAAAATAATTGCTTTTTAGGGGGTCATGTTGGGGTTGGAGACCACTTTCTATTTTCTAAATGTTTCAAAAGCAGTTAATAAGAAGTGCATTATAAAGGGGCAGTCGACCAAATTATTTTTTGAATAAACAGTGATGGGTAACATAATGTGTATGGTGCTACTTTGGTGTTTTCTTTGATGAACAGATTTCGTAGATGCTAGAGGCCTGAGTCTGGTGGCCTGATAGTTTTGTTGGTTTACTTTATCTAGCAATTGTTAAAGCAAGCTTTTGGAGCTCTGGCAGTTGAGATTGTATTACTCAGTCAATTGACTGATTAGATTATTCAGTTTAAAATCTTCATGTCCAAATAAAAAGTTAACCTATATTCATCAGATAACACATTTCCAAAATATGAACTCTTTTTAACAATGCTGATATTTAGAGCCAGCATGATATAGTGGTTTGAAGATTGGTTTATGACTATGGAGACCAAGGTTCAGATCCCTACACTGTCATGAAAACTCCCTGGGTGACCCCAAGGTCATCCAGGGGGTTTTCATGACAGAGCAGGGATCTGAACCCTGGTCTCCATAGTCACATTCTCTCACATTGGACAAGTCACATTCTCTCAGCCTGGGAGGAAGGCAATGGCAAACTCCCTCTGCCAAGAAAACCCCATGATAGCTTCACATTAGGGTCACCATAACTGGAAACAAATTGAAGGCATACAACAACAAATTTACTAAAAACACAAGTGTTACACTGCATATTACAAGAGACATATGAAATAGTACTTTTAAAAAGATTACCTGTTTCAGTGTGTGTGTGTGTATCAATAAAAACAGTATGTTTTAAGAAACAAACAAACCTAAAACTATTTAAATATATATACATTAAATGTATAAATCCATGAGAGTCTTATGCAAACATTGAGTGACAAGTGCCCATCATACTGAAGTTTGAAGAAGTGGTGTGCCAACTTCCAGCATGACAATTTTGAGACCAATGATGCAGCAAGGTATGGGAAGCCTTCAACAGTATCACTTGAAATTGTTGAGCGCGTTCATGACCTAAATTAGGCAAATCAGTGAATCTTGGCTAAAACAATTGCTGATACACTAGAGATATCTCAGGAGCACAGTAAGTTTAAAATTCATGAGCAGTTAAGTATGCAGAAGCTGTATGCCAAGTGGGTGCAAAATATTTGAGTGATCCTGAGAAACAAAATAGATTTTGCAGTATTTTGAGCAATCCAGTGATACTTTTTTGGAACTATTTGTTGTCCTTGCAATGGCGGCACTTGGGTTCTCCATGGCTGAAAAAATGCAAGACTAAAAAAATTTGTAGGACGTTTCATGGCTCTAGCTCATTCCTTTCTTGGTTAGGCCAAGCACCCCTGGTACCTACTAACTACTACCTGGTACCAGCACCCCTGGTACCTACTATAAATGAAAGCACTGGTTTCAGTTAACTTAGTCATGTGTTTCTCTGTAAAATGAACATATTGTCTATATTCATAAATTACATAATGCATACCTTCTGCCTTTATGAAGGGCCCATGTTTAAAAATACAGGATTTTGTTGGCATCTTGTTCAGTCTATATAAAAGGAAAAGCTTTCCACCCCTGAAATAAAGGGCATCTCTTAGAATAAGGGGCACCTAATAGCCCAACAAAGGACAAGCTTTCTGGCCTTCAAATAACAGACATTCCTAATAATAAAAGACACCACAACACTACTCCTATCTGTTTAAAGCTACATCCTCCAAACATATTTTCAACTCCTTTTGAATCAGGGATGGAGGTTCTATAGTCCTCCAGAAGTTGATGGACTCCAACTCCAATCTTCCCCAGCATGGTCAAGGTTCAGGAATGATGGGATCGCTAACAAAGTCTTGAGGGCTATAGCCCCCACCCCACCTTATAGAGACTACTCACATTTAGGAAAACATAGTTGCAGCAAAAAGGCCATTCTTCTCCCCTCATATATCAGCTGAGTTCATACACCTAACCCTGGCTTCTCTACCTATCCATGGAAGCACCTGCATATGTACAGCAGATTTCTAGGCAGCTGTATGGATGCAGCAATATTGACGCCTCAGGTCTTTCTCAAGAATTAGAAATTTGTTCAGATTTATTTTCTCCCATGATCCAAGGATTCTGTAGGCCAAATCACTTGGCTCAGTTTTTCTAATTAGCACAGTCAAGATCTTTGATTGAATGTCCTTTGGATGGATTCTGTCCACTGGCAGTGGGGTGATGAATTTGCTCCAGGTTTTAGTTTGAGTATAGGGTTTAGCACCTTGGATAGTTCTTTTACAATTTGGACAAAAGCCAGGAGCACATTCATTACCCTAATGACATGGAAGCCACTAGCTACCCCTGGAGAGGCTACATCCAAACATTCATATTGAGAATCAAAGGGCTTGGTTTTGTCCAGGTTTGCAAGTTCCTGACTTGGAGGTTGCAGTAACTGCCTTCATTACTCTAGGTTAGAGACACAACTTAAATTTTAGTTATTAAAAAGAACAGTATTGTGGGTCATGGAGAGACTTTCCTCTTTTAATGTCAAGCAAAAAATGGAGAATAGACGGTGGAAAAAACATGTATGCATCTTTAATCAATTATTGCATTGATCAATTGAAAGTAATACAATTAACTGGCTATTTTTTCCCTGCTGCTAACAGCTTTACTAGCAATCTTTGTTAGGAGATGAGAACCTATTTGCCAGAGAGCAATCAGCACTTAGTTCTTAATCATTAAATTGGGGTAACCACCCTGCAGTCCTGCCTTGGGCCTAATTCCAAAAGCCCTTTGCAAATGATCAATTCAGACATCTTGCATGAGAGAACTATTTATAGTTCACTAGTCAGGAATTAAGGATGGGGCCAGGGGGAGCTGCACATCCTTAGAACTGTACCATTTTCTCCTGGAATCATTTTGGGAGCAAATGTTGCCAAACTGTAGCTCCCATCAGCCCTTGCTAGCATAGTCAGTGATGAAAGATGATGGGAACTGCAGTCCAGTGGCATCAGGAGGGCCAGACATTCCCAAACATTGTTTTAGGTTCTCCTCATCTTTAATTACCATATCTGGAAGGATAAGGACAGTTCTTCATTAGAACAGCTGTCTGGACCAAGTGCACTGTAGAGATGAAGAACCATCAAAAAGGAGAGCAGGGAGGGCTTTGAAGTTGCCTATCAATCACCAGTAGGCACCTGGCACTGGCAGCAAACTGAGCAGTAGGCTGGCCCAGCTCCATCAGGGCTAGCCTGAAGAAAGAGGATCCTCCCTCCATAACTATCATCCTTCGGCCTGTGAGGGAGAGAATAGGCTGGCCCAGCTCCATCAGGGCTAGCCTGAAGAAAGAGGCTCCTCCCTCCTTAACTGTCATCCTTCAGCCTGTGAGGGAGAGAATAGGTTGGCCCAGCTCCATCAGGGCTAGCCTGAAGAAAGAAGCTCCTCCCTCCATAACTGTCATTAAGACATAACAGGATCTTAAATGTAGGCTGATCCTCCCCAGCTCCATATCCTTTATTACAGATCTGTTCCCCTTGCCCCATGCAACTGATTGAAGCAGAAGTATCATTTGCTTGTATAAAACAAAGAAGCAACAGATTTGGGAAATCCTTTCAAGTAGGAATACACATACCCTTCAACTGTCTCAATTAATCCTCTGCTGTCTCACTTTTTTGGTTGCTTTTGAAATGCCTCTGTTTCTCTCTCCTCCTCCCCCTTCTCTCCTTAGCTTATTTTCACTGGGGCAAACTGAGTTAAAACTACAAATGTAGTTTGCACACAGTTACTCAGCTGGCTATGACAGCAGAGAACAGAGTGGAATTTTGTCCTTCCCAGAAAATTCAGGCAAAAGCAAACTGCTGCAGCCTCTTCTAGATTCCCCATTAATAAGTTGACCATACTCTGATGTTGCTGGGGTATGAATCGGTGAAATGTTGGAGAGTGTAGGTGCAGTTCATACCCGTCAAAGATCTTGTTGCAAAGTAAACAGCTCATGTTTCCTAAGTTTCCTCATTTCTATTTGTTTCCTCTTCTCCCTTTGGTTGTGGGAAAAACAAAATGGTGTGCAACTTGGTGCAGTTCAGGAAAATACATAGGGTAAGAAGGACAGTAAAAATATCTTGAGCCAGCCCTGGCCCAACCTAAGTGGGTTTCAAATGGTAGAGAAAATATGCTTTTCTCGTGTAGATTAACTACTGTCATTAAGAGCAGATTGGCTCTGGAGACAATCTTTGTCTATAGTGCACTGTGCCATTTTCACCCTTTGCTTTGATTTGTAGTACTCTGTGGATTTGCAGTGTGCGAGTGTGTGCTGGTTGGGCATACATAGATGGGGGTGGGGAGTGATGTATGATTAGTCCTGCCTTGGAACAGGGAGTTGGCACTTGATGGCTTCCAGCTTTCTTTGTTATCGTTAACCTTGGGCTGGCTACAACCTGGGATGAATGATGCAAACTTTCTCAGGTTTTAGATACCAAGTGAAACACAGCTGCCTCTCACAGAATTCACATTAGGATGCAAACCCAGGCTTGCTTTGAATGAGCCTCTCTCCATCTTGCCTGAAAGGAATGTGAAAGAATCCTACAGTGGGTTCCAAGATTTACCCTTTATGCCCCAGTGGTTTGGAAGGGCAATGAAAACCTCCGGCCCAGCCTTATTGATGGAAAACAACTATCAGCATATGCAGAGAGAGAAAGAGCAGAAGTATGTGCCTGGACCAGAATGCAATGGGCAAAAAGCACCTTAAAAAAAAAGATTACTACTGCAAAAATGTAGCTGTAAAGAATGTCCATTCTTTAATTGTATCAAGCATTTTAAAAACTACATCTTGTTGTTTTTCAAGTCGTTTCCTACTTATGGACACCCTAAGGCAATCTTATCATGGGATTTTCTTGGCAAGATTTATTCAGAAACTGTTTGAGAGTGGCACTTGCTGAAGGTCACCCAGTGGGTTTCCAAAGCCAAGTGGGGATTTGAACCCTGTTCTTCAGAGTCATAGTCTAACACTCAGACCAATACACCACACTTTTGAAATTTACTGATGGTTAGATTAAATTGCTTAAATTAACAGGGGAGCGGAATTATTTATTTAAAAATGCACTATATATTTTGATTGCAAACACTTAAACCATGTAGACTACAGATGCCATTTTAAGGAAGGCATCTATGTCCTTTGGTACAGGAGCATTTAAAGTATTTTAAAATCCAGCTCTCAGAATTCCTAACTGTTGGTCAAGCTGACTGGGCTTCCCAGAGTTGAAGTCCAAACACCTGGAGGATCAAAGTTTGGAAATCACTGCTCTGGAAGGTTCTTCTGAGTGAGACATTTTGAGGAAGAGATGGCCATGGAGAGGTGACTTGTGCTACGGTGGAGGAACCCCTCAGCTCAATGTGTTTGGGGCATGGTGGGCTTTAGAGAATTTTGCCTGGCTGTTTATCTGCCACATCATTGCCATAGTAGGAAGGTAGGTGTCATGACTCTCCAAGGCCCTACTAGTGCTTTGCTATGGAAATCTGGCCCCACTGCTCTCTTGCTGGGACCTTGCTTGCTGGAACCTTACTCAGCCAGTAAGACTCTCTGGAGCACTAGCAATGGTGCAGTTAGCAACCCCTTGCTCTTTGTCACCTGAGATGGACATTTCACTGTGGTTAATATACTTATAGAATTGATTGACTGCCTAGCTTTTGCACAAATACAATGAAACAAACATGTTCATGATTTTCAGTGGTAAATATGTACTCTATAATATCTTTGGAATTTATCACACAACTTCCGTTCTCACCACAATTATGTTAATGAAGGAAAGTGCATACATACTAGCAGTGGCTTCACCGATCAGGTGCAGGTGGTGCAGATTACACCAGGTGACACCCCAGAGGTGGGACGACACCCAGCAGGGCTCTCCTTCCACTGTGTGTCTTCTCCACCAGCTCAGCTCTAATCCCAGGGAGGGAGTTAAGGTAATGACAAGGGTGGCGGAGGGGTGAGCGTAACCCTTGTAGCTTTGTCACAACCTGCTCTTTCCCGCAGCTCCCTTGCGCACTGGGTGTCACCAAGCCTGGGTGTCACCACAACTACATACCAGTTTGGGAGCCCTCCCTATCACAGTTGTCTTCCCTATTACCATGTATGGATGTGAGAGCTGGACAGTTAAGAAAGAAGATAGGAGGAAAATCAATTCATTTGAGATGCAGTGCTGGAGAAGTTCGCTGAGGATTGTGTGGACAGCCCAAAAGACAAACAAATGAATCCTAGAGCAGATAAAGCCAGAAATATCCCTGGAAGCCAAGATGACAAAACATAAGCCTGATTTAAACAGCGCTATGAGGCACCCCCATCACGTGCGAGGGGCGGCGCTTTCAAATGCCCCTCGCCCGTGACGGGGGCGTAAAAATGGTGGCACCCTATACACATGGGTGCCGCCATTTTGACGTGACGGACACCTAGCATTCGCATGTCTGGGTGTGGTTGTGATGCTGCAAGTGCACCATTGGCGCCTTGTGGCGTCACAATGGCGCTGCAAAAAACCCCCGCTTTTTGAGGGTTCTTTTTGCTGCATGAGGGAGCCACGCGGTTTGTCCGCTGCAGCTCCCTCGCGCAGCAAACTAGGGTGGCTGCATCCTGCCATAGATTGTCGTACTTTGGATACATCTTGAGAAGGAACACCTCATTGGAAAAAACAATAATGCTAGGAAAGGTGGAGGGAAGGAGAAAGAGAGGAAGGCCACATGTTAGATAGATGGACTCTATTAAGGAGGTCATGGGTATGAGTTTACAGGACCTAAGCAGAACAGTGGAGGACAGGGAGTCTTCGAGAGGTCTCAGTCACAGGGTTGCCATGGATCGAGATCAACTCAGTTAAAAACAACAACAAAACCCTACCACACATCCTTCCCTTAGTGTGATTGGGCTGTTGTTGACCCTTCACACTCTCTTCTGCCTCGTTCTTAACCTCAACACCTTGCCTTATGCCCTAGCATGCCTTCGGTGTGTGTCTCTCTGTGTGTGTGTTTAAATGCAATTCTGGAGTTATGTGAATGTGGTTTAACAAAGAAAGAAAGAAAGAAAGAAAGAAAGAAAGAAAGAAAGAAAGAAAGAACAACCAGCTGTACTGGAATAGCAAAGGGCAAGGGAGTTGGGGAAGAGGAGGAGATACTGACTGCCCAGTCCCAGAACTGCCACAGGATTAATTTATTGCACATGAGGTTACCAGTGCTATACCAGTGCAATTAGGACCTTATTGATGGGATTTTCCACAGATGGCAAGTTGTGCTCTAACCACACTTCCAGAACAAGGTAATGATGAGAGGGAGAAGGCTTTGTATGATAGGTGTTGCTAAAGGCACTATTATCAAACTTTTATGGCAGTTTTATGGTGGGCCAGTGTGATGTAATGGTTTGAGTATTGGACTAGGACAGTGGGAGACCAGGGTCTGAATCTTTGCTTGGTCATGGAAACCTATTGGGTGACCTTTGCCAAGTCACACACTCTCAACCACACAGGATGGCAAGAAAACTTGCCAAGAAAACTCTTATGATAGATTTGCCTTAGGGTTGCCATAAATAAAAAGGACTTCAACGCACATAACAAGAACAAATAATGGTTTAAAAAACACATGTGATAAAGTCTGTAGTAGTCATATGTGTATGCTGGCAGTGGTATGATCCTCAACTAGTCAAAACTAGAAATGGATTGTTACTATGTGTACAAACATTGATGTGAGATACCTCCCCCAAGATCAATACAATTCACCAAGGCAGGTTCTTCTGCTAAGGAAAGTGAGGAGGGTTGCTTCAGGTAGGAAATGTACTGTGGGAGTACTATTAAAGGGTAACATATGGGGAGTTTTTTAGTTTATTATTATATTTTCACCATAATCAGATGTGCCATTTAGACTTTCTGCCTGAAGCACCAAAATGTCTTGGACATCTCTGTAATGTATTTTTATAGCATAAAACTTAAAAAAATATACAAAGTTCAAAGAAGATTTTTTTCTTGAATGAGAGGAGGTTTGCTGTCCCCCCCAAGACCATCTCAGACAAAAAAGTAGATTTTCTTTAAAAAAAAACAAATCACCATCCACTCTAGGTAGGTTGCATGCCCTTGCCTTCCATAGTTGTCCACCCTTGAACTAAGGGATTGTGTGCCTTCTTATGGCAACCCTAAGGCAACCCTATAATGGAGTTTTTGTGTGTGTGTGGCCAGATTTGTTCAGAGGAGGTTTGACATTGCCTGAGGCTAAGAGCATGTGACTTGCCCAAAGTCACCCTGTGGGTTTCCATGGCCGAGCTGGGAACTGAACCCTGGTCTCCAGAGTTGTAGTCCAATGCTCAAACCATGGGATAGGCAACCTCAATGAGTCCAGAGGGCAATTTTCCACCCCACGGACTTTCTGGGGCTGCATAGACTGCCAAAAATGACCCAAAACAAGAGGTAAAGAAACCAAAAGTAGCCAGATGTCCATTTCTGCTTTTGAAAAATGTTTTTGGAGGTGTTAAATAGTGCATTGGGGCCCTGAGACCCACTTAAAAGGTGAATCACCACTCCTGAAAGTTTCCAGCAGGGGCAGTTCACTCTTTTTTCCTGGAAATTTGTTTAGACTTGGATTAATGAATGGAAGTCAGGAGGCCAGGGCACAAAATCAGTCTTGGGGGATGAACTTGGCTACTTCAACCCAAGACTAATAAGCGACCATTCCAATTAAAGTAATGCAGGGTTCAGCTAGTCTGCACATAATTTTGGAAAATACGCCTGCCCTGTTAGAATGTAATTCTCTCCCAAGATCAATTTCATAGCATAATTTTGCAACCCTAATCCCCTTTTGCCTTTAATACATACACTGAGCTCTCGCTTATGTAAGTATTAAAGTAAGAGGCAGGCGCACAAGGATTCAGCTGCATGATTGCACATAATGACCTTGCTGGCTTGTCCCAAAGGAAAGGAAAGGAAAGGAAAGAAAAAAGAAAAGAAAAGAAGAAGAAAAAACTATTTGTGATTCTTCTGCCCTATTGACCATGTTTTCAATTCTCCCAAATAAATGTGTTACCAGGAGCACCAGTTTGCTAATGTAATGAACATTTGGTATCAGACTCATTTCTCTGCTTTTCAAGTATTGTGAGAAACCTGGAGATGAATGGATGATTTAATTGTTGCTTATTAAAAGCTGTATATTTTTCTATCACTGTTCGTCTGGGGAGGGGGGGGGATGCTATGGAAGCCTGAGATCCAGCACAGCTCAGTCATGATCTCAAAGACAAAGAAAGTTATACCACTTAATTTGCTGTAAAAATCTCTACTGTTGTAAGAATTTAAGAGCTATCCCGCCGCTAAACATGGAGGCCCCATCCCTGTCCTTCACCAGTATATCTTGTCCTCCAAGAGGATATTATAATATTTTGTCATTATATTTCATGTCATAAATATATCTCATGTCAATATCATACAGTCTAGGGGGGAAGTGACGGCTAGCAGGTCTCACAACACATTTATGACAATGAGCTTTATAAACTGATTTCTGATTTAAAAGTTCACACTATTAAGACCTTTCTAATAGTCCAAAGACCATGATTCCCACTTGGGAATCAATTTGGAACTAATTCAGAAGGGGGGGGCATGCTTTTTCCTATTTAATCCGCATTAAAAAGATGCTGGGTTTCCCCGCTCCTTTTGGCTTGAATCGATTTATTTTCAAATAAATTGATCCAACTCAAGTGGGAACCAGCGGATTCGAATCCACTGGTTTCTGTGACCAAGGGGGGGCACCTGCCCCCATCTTCTCTGCGACCTTTGGCAAGGGCTGAAGGGAAGTGTCTCCTGAGGCTGGGGAAGCCGGTAAGGAGGTTGTAGTAAAGTCGCAGGGCTTCCCCGGCTCCTCCGGCTTCCCTGCGACCTTCCTGTGACCCCCTTACCGAAGGTAAGTGGGAATGACCCCTACATATCCCTAACCATTGGTGAGGGATGTTGGGGTTTGTAGTACAAGAAAATCAAGAATGCTGGGGATTGCAGTCCAAGAATTTAGGTTGCCCATCCATGCAGCAGTGCAAGATTACATAAACTATGGCTCTTCAGTTGTTACACTTTAACTCCCATAATCCCTGTAGTCTAATTTCATTAGAAGCAGTGAGAGGGAATGAGAAGCAGGAACAGGGCTTTGGGTAACTCTAAAAACCTGGGAATCTAGCCTATGTACAGGGATGTAGCCAGGATTTTGGGAAGGGGGGGTCCAGACTAAGTGCCACCATTATAATGGGCCTTGGGTGTGGCGGCGCAGCAGCGCGCACCATTCATTGTATCTAACGGAAGGGGGGTCCGGACACCACAGACCCCCCCCCATTGGCTACGTCCCTGCTATGTATAATGATTCCAAACCAAACAACTCCAGACAGCAGATTCCAAATTAGTTTAGTTTTCTTTATAACAGGAATGGGAAATCAAGTTGAATACAAGAACTAATGATGTAAAAGGTAGTGGCTGGTAGTGATTTCAGATGGTTTAGCAGAGGACAGTACTTTACCAGATTCAGGCATGACTCTCTGACTTGGATTGCAGTGGATAGGTTTGGTTCAGCACGTAGCCTGGACTTGGGTCGGCCTATGTGTATTGAGGAATCAAGGAAGAAATAGACAGGGTGGCTGTCTGTATTCAACTGAGACCGAATAGTAGTTGTCTCAATTTATGAGTTGGAGTGCATTTTTTCAGGAGGAAGGATGGCCAGAGATTTGTTAAAATGGCATGGCAATCCATTCAGATGTCTCAAACAAAGAAGAGTAATTCCAAAGGGAAGTACCCTTTGATTCCCAATCTGTTGGCAAGTACCTCATTTATTGCCCACCATTGTACTCCTGTGTGAAGGGATTAAACAGATTCTAGTCTTATCCTGTGTACGGTGTGCTAGTGCTTCCAAGCCAAGTCTGCCAGGTCTCCTAATTTGGGCAGGCTGTTGTGCTCACATTGGGGCATCCTTGGTGACTGTGGCGCATTACAGACATGCCTATAGTACGTCCCCAGGACGTACTAGGGTTAGGTAGGGGCGTCACTTCCTGATGCCCCTAACCCTAGTATGGACTGGGTCTGTACAAAATGGCAACGCCCTATACACAAGAGCACCGCCATTGCTACGTCACCACTGCGCCGCCTCCAAACGAGGCGGCACGGAAGTGACGTACTCACACTGTGTGAGAGCGCCTGGGGCGCTCTTTCGGCGGTACAGGAAGGAGCTCCGTTTCAGAGCTCCTTCCAGGATTTGCATTGCTGGTGCAGCCTCTACATGGCTGTGCCAGCAACGCAAATGAGAAAGGGGCTGAGCGGCCCCTTTCTCTTGGTCCCCACCACCATCGGGGTGAAGCCCCAAGGACACCCCTTTCCAGGCCGCGGGGAAGCGGCCTTTTGCCGCTTCCCCACAGCCTGGAAAGTGGCGGATCGGGGCCTCAGAGGCTGCTGTTGTGGCAGCTGAGGCCCCGATCCGGCGGGGAAAGGGACGGGTATAGGCCGCCTTAAACGGGCGGTCTGTAACGTGCCTATGTGACCAAACATCTCTTTTAATATTAACTTGATCTGAAAGGTTGACTAGGGGTGAAGAAGAGCTATTCTATGGGATAACAACAGGACACTTGAAGGCTCGAACGTGCGTGTGCACACATGCAAGACAATTTAGTAAAGGGAAGAGGCGGCAGCTATGACCCTTTAAATATTTTTAAATGCCCATGCCTATAATTTTTCAGCCCAGATATGTTGTTGAGGGCTGCAGGGAATGCTAAGCTGATAAAACATCTAGAGGGCCACAGTTATCCATCCTTGGATAAAAGCCTTTTTATCTATTGCTTTCTGTCTCCCAGCTTTCCTTTTTTCTTTTTCTAAAATGGCCAGATAGGACCAACAGCAGGACTTGAACCACCATCAGTAGCTGAACTGAATGCAAAGAAAAAAAACAGTGACTTGGTTAGGCACCTGTCCCTGTTTCTTTCTGAAATGGAAAATCCAGTCCTATGTGCTGAGGTTTATTAAAAAGTAAGTTTCATCTGCAAGTCAGCTCATGGGAATGATGTCCTTGAGCCCTGACATACTAACTGAAGCCTCTTGATGCTTGCTGGCTTTCCAATTATTATTCTGAAAACAGCTCTGGAAAGTGGAGGAGGGGAAAGACAGGGCCAGGGGAGTGCAGGGAAAGAAGCCAACTCAGCGTTTTCCCCCCTCTTTCTCACCAAGGCTTTATTTTTTACCCGTTTCCCTTCCCTCCCCCTTTCCCTTACATATTTCTAATGCTGCACATGAAGATGAAATTATCAGGCTAGGATGAATGGAAACAGCTGGGGAGGGGGGAAGATACAACAAAGCAGGGAGATTTATGGGGGGAATCTCTCAGGATGCCTGCACTAGGGAGAAAAACATCCCTTCTCTCCTGCAATGTTGGCTCAGGCGACTCTGTGGAGCCATGGGGCTGAATTTTGAGGAAGGGGGTTGTTGGTGGCAAGCAGCCTAGGAATGTTCTGGTGAAATTTATGGGCTGCTGGGATTAGATTGCAGCAGGAGGTGTTGAGAGCCGGCAAAGGAATGTGTGTGAGAATGTCTGGGGGTATGGTGTGTGTCTGTGTATGTAAATATGTGTTTGTGAAAAGAGATTAGCCTTTTACATGTGTGAGGTTCTTTCTCTTACACCAGAAAATTAATGAGGGAATTTCCATGGCTTTGCCACATTAACCTCTCACCACCACCACCACTACCACCGCTGCCGTGAAAAAGCTAACATGTTCCAAGGGTTGTTGGTTTTAAGGACAGCATAGAACAAGTAGCTGATTTATAAAGAAAGAGCAGAGCTTGGCAAAGTTATTGTTTTGAACTACAGCTGTCAGAGTCCCTTAGCCAGCATGGCCACTGACTGCCGCCTTGGCAGTTTGCTTGTGGGTTTTCTAGCAAGCATCTGGTTGACTGCTGTTGGAAACAGATGCTGAAAGTAGATGGATGTGGAGTAAGAAACCATGCAGGAACTCTGGGCTTCACTCTTAGGATCCACTGTGGGCCGCATTACACATAGAAAGGTACCAAATCTCTCTGACACTGAGACTGACACTCACACACATATAAACATATATTTCAAAGCCAGAGGTGATCAAAAGTCCTCCTGTAGTTTCAGTGTTTGGGATTTTGATAGGTTAGGGCCCTTTGCACCTTGTACTATCACAAACCCTGTCTTCCAAGAGGCTTCCAGAAGTGAAAAACTTTTTTTTGGCAGGATATGATTTTTGGGGGACCCAGGGGCCATCCTGAGATCACACCTTGAAATGGTAGTTGTTTTTTTTAAAATACTTTTTTTACTCACTACTCTGATTATCCAGCGGGGCATTACCTGTTGCTATCATGACACTCTAGGAAGGTAACTTGCTGAGTTACTTGTTACTGGCAAGCATCTGTCACAGGAAAAGGCTGCCTGGTTCCTCAAAGTGGCCAATTCAGATGCTGCACCTTGGAAATTCAGAGCAAAATGGAAAGACATTACAAAGCAGTCCTTCCCAGCTGTTGTATGAGGTAGCTGCTTGAATGACCTTTCCTCCTCCTGCTCCTTTGGTTGGACTGAAATACAGTAATAATAGGCAGACAACATTTTACTATTTCAGTGAAAATTAATGAGCTACAGTTATGGATATTATAGGCAAACAATAACTATTCCAGCTCATTGCTACAAAAAAAGTAACTAAGGGCCTGAACAGACAGGCCAAAATAAAGCTGCTTCGGGTCACTTTGGAGGTATGCTGTTTAAATGATGCATGTGTCCTAAGAGGCTGGAAGCCGTGCCAAAGCCATGCTCCAGTCCTTCTGCTTCTGGAAATTTGCCAGCTCTGCTCCAAGGGTCTGATTTAACCCCAGGACTCATTGGAGTCGCTGACAGTGGTTGTTGGACCCCAGCAGTTGCGCTGACAGTTACTTCCTAGCTTTACCTGAGATGATCTTTGATTTGATTCAGAAGGGCTCTTCTTAGACATCAGGTTCAAGCTTATAAATCACAAGCTCTGCCTTGGAATCCCTGCCTTCCCTGTCTCATATGCTTGGAGACAGACTGTGTTTACTCTCTTATTGACTCTTTGTTCTTTATTCACACATGCATTGTTGATCTCGAGCAGATTTCAGCACTGAATCTTGTGAATATGAACTATTTCTCTCCCCAACTTTGGGCCTGAGAAGCCTGAGGAGTTTAGTGCATTTGAAAAGCCTACAGTTTTCCAGTGTTGCCGGTCTCCTGGATTATTTTTCTAAACAAATCCTCTGTGAAAATGTTTTGTCTGATGACATATCAAGAGAGGTCAGAAATACCCTCTTTGTACAGTTCTAATCTCTGCAAAAAAAAACAACAACCAAAAACACAAGGGATATAGTATTTAATTTATTTTTATTATTAAACAATAATTAATTATTGTTATTGTTGTGTACCTTCAAGTCATTTCCAATTTATAGGTGACCCTAAGGCAAACCTATCAGAATTTTCTTGGAAAGTTTCTTCAGAGGACGTTTGCCATTGCCATCCTCTGAGGCTGAGAAAGTGTGACTTGCCCAACTTCTCCCAGTGTCCTAGTCCAATGCCCAACCCATTACACTATGCTGGCCCTCAAAATATTCATAACCTGCTCTATATCAAAAATTTCAGGGCAGCTTATAAAAAGCATTAAAACAAGTTACAAAATATAAACTGCAAAATAATTAAATTAATAATAATAATAATAAAAGTTTTATTTGTATACCGCCCTTCCATTGATCAGGGCGGTGAACAACATATTATCAATAACAATACAAAAACACCATAATACAAAAAATATAATACATGTATATTAAAAACAATTAACTTAAAAATATTACACTTCAGTAATAAGTTAAAAACCGATGTAAACATTTTTAAAACTATGTACACCATATTTAAGATAAGTTAATGAGGGCCAAAAGCTTTGATGAATAGTCAAGTTTTATCTTGGTGCTTAAATGACTATGAGCATTGGCACCATTTGGGTCTCCAAGGGGAGGGCATTCAGGAGCTGGCAAAGTAGTGCAAAACACAGTACTTTCACTGATGGCATTGTGAGTAATGAAAGTCCTTGAGTCACATCTCAGCTGTGCCATGAATACAGTAGTCTGCTCCCTATGCCTTTGCCTGCTGCTGACCTACCTTACAGTGTTATTTTTTTCCAGATAAGGGGTGTCGAACTCACAGGCTTAGTAGCTGTCCCCTTACAACTCAAACTTGCACTAAAAACCATTCATACAAACCAAACCAAAGGGATATTCTCAGGTAATCAATCTGTGGTGCAAAACAAAAAAATTGTTACTCACAGTATATGTACTAGGGGTATAGCCACACTGCAGAAATAAAGCAGTCTGACACCACTTTAACTATTGTGACTCTATCCTACAGAGGTCTGGCATTTGCAGCTTGGAGAGCCTGCATAAACTCAGCAAACTACAAATTCCAGGATTTCATAGGATGGAGCCATGGCAGTTAAAGTGTCAAATTGCTTTATCTCTGCAGTGTAGACACATTCTAAATGTCTCTGCCCAAGGAAGTGGTTCTGTTTTAGGGCTTTAGCTGGCTTGTCTGTTCATGTGAAATTCATAAAAGCCTTCCCAAGACTTCGCTGTGAAACTGGCTGCTCTGAGTCTTGCTTTATAGGTTACCCTTCTCCTATGTTGGGTTACTAATAACCCAGTTTTTAAAAAGGGCATCTGCATCAGGGAGGCCTACAGTACTGAAGTACAGGATCTGATGCTATACATGTCAAGGCTATCTTTTCAGCAACTTGGCAATTTTCTTCCTTTTGTACATAGATTGAATAAAATGGGGAATGCGTACATGAGGCCCTCCAGATGTTGGCCAGCAGCTCCCATCAGTTCCAGCCAACAGTTAGGGATGCTGGGAACTGTGCTCCATCAGAAAAAACACACATTTCCTAATCTTGTTCTATAGGACCAGTTGGCTCCTTCAAAGGGTAAAATGTAATGACTTTGAACTGCTCACTTGGATAAGCCCTGTGTTTCTGAGTTCAACACATATGGTTGAAGATTGTTGTCTGCTTAACATTTTTAAGCAAACTAACTCAGTACATACCTTCCAGAAAAAGTAACAGCTAGACTACAGGTATCTTTGGTTTTCTTTCTTCTTTGTGTTTATTGATTCAGTTCTTGGCTTAAAGATGATCAAAACTGTACATGAAAAATGGCATGTATAGGGAAAATATGTATGCACAACAGGGACAGATCAGTCTATGTATGTGGCATGTCTCTAAAAAAGGTTACACATTTCAGAACACAGAAGCTCTCAAAATAAACATCTAAATATATGTTTATTTTGAGAGCTTCTGTGTTCTGAAATGTGTAACCTTTTTTGGAGACATGCCACATACATAGACTGATCTGTCCCTGTTGTGCATGGATGTAAACTTGTGTGAATGTGTGTGTGTGTTTGTGTTAGAGAGAGAGAACATGAACAAATGGTTTAGATACCTGAAATGCATTATTTTTAATTCTTTTAACACTGACAACCTAATTTTCAATCAAAACCAAGATAAAACACATTCAAAGAATACATTCAAAAATAAAAAAACAAGAGGAATGAGAAAAGAAAAAGAGAAAAAACAAACAAAAAATATCCTAACTGTAATGAAAAGATAAATAAAAAAGATATACAGTATTATTCTACAATTACTAAATAATCCTAATAGAACTATTAATAACTGTGTGCATGTGTGTTATGTGCCTTCAAATCAGTTCTGACTTTTGGTGACTCAAAGGCAAATCTATCACAGGGTGTTCTTAACAATTTAATTTGAGTTTACCATTGCCTTCCTCAGTGGCTGAGAGACTGCGACTTGCCCAAAGTCACAGATTATTACATCATTAGGTTTCTTATTGCTCAAAAAATCCATAAATGGTTTCAAAACATCTTTGATTGGCTTATCTTTTAGAACCCATGTTAGTTTAGCAAAATGATTTTACTAAGCTTAAGCCAATCTTGATTTAATATTTCACTGTGTTCTTTGGTTTAGCATGAATATTACATTAATACTGCTTTAACACTGATATGGCTCTTAACCAGTGGACTGTTCCAAATATCTCTTGGGAAAACTGTTTCTATATGTTGCTGGGGATTCTGGATGACATTCTAGGGAGCTGTCTGAGAATGAGTAGATGATACATGGAGTGACCACGTGCATTTCACAGATCTTGAAAACATTAAAATAAATAGCAACAAGAAGTAGTTCCAGGTGGAGAAAAAGAAAGTTTAACCCCCTCCTGTGCTACAGTCCTGGGTTGCCAGAGTGAAAACTGGAGCAAGAACTTATCCCTTCATTCATTGTGTAGAAGAGGGAATTTCAGTAGGTGTTGCTTGTCATCCAACCAGGTAAGAAGCAACGAATTTCCTCTTCCATAGATGGTTGGATCTGATGACAACCCTGTAGCTTTTCTTTATTTGTCATCACACAAATCACTTCTGGGTCTTGGAAAGTAACCTGGCTGAGGATGCAGTAGTTTAAGAAGCCTTCTTCAAGCTGGTGGTCCTCTAAGTATGCCCAACTACATATCTCATCATGATGAGAACTGCATACCTCCAACATTTCACAGATGACAACCAGGACACATGTGGCCAAGCAACATCAAAGTGTGGTTGAGATGGCAAAAGTTATAAAGGAAGAATGCACAAACTAGGTGAGGCCACAGAACTTTGTTGTTGCCTGAGCTTACTGGGAAAAGAAGGATTCCATCCTTTCCTCTCCTTTTCCCGCTGCAAAGTTAAGGAGCCAGCGTGCTGTAGTGGTTTGAACATTGAATTACAACTTTGGAGAGCAGAAGTCCAATTCTTAGCTTGTCCAAGGAAACCCACTGGTGACCTTGGGCAAGTAACATTCTCTCAGCCTCAACAGAAGGCAGTGACAACCCCTCTCTGAAGAAATTTGCCAAGAAAACCCCTGATAAGCACACAACACACACACACAACAACAACACACACACACACCTATTAAAAGCACATGAGCCCTTTCTAGGTTTCACTTTGGCAACCTCAAGGCAAAGGGTTCCACACCTCAATAGGTATTGAGCAATAGAGGCAAGCTGACACTGATGCCAATGGTGATGTACATCAAGACCATAGCAAGGAAGGGTTAACTTCCTGAATCTTTAAAATTTGAGATGCTTGGAATATATTTCCACACACCATGTATCATAATCTAGGTTGGCTCTCTGCTTATCTGGTTTGGTACCTAGGTCTGATGGGGCCTTTCAGTTTTGCGTGCTTGAATGGAGAATGCACACAAACACATTATAGAATAACCCTTGTTTTAGTGAAGGGGCTGTGTGTGCTGTTTTAAAGAAAGCAGTTTGAAGATATTCTCTGTTTAAAGGACTGCCCAATCAAAGTCAATAATAATAATAACAATAATAATAATAATTTGTATTCTGCTTTCCCCCCAAGATTGCGACTCAAAGCAGCTCACAATTTAAAACAATACCATTAAAAACATACAAAAAGTGAACATTAAAATAGAATTAAACTATTTACATTATTAAAACAAATCAATCTCAAGTCAAAAGAATAAAATGCAATTAAAAGGATAAAAAGCTCTTAAAAATAGTTTGGTTAAAACAATGCAGCACTCACTAGCTTCTTCCATTCTTTAAAAACTTTCTGTTTTAAAAGCCTCCCTGAGAAAAACGTTTTAGCTTGTTGAGGGAGGGACAACAAAGAGGATACCATTCTAGTCTCTCTGGGAAGGGAGTTCCACAGTGTAAGGGCAGCTACCGAGAAGGCCCTCTTTCATGTCTTTACCAACCATGCTTGCAGTGGAGGTGACACTGAGAGAAGAGCCTCTCCTGAGGATCTCAGAGCCTCATACAGGGAGATACGGTCTGCCAAATAGTCTGAACCTGAGCCATATGGGGAATTATAGGCCATAACCAGCACTTTGAATTGTGCTCAAAAACAAAGAGGCAGCCAGTGAAGCTGTTTTAACAGGGTCCTAGTGTAAACAGTCTGACTGCAGCTCTTTGGACCAGCTGAAGTTTCCAAACACTCTTCAAAGGCAACCCCAAGTACAGCACATTACAATAATCTAAATGGGATGTAATTAAACAAAACATACCACCTTGGCCAAATCTTGTGTCTCAAGGAATGGGTGCAGTCGGCACAAAAGATTTAAATGGGCAAAAGCACTCCTGTCTACCGCAGAAACTTGGGTAGCCAGGTTCAAAGCTGAGTCCAGGGGTACACCTAAACTGCAAACCTAATTACTTCAGTGTGCGTGTGTGCATGTAAAACCCCATCTAATATAGGCTTAATCCCTATTTCCTGATCTGCCTTCCAACTGACATAGGAGTTTATCACATGGGTGGGATCTCATGCAAAAATGAGATTTAAACTGGAAATACCCGCAACAGGAGATTGATTTTCAGATGACGTCTGGCTTTAAACTGGACAGAAAGTGGAAAAAAACCCACAAAAGCAGTTTGTTTTTCACACGACGTTGGGGTTAATGAGCATTAACATGACATTAACCCAGATGGAAAGTCAACAAAATGCACTGCTTTTTACTTTCAGAAAATCCCCAAAGTAAAAAGCGGCACATTTTGCCGACTTTTCATCTGAATTAATGCTAATGTGTCTGAAAAACAACCCACTTTTATGGGGTTTTTTTCTGGGTTTTAAATCCCATTTCTGCATTTTGCCTCCATGTGATAAACTCTGAAAAGTACCTATGTCTTGTCTGGGTTACATTTCAGTTTGTTTGACCTCATTCAATCCATTACGAATGACAGACACTGGTTTAGGACCAGGACAGCCTTCTTGGAATGTGGTAGAAAGGAGTAGTAGAGTTGGTGTCATCCGCATATTGATGGCAATGCATTCCAAACCTCCCAGTGGTTTCATGTATATGTTAAATAGAATGGGGGACAAAACAGAGCCTTGAGGGACTCCTGAAGCCAACAGCCAGGTGGTCAAATAAAAATGCCTCAGTGCCACTTTCTGGGTTCGCTCCTCCAGGAAGGAATGGAGGCACTGTAAAACCATAACTCCAAATTCCAGCCCAGTGAAGCAGCTCAGAAAGATACCATGATTAATGATATTGAAAGCCTATGAGAGGTCCAGTAGAAGCAACAAAGAAACATTCTCCCATCCAGTTCTCTGTGTAGGTCATCCACCAAGACAATAAAAGCTGTCTCAGTTCCATACCCAGGCCTGAAACCAGACTGAAATGGAGCTAGATAATCTGTTTCATCCAGAAGAAACCCCTGGAGCTGGGAGGCCACCAGATGTTCCAATACTTTGTTCCAAAATGGAAGGTTTGATACTAGCTGGTAAT
This sequence comes from Sceloporus undulatus, assembly GCF_019175285.1. NCBI lineage: Eukaryota > Metazoa > Chordata > Lepidosauria > Squamata > Phrynosomatidae > Sceloporus > Sceloporus undulatus. The sequence goes on along the minus strand of NC_056523.1, from coordinate 173,805,436 downwards.
ATCCATTATAGAGAGATTCAGGGATGGCTTGTTCACCAAAGACCTCACAACTGCCTCCTTTAGACAAGTTGGAACTCTGCCTTGCTGTAAGAAGGCACCGACTATCCCTTTCAAGTAAGTACCTAAATAAAAGAACAAGAGCAAGACACAAACTATAAGGGCTTGTGACAAAGCAGAAATGCACACAACTTTGCTTTATGGGTCTAGACCTGAACTATCAGTCAAAGTCTTCATGTATGTCAGCACGCAATGCATTTTGTCCCATAAGCCTGCATTGTAGTTTCTGAGTAACCTATTTCATTATATAACTTTTATCTCTCTGCTAGTACACACACTCTACCCCATAGCATCATGATCTGTATCTCTAGCTCTTAACATGTTATTATATGCTGCTTCCTCTTAAAGAGCATAACTCTGAAAGATCAGATTGGTTGCATGAGTGCAGCAGCTCTTTAAATAGGTTACGAAAATTCACACTATTGCATAGCATCTTTAGATTACTATTTGACCTAACCTACTTTATGACATATGGGAGTATGATTTACAAAGGCACGTCCTACAGCAAACTAAATAATCTGAAAACATAACAAGGTCCATGAAGGTGCCTATCAGTCAGCTTCTCACACCTGGACAAATGACTTAGCAGGCACACACACAGGTCGCTGCTCACAGTCTTTTTCCCCATGGTGAAATAGGATTGCCTTATCAGGACTACCCAAACCAGAGACACTTTTGAAGGCACTGGTATCTCCCTGAGTTTCCTCATTCTTACCCTGAGGACTGGAGAAGAGGCGTTCAGCCTGAGATCTGGTCTTCCCAATGGTGACATATACTTAAATGATTAGAAGGATCTCTATTTTTTTCTCTCTACACATATGAATAGGCATATGCACATTTTATACAAATCGAGCCTCTTTTTTTAGTCAAGTATTTCCTCTGTCTTGTCAACTGTAGGTTCCTTTCAGGGAAATGTGTCTTCCATCAACATTCTTTTACAGAGGAACTCACAGAATTTGGAACTACTGGAAAAGCCAGTGTGCTCTCATTAAGTTTGTGTGTGTGTGGCATGGATTCATCATTGCTTGTTGATAAAAAGTAATTTGTTATACTGCTTATTAATTAACTAGTGAGTTAATTTTAAACTATTATTTTAAAATCATTTTTTAAAATGCAGTATTTTCAAAAATCATCTCAAATAGCTACCAAAGACAATGTTTTGAATAGCACTTGTTGCTGAGAAGAATTCCAATGTTAATGTTCATGGCATTAAAATGCTTAAAATGATGACAGTAGCTCTCATTAGAAGAAAGGAAAAGAGTTAGAAAGAACATTGTTACTTTTTAACATGTTACTTCTGAATTCAGAGAATTCACATTGATGTTACAAGAAACCCCAAAGTGTTACCATAACTACAGGTTCTTTGGAACAAATGGAAAATCTCTTGTAGTTTCATAATATTATGCTACCAATAGTGCTACTAGTAATATAAATGTGGTTTATTGTACTGCCACTATTACACTACTGGTGAGTAGAGCTACTATTGATACTATATTAAGTACAGTAGTAGTGATACTAGTGGCATGAAGAAGCAGCCATACGTAAATAATATTATAAGTGGGTGATAAATAATCCACCTGCCCACCTCTAAAAAACACAATGGGCACACAAAAGAAAAATAAATAAACACAATAAAATAAAATACAATGCAATAATAAAGAAAGCAACATGCTTGAGAGCCCAATCAATTCTGCTACAGCAAATTGACCCCCGAAAGGGCTGGTGAACGGTGCCCACTAGATTTAGTTAGTGTTTAGAGTCTCAGATGAATAGCAGCCACAGCCAGAAAGCCCACCATAAAAGCAGGATTACTTTGATAGAGTATTGATTTTCCTCCATGTGCCCATAAACCAGCTGCACATTGGATGTCGGGGAAAGGGGGAAATATCTCTCTGTATAAAACTAATTCGGAGATCAAAGCCCAGGGCAGCAGGTATAGCTCTCCCCGCCTCTGCCCAGCCACAGATTTCATCTGCTTGAGAGGGAGGATAATGGAAAACAGAAAGTAGAAAGGGGCAACTGTGAGACCAGGATGGGTTGGCCAATTTGCACAGCTGGCTTTCAGTCAGGGACACAAGGCTAGAAGAGAAGTAGAATCAAGTGTCTGTCATTTTCAGGGTTACTTCCCATGCATGCTAATGTCTGCCAGCATTATTGAGCCACAAGCAAGAGAAACTTCTAGGTGGACACAGAATGGGACCAAGAATTAGATTTAAGAAGATCTGAATGTTTTATCGGGACTTCCCCCACTCTCCTATGATCTACCAGTCAGCTGCATTAAGTCTGAGAGCATGGATTGTCATGGTGGTAATACAATCTGTGGTTTTGCCTAAGCAGAACAACCCATTCTGGTGTGGTAGGCTTCTGTGGCAGTCCTGGCTGATGTTACTGCTGTGTGCTACAAGGACCATTATGATCTAGTATCTGTCATTGGTGTCTAAAGATACTGGTTTCCAAAATGCCAGAATCATGTGCTAAATATTACATGGACTAAAAACTGGGTGGCCCCATGGTGTTGGGTTTTTAAGACCCAGTGTGACAAAGGGTTATGTGGTCTGGGAAGATCAGGGTTCATAGTTCCACTCACTCTGTGACCTTTCTTGAGCCAATCACTTTCTTCAAGGCCTTACCCAGACATTGGAAGTAACATATCACAGTGTAATTCATTACTTGTAATTGGTTGCTTTGGGTAGTATATATATTTATTGTTTTAATATCTCAGTAACTATTTACTTTCCTATTTCTAAAAATAATTTAAAATGTAAGTTTAGAAAGTAGAATGTAAAAACTGTAGGCTTTTTGCCCAAGTGCTTGTCTGTGGCACAAAACACTCTTTCCATCTTGTTGTTGTCTACACACCCACAGTGGAGCACAAACCAGCAGTAGGTGGCTGCAGCATGAGTCAGGACTAGTTCCATGCAATATTCCTGCTCCACCATTTAGTGAGACTACATTTCTGTACCATAAACATTACATTTATAACATAAATGGCATTCCTAGGAATTTTGTCTTGATTACCAGATCTCAGGGCCTGACTTTGAGTTTCCAGTATTCATGGGGCATCTCCTGGTGGGAGATGAAGTTGCAAGTTTTGAGGGGCTCAGCTCTAGAGAAGAGGAAAGAACAGTATGTAAATTTCCAGTGCAGTTTGTAGGGAAGCAGATTCCTATGATTTCTAAGGCTTAATTAATTTGTGGCTGCAACTTGCAAAGATTCTTGTCCTATCCTCTCTGTAGTTGGGATAACAGCAGTGGCATTACTAGGGTTGGCCTAGTGCGGTAACTCTTGGTGTTACCCACTTTTTGACCTCTTCCCGTATCACACCATACAGAATCCTTAGTAAAGTTTACTGTTACTCATAAATCATAATTCCCATAATTTATAAATCACTGAATGTAATAGCAATAGTTATGTCAGAAACAACTAGCAAAATTAAAATTATACCTTTAAATTACAATATTATATGCACAGCTTAATATATTTATATGCTCATGGTTCCTATATCAGGAACTGGCCTAAATACCTTATGGTTTCCAAACTCTGGTCCTCCAGTTGTTTTAGGCTTCAATTTCCAGAAGCCCCAGCCAGCTTTGCTAACTATCAGGAATTCTGGGAACTGAAGTCAAAAGCATCTGGAGGACCAAAGTTTGGGAATGACTGCCTAAAGGCACCAGGGTCAGCTCTAGTTAGTACTTGGGAGTTTATCACACGGGAGGAATTTCTCTTTTTCTTAGCAGCCCTGGTGGCGCAGTGGTTAAATGCCTGTACTGCAGCCACTCACTCAAAACCATAAGGTTGCGAGTTCAAGACCAGCAAAAGGGCTCAAGCTCGACTCTGGGTTGCATCCTTCCGAGGTCGCTAAAATGAGTACCCAGACTGTTGGGGGCAAATTAGCTTACAGTTGTAAACTGCTTAGGCAGTATGAAGCGGTATATAAATGAAGCTTTTTTTTAAGTTCAAACTAAAAGAAAGTGGGGCCAGAACACATTCACGTGAATTTGCAAGTTCAGCGAATTTACGTGAATTCAGATTGGTTTGAACTGACTTCCCATTGCCTGAAAATAGCTTGCCATTGCTAAAATTGCATGTGGCAGTCTATCACGCAATAACGTGAAACCCCATGATTGCATTCAGACTGACTTCCCATTGCCTGAAAATAGCTTGCCATTGCTAAAATTGTGTGTGGTAGTCTATCACGCAGTAACGTGAAACCCCAGGATTGTGTTCGGATAGGCTTGCCATATCCCACCTGTGGGCGAGACTTTCCCGGTTTTGGGCGGGTCCGCACGGTCCCGCCCCAGGTTGTCCCCGCCCCCGGGATTTCCCCCACCCCCGGGCTTTGTTGCAAAGTGTGCAACAGTGGTGGCGGGGGAAAGAGAGAGTCCTCTGTAGGCCTCTCTCCTTTGGCGGGGGGCTTCCCTCCCCTCTTTGGTTCCGCTGGAGCCGAGGGAGGGAAAGAAGCCTCGCCTGCTGAGGCCAGACTTCTTTCCCCGCCTGAGCTCCGCTGGCAAAAATGGAGCCCAGGCGGGGAAAAGAAAGCCTCCCTGGGGGCGGATTCCTTCTCCTCCTGGGCTGCTTCCAACGGAGCCCAGGCGGAGAAGGAATCCTCCCCTCAGCGAGGATTCTTTTCCCTCTGGGCTCCGTTGGCAAAAACGGAGCCCAAGGGGAAAAGAAAGCCTCTCTGGGGATGGATTCCTTCTCCTCCTGGGCTGCGTCTAACGGAGCCCAGGGGGAGAAGGAATTCTCCCCTCAGCGAAGCTCTTTTTCAGATGTAGGACCCCCCCAAGTCCTACATTTGAAAATTTTGTCCTACATTTGTCCCGGTTTGGAGGTCCTGACTAATGGCAACTCTATGTTCGGATTGCCATTGGATTATACGTACTTCCAATTTCCCTTGTTTGATAATGTCCTTGGACTAGGGACCACCAACAAATACCAGATGCTGTAGGCTATATTTTAGAGGAAGAAACGGGCAAAACCACCTCTGAGTAGTCTTTGCCTTAAAAAAAATCCTAGAAAATTAATGGGAGCACCATACATTGACACACACATATCAGCAATGAATTATAAAAGAATTTAGGTGAACAAAGGGGTTAGAAACTTTGGTTGGAACCAGATGCAATAATTGAAAAGTACTCACAGGAGGTTGCTTAGTTGTCATTTGAGTCCCATTTGATTTGCCTCTTCATTAGTCAGCTTCTGTTTTCTATGATTAGGCTAATGGTTAATTATTGGCTCTCTTGAATCTTTCCCTCCCTTTTTCTTCCAACAACACTATTTTACCACAAAAGAAAGTACAGACAAAAATGGAAAGAAAACCAGTAATTAAAACTCCCTCTAGAACAGAAGCTTAGTAACAGAAAGGCAGCTAGGGGACAATTCATCACTAGTCTCCCATTTGCACTGAACAGGACACAATAATATAGGCTGAATCTGCAGGTAGGGAACTTGTGATTAATGGTACGCTAGCCTTTAAAAACCTTCATTGAGGCTTTGCCTGTCTGCACTGGACTAGTGCTGCAACTGCATTTTAATGCAAGACCTTTGTCTGGTTTCCTGGGATCAAAGGATGGCAGCTCTAGATTGAAGTGTGGAAACTTCCTTTTTCTTTTGCTGTATTTTTGCTGTTTGCCTTTAGAACTGTTTCTGCCTGCACATTGATCTTGCTGTTTAATGGTCCTGGCAACAGGGCAGCAATGGGAATCATACCACCCAGTGGCATCACTAGTGTGTCTGGGTGTCTGGGTGTGTGTGAACCACCAGGTGACACCCTAAAGGGGGGTGACACCACTTCTCTTCAAACACCTACCTTTTGGCAGAAATGGGCTGTGGCATTTATCTGCTTCCCTTTTAAATGCTTTAAGAGTTGGTGGGAATGGGGTAAAGCTCAGTGGGAGGAGAAAGGAGACCCCCCCCCCAAATTTTAAAATTAAAATATTTTTTATTTTATTTTTTTTAAAAAAAATCTTTTAAAATTTCTTTAAAAACATCACATTTTAACCAAATATTCACTATGTGTATGTAAATACATTTAAGTTGTGCATATATTGTAATCTGAAGGTATAAATTTAATTCTGCTGGTTGTTTAAGTCACAACTATTAGTATTACATTCAGTAGTGTATGGGAATTATGATGTACAAGTAACGCTAGGGCAAAAAAGTATTACTAAGGATTCTGTATGGTGTGAAATGGGAGGAGATTAATGGGGAAGGGACTGACACCATGAGTTCCGGTACCAAATGGCACAGATCATATGAGAGGATGAGTAAAAGTACCTCTGATGTTCTGGGTAATGTGATTAGGTTCTGTGATGATGTTTCCTGACTAGGTGTGTAGGTTTGTTGCAAGACCTTGACCAGAACTCCTGCTGCAATTCCTTGTTGCAGCCTCACTTGCTGGCAGGAAGAGGCTGGAAATGTCATCCTCCTTTAGGGATGCCATAACCCGGCGGCCCCCGTGACAATCACGCTTTTGGGGGCCCCTCGCGGTCACGGCCCGGTTTGGGGGCCCCCCACGCCTTGTTCCCGGTTCGGGGTCCGCTCCTCCGCGCGCGGCTGTGCGCCACTCTCCCCACCTGGTGCACTGGCGTAGCCTAGAGAGCAGCTCTTTAAAACATCTGCCACTCAGAGCTATTATATACCAAGTGAGCCCACTTGGTATATATACCCTCAGAAAGCCTTACTTTTCAGGTTACAGTGAGCAAAGAAAAAAAGGCCATCAATCGTTCATGTTTCACTGGGAGTTTAATTGCCTCATCTTTTAAATGTAAACCGCGTCAGTATTCTTGTAATTCTTTATCACAGGATTGTTTTTGAGGCCCTAAACACCTTTAATTGTAATATGCAAATTTATCCCGAAGCTGACCAATGGGAAAGAAGCAATCAGCCCTCCGCTTGGGTTGGTTTTCAACGGCTTGGTAAAGGAAGAGCTTTTGTCTTGCTTGTAAATAGGAAGCGCTTTGGGGTAACAAAGGCTGCAGAAATAGTTTGACTCCCCCCTTAAACATCCATGGCTCAGTGCTATAGGATTCTGGGAAGTGTAGTTTCTTGTGGCACCAGAGCTCTTTTGACAAAAGGAGCCTGAATAACCCACAGAGGAGGCGTTGCCTGGGGGCTGCGGTGGAAGAGAGGAGGCTGCTCCGGATGGTCCTGGCACTTCCCTTGGCTCCCTCCCTCCCTCCGCCTCCTCCTCTTCCTCCTCCTCCTCGTCCTCCTCCTCTCCGAGCAGCCCCACAGCCAAGCTCATTCACACTCCCAGGCTTTTCACTCCCCCCCCCTCTGCACTTTGAGACCCCTTTAACTGCCAAAGCTCAATGCTCTGGAATTCTGGTGTCTGAGGCATTTGGCCTTCTCTGTCAGAGAGCTCTGGTGCCACAATAAACTACAATTCCCAGGATTCCCCAGCACTGAGCAGTCTCAAACTGGACCATTTCCTCAGTGTGGATGCACCTGGGAAGGAATTCTGGGCACTGCAGTTCAACTAATTTTGGAGAGTTATGGGACTCCCTGTCAGAGATAGCTCTGGGGCCACAATGTACTACAATTCCCAGCATTCCCCAGCACTAACCCAGGACAGTTAAGTCACTCTCAAACTGGATTATTTCCTCAGTGTGGATGCAGTTTTGGTGAGGAACTCTGGACATTTCAGCCCAGCATTGTTTTATTTCTGCAGTGTATTTTGGATTAGAGACAAGGTGACCAGGCATCCTCCTCCTTTTCCAGGACATGTCCTCCATTTGGATCATGGCTAAGAAGCATGGATTTATAATTACATGGGTGTTTTTAGCTTTTATTTTTGGCCATGTCCTACATTTTTTTGCTTGGGTGCCCTACATTTTGGGATGAGGGCATTGGTCACCTTGGTCAGAGAGCTTTCCAGGGGTTTAACTGCCATTCTGCTGTGGTGCTGGAACAGACCACCATTCCCAGAATTCCATAGCATTCAGCTGAGGCAGTTAAAGTGGTCTCAAACCAGATGATTTCTCCAGTGTAGATGCAGCCCAAGCCTTTTGCCTCTCTTATGTCTGAGATTTCAAAGCCCAGCCCTGGCACCACAACAAACTACAAATCCCAGGATTCCATAGGATGGAGTGATGAGAGTGAAAGCAGTGTGCAACAGCCTAAGTTTGCTTAATGCAGTTCTTAACATGGTGAACCTCTTGCCTACAGAGTCTCCCAGGCCCCAGCGGGTCCCTAGAGTCCTCGAGGGGCTTGGGAGAGACTGTCTCCCAGGCCCAGCGAGGCGTTGGAGAAGGTTTAAAAATGTAGGACCTTTTTTTTGGTTAATTTCCTGGCCAGGGAATTTTAAAAAAATGTCCTACATTTTAAGCCTTGTCCTACATTTTTTCCCAGTTTTGAGGTCCCCCGGGATGGCAATCCTATCCTCCTTGTGCTCCAATCAGTAGCCGAACATACCTTTTTTGTGCAGTGAGGCCGCTGGTTGTTAAGGTGGTTCACATGACTTAGTTTTGCATTTGTATCTAAGTAGTACTAGCCAGTGTAGGATAATAATGGTTTTTTATTTATTTATTTTCCTCATTCTCAAAAGTACTGTACTATAGATTTCTTCTTTTAGTTGCATCTGAAAAACACATTTCAGTGTTACACACTGGTACAAAACATACTTTCTTCATGTGTACAATAACATCCAAAATCCACACAACAGTGATACTGTCATTGGACCAACCAAAATGCACAAAATATATATTATAAGCTTTCAAAGCTCCATTGGCCTTTTCATCAGGCAAAGGAGTTAAAATCATACAAGAGGGGGGAAATGATGGTATTAGTCACAGGTTTGCATTTTCTCATGTGTTTCTCGTTTAAGATGATATGGAGGGATCTCCATGCAGGTAGGCCTCTCCTTCTTCTGGCCATCTGGGTTGCTGCCAGGTAGTGACATTTTTGTGCAGTCAGGACTTTTAAGCAGATAAGGACAGGGTTTTTAATGTGCTATATAAATTTTAATGGTTTGTATTTTTAACATGTTATGTTTTAATTGATTTCTGTTTTAACTCTTTAAAGTGTTTGTTTGTTTTTAATTTTATGTTTATTTATTTTAATACTGTTGTACTGTTTTTAAATTTTATTGTTTTATACTTGCTGTTCGCCTCCTTGAGTCCCTATATTGGAAGAAAGGTGGGATGTAAGAAATATAATAATAATAGTTATTGTTGTTAACTGTCCTCAAGTTGACCCTGAATCAAGGTGATCCTATGGATGAGACATCTCCAAGGCCCCCTTTCCTCTACTGTTCTGTTTAAATCCTGCAAATTCAGGCCTGTGACCTCCCTGATAGAGTCTATCTGGCATGTGGTCTTCCTTTGTTTTTTCTGCCTTCTACCTTTCCCAGCATTATTGTTTTTTCTAATGCGTCATGCCTTCTCATGATGTGGCCAAAGTACTGTATGACAGGCTCAATTTGATCATCTTAGGCGGGATACAGACGGGCAAAAAGGGGTGTGTTCATGACGTCATGAAGGTATATCCTTCAGACGGCCCTTACCTGAATGCCGCCATGAACACGCCGCCCGCACGCCCCAAGTAGGAAGAAGCGGCATTAAAAAGGTGCTGCTTTTCCCCGCTTCTTTTCTATATACTGCGCAACTGCACAGCTCCGTCTATAAGCTGCTGCACCGGTACGCCAGAATTGTTACGCCACTAATTTAAGTTGCCCATTTAAAAGCTCCGTGTCTGCTGCGTCACATAATGAGTCGGGGTCCTGGAACATGCGCAGTTTGCACCGAGGCTCTAATTAGAGCGTCAGATGCCATGCAGATGTGGAAGCTGCACCACAGCTGCACTCTATTTTAATGCTCGTAACCCTAACCCTAACCCTAACCCTAGAGCAACATGTACGCATGCGCTGCTAGAATTGTGGAAAGTTTGGAATTTAAAGTGCACCCCTACACACATTCCTGTGCCATTTTCACCTAACAATAAAAAAAACGCTAAAACTTTAAATATTTACATATGTACAAGGGAGGTGATGGGGGATGGCAGGGGGACAGCGGTGGCAGCGGCGACAGCTGTGGCTGTGCATTGCAGATTCAGCAAGAGTGCGGGGACCAAAGGAGAGGAGGCATCCATGATGCTGGTGACACTGGCAACGTGCAAGCGGACAAGGATGCCAACACCAGCTGATCACCAGCTGGCAGGAGACCACCATTGTTCTTGGCCAGGGTGGGGGAAAAAGTTTAAAGGGGCCTGGGCACTTTAAATGTGCACATATGCTTTCTGCCGCCGGTGCTGACCACCGCATCCGCCAGCCGGCAAAAGAAAAAAAAAAGCCCCGTTTTTGGCTGCCCGTGCGGAAGCTGCTTCTCTCTTTGCAGCATCCTGCGAGGTGGCGGTATGGAAACTGCGAGTCAGAAACGGCCCCAGGTGAGGTGTCTTCACTGCCCCCCATGTGGAAGCCCCATACACCTGAGCCACGCCCCCGGGGCAGGCGGTCTGGAAGCTCCGTATTCAGCAGAATACACCTCCAAGACGTCTTCCCCTGCCTGTCTGTATCCCGCCTTAGCTTCCAGGGAAACTTAAGGCCTGATTAGTTTAAGGACTGATTTATATGTCTTTTTGGATTTCAGTGGTACCTTCAGCACTCTTCTCCAGCACCACATCTCAAACGAGTTGACATTAATCTTATTGCCTTTCTTCACTGTCCAATTCCCTCTTTAAATAGTGATGGGGACTTAGGCAATTATAACTTTAGTGCTCAGTTGTATATCTTTACTCTTCAGGATCTTGTTTAGTTCTTTCATAGCTGCCCTTCCCATCCTAGTCTTCTTTTGATATCTTGACCACAGTATCCATGTTGATCCATGTTTTATCAAAGGTATGGGAATTCTTTTACTATTTCAATTTCCTCATTGCCTAGGTTGAATTTATGTAGATCCTCCATGGTTATTATTTTTGTTTTCTTTATGTTCCATATTAAATCTGCCTTTGCACTTTCTTCTTTGACCTTCCCTAGTATTTTTTTCCAAGTCTGTGATGTTTTATGTATGGTGTCATCTGCATATCTTACGTTGTTGGTGTTTTTTCCTCCTACCTTCACTCATCCCTCTTCTGACTCTAAACCTGTTCTTCATATTATATTTTCTGCATACAAGTTGACCAAGTAGTCTGTAGCCTTGCCTGACCCATTTACCGATTGGGAACCATTCTGTTCTACCATATTCCATATTCTGTTCTAGCAGTAGCCTCTTGTCCTAAACACAGCTTTCTCATCAGGACTATCAAATATAGTAGTACTCCCATGTCTTTAAAAACCATCCATCGTTTTTCATAATCTATGCAGCAAAATAAAGCACACACTGATTTTCTTCTGCAATTCCCAGGTATGCTTCATCAGCCATCGTGAAATTGTTTAAGTCAAACTGACCAATTCCTGTCCATTTTAGCTCACCCGCTGTTAGTATTGATATGTTTATAAATTCCATTTCCGTTTTTACTATGTCTAGCTTCTTTTGGCTCATGCTTTTCACATACTCTGTGTGGAGTGGTTTTGAACAAGCTTTGCCTTGTTGAACCTGTTTGCTGTCTGGATCCCCATTTTTAAGTTTCTGTGTGCTCTTGATCAGCTCTCAGTTGTGATCTCCTAGTGTTGTTCCTTTCTATCTCTGTGTACCATTTCTTCCTTTTGTTTCTTTGGAGGTGTCTCATTGCAGGGATTTCCTGGTGAGAGGGTCTTGCAAGGAGGTTCATCTTTGCCTCCTGGTGTGGTAGTGTGCCTGTGTGTGTAGATAGTCTGTTGCACCCTTTCCGAGTTCCCTTCACTCCTCTCTGGGGTCTCTTAGTTGGGGGGCTTCTGGTGCAGCTGTGGAGTGGGTACTAGGAGACAAAGCATCTTAAAGTGCAGGAAAGAAAATTTACAGTAACTTCCATTAGCAACATAAACAGATACTTCTTTTGAGATCCAAGTTGTCTCCATCCTTTGTGAGGCTACAAGCCCCTTCATTAGGCAGAGAACATTGCATTTCTCAAGATGCCTCCATTTTGTGTAGGATTTTTCTTTAGGTGCTGTTTGGGTAAAACATGCCAAATGTAGTTCAAATTTTTTTTTACCTTCCTCTGTGTCATCACCAACCCAACACTCATAACTGGACAGCAGGTTGAGGCACAACACAAGGCAGCACTTTAACCATTTAGGGATCCCACACTTACGTAAACTATAGAAATAACTAAAATTCCCAGTTATACAATAAAAGGAGTTTATTCCTCATTGAATTACAGTCATAACTGGAAAAGGAATAATTGACAGTAACTCATTATTTGTTAGCTACCTACATAACTACTTGCTTGTTTTTAATTTCTTTCCCCAATGATGAAATGATAACTTTGGGTCTTGGGAGCTCACATATAATTCTTAGTTTTTAAAAGTATCTTTCCAAGCTACCGTAGGAGCAGGCCAGGCTGGTGTGTGTTTTCTCTTTGCTCACTTGGTGATCAGAACTCAGAGAGAGAATATATATGTGTATATATATATATATATATATATATATATATATATATATTCTGCTTTGAGCAAGCTGTGGATCCTCTGATTCTCCAGATGTTGACTCCACCTCCCATCTGCCACTTACATCACTGATGACGTACAGATGATTGACATGCATTTTGAAGTGGCACAAGCTAGTGGGGATGACAATCGTGCCAAAAAAAGAATCGATTACAAGGGGATAATGAAAAGATCCGCTTTCATAGTGGGAACGACGGACCTTTTGGCATCAATTTACCAACATGAAGTGAAGACAAATCACAAACTGGTTTAAATGTAAGTGGGAATGAGCCCCTAGGTGACTCTTTCTCTTTCTTTCTCTTCCTGATGAGCCACTGAAATGATCCTCTTTGCTTTATAGGATGGTTTATATTGACTCACTAGATTAGGACTAGTGGTTGTACCGCATAATTTCACAAAGGCAATGTTGTGGTTTTGAGTGTTGGACTGTGACTCTAGAGACTAGGGGTTGAATTCCTGCTGGGCCATGGAAACCCACTGAATGACCTCTGAGGAAGCCTCTGAGGAAGGCAAAGCAAACCCCTCTGAACCAATCTTGCCAAGAAAGCCCTAGGATAGGTTTGCCATAAGTCAGAAATGACTTGAATCGTGCTGAAATCCCATTAACTTTAGCTAGCCACCATGGCTTAATGGTGCTGAGGGATGATGGAAACTGAACTCCAGCAATATCTAGAGAGGCACAAACTGGTCTCACCTGATTTAGAACATTATTGTAGGTTCCCCATATCATTTTGGATCAGCCCACAAGTCTACGTGGTGTAGTAAGTAACCTGAGAAAGGTGGTTCTAAGGTTAGAGTGTTTACAGCTCTCATCATGAGATCCTCTTCTTGCTATGTGAATCCTGGATGGATTTATAGACGAGTGCTGGGAAAACACAGGAAAATATTATCACATTGGTGAGACATTGTTGGCTGCCGTTGATCAGGTCTTGGCTTCCCTTCTTTCTTTGAAATGGATGTTGGAAAAATCTGAAGTGTATGTAGGGAGGTGTTCAAGGGATGATTTGAGGGCTTGGAAAAGCTATACAGAGCCTGGGCCTCGGGATTGCAATCCTTTCAGCTTGTCAAAAGGGTGACATGATTGCAGTATGTAATTTACCTTTATGGGGGAGAACAGATTGGGTGCCAAGGGCCTTTATAATGGAGCAAAAACATAGCTCCACACCTTCCAGCACCTTGACTTTACAGTTGAACAAAGTCATCTATCTAACTCCATGTGTGTGAATGTGAGAAAGCAAGAGAGAAATTCAACAATGTTGCAGATTGGCCAGGGAAGGAGTAGATTCTTTATCGCTCACTATACATGGTAAAAGGCAAACCAATTTGTGTGCTCAGATAAAGGAGAATCCAGACTCAGTATTCTTACTAATCCATTATAATGTCTCTTTTGGTGCAATCTGAAGCCAGGTTTGCAATATGCCTTGCACTTGCATTCTGAACCCTGGAATATTTCAGAATTAGTCTCCAACCCTGCCATGCTGGGCAGGTTTCGTTGTTTGAAGCACCAGAAACACATCTGTTTATCTATACCTTTATTCTTCATTATCACAGCAAGTTCACAATCACAAACTGTTTGCAAATGAACAGCAAAATTGTACATGGATTGGGAGAAAGTGTGTTGGTGTAATCTATTAGGCACCCATCACATCTGGCTTTTCTGCAGTGCAGATGCGGCCCATGAGTAGTACAGTGAAGGCTATTGCCCTGTTGTCAGTGTTGAAGTAAGATTTAATAGCCAGTACTGTCTAGTTGGATTTTGAGCAAGGAATTTTGTGTGGGTAATGGTGGTGCCTCAGGCAGTGAAATGTGTTGGGCTGGCCCCAATGACAGTCCCATTCGTACGTAACAGTCTTTGTATTGCAGGTGCAGTATGAAATATTTTGGCTTAACATTCATGATGAGAGCAGATGTATGTAGTGTGCTGTAAAAAGAAAAGCAGACCAAGAAGACAATTTTGTGCTGGGTTACCTCCTCCTCTCTTTGTATCAAGTGTTGTATTTGGAAAGGCATGAGGTGACATCAGATCATGTGCCTTATCCCTGCTTCTCATTATGGGCTGCTGCCAGAGAAGTGAACAAGGGAATATACAATGCGATGATGTCATGTGACTTGCTTTCATAACCATTCCAGATGAGAAAGAGTTCAATATAGGATTGCTGTGTTCATTTGTCTCATGTCTCAGTGATCGTTCAGACATCTTTTTTTTAGCACATCTCACTCATGCATTCTGGGTTTGTTATTCACACTATGGAACTGCATTGATGTGCATCTCTGCAAATTCTGTTGCATACATGTGCAAGCATTCAAATAAAGGTGAAGTCGATGATGCAAATGCATTCAGAACATGTTCAAGGCATGCAGAGTTTTATCTTGGGTTTATTTGCATTGGTTATTCGCACTACCGACGATGTGGATCTTTTTTCAAAACTCAGGGAAAAACCCAATATTGATTATCCTTTATTTAGGGGGGGGGGGGGGGGTTTGCACACCCCCCCCCCAAAAAAATCAGGTGCGTTTGTGATGTGTGTGAACAACGGACATTCAACCTGGATTCACCCTGGATTATTTTCACAGTGTGAATAACCCCCCAGTTTGCCCCCAGAACAGAGCAAGTAACTAGCTCTCCTGGCCTTCTCAATATGTGACTGTTAGGCTCAAAAATATATTCAGCAGTTTTTAATCTTCAGTAATTCACAGAATAATAATCCTACAGGCATCATTAGACAGACATTTGTTTCACTGCCCATACTGCTTTGTTAGTTTTGGCATTAAATTGTGAAATTGCATTTCTTTGTAGATCTAAGTAGAGTCTTGCTATTCACTGGGGTTTGGTTCTAGGACACCAAAATCTGTGGATGCTCAAGTCCCATTAAATACAATGGCATAGTAAAATGGTGTATCTTATATAAAATGACAAAATCGAGGTTTACGTTTTGGAATTTATATTTTTTTGAAATATTCTCAAGCCATGGATGTTTGAATCCGTGGATAAAAAAAATCTGTGGATATGAGGGCTGACTGTATTCTTCCATGCAGTATATGTGTAGTACATAGATCATGACTGGCTGGTGCTGAGAGAAAGAGAACAATCAGTCAACAAAATACTATAGTTAGAACAGTGAAAGGAGACGATACCTCATGATTTCCAGAAACAAATGTGCTATAACAGCACATTTAATAATTGACCAGTAAAACCAAAATATTATTGCTTGGCTAGGCCCTAACAGAGGCCTGAAAGCCAGCATGGTGTAGTAATTGGAGTACTGGACTGAGACTCAAGGAGATAGGGTTAAAATCTCCACTCAGGCATGGAAATCCACTGGGTGATTTTGGTCAAGTCACATTCTCTCAGCCTCAGAGGAAGGCAAAAGCAAACCCCTTCTGAACAAATCTTGCTGAGAAAACCCTGTGAAGGGCCTCAATGAATCAGAAATGACTTTGAGGCACACAACAACAAAAATGATTGATTTACATATACAAGTACTTTGTTTCCAACATAAAGATTTGCCATTCTTTAACTGGACATGAATGGGATTTAAAAGGTCTTAACTTGGGTTGGATTGTGTGCAGGCAGCTGTGATAATAAAACAGGGCTGTGACAGCTTCTGTCCTTATTTCTCATGTCTGGGTGGGAGAGGTAACACCTACTATCTTCCTCCATTCCCTAGTTAGTCCTTAGTTGGCAATGCATTTGTCACTGTGTGTGTGCGAGGAGGGGGTGTGTGTCAGTCCTTGTCTCTTTAAAAGCAGCACTGGATAGGGAGATGCTGATGTAAGAAGATTAAAGAGGCACTCTGATGGGGATGGATGTTAATGGAAACGTTTCACTAAGTGGCTGGTGCTGAGCGAGGCCCAGAGGGCAGCGACATGGTGAATCCGTCATGATAACAACCTTGCCAGCCTGTTTGTAAATCAACCTACACTCCCAGTTGCAGTCCTCCCCACTAGATCAGAAATTGCCATCCTGTATTCCTTACCTAAATAGCCTATGGCACCAGATCCCCTCTGATCTTGGCAGCTAAGCAGGGTCAGCTCTAGTTAGTACAGTCATTCCTCCATATCTACCGATTTTTTATCTACAGATTCAAGCATCCACGGCTTGAAAATATTCTAAAAATATATAAATTCCAAAAAAGAAAGCTTGATTTTGCCATTTTATATATGGAACACCATTTTACTATCCATTGTATTTAATGGGACTTGAGAATCCATGGATTTTGGTATCCATGGAGGTTCCTGGGATCAATCCTCAGTTGATACCAAGGGTCCACAGTACTTGGATGAGAGACTGCCAACAAATATGAGATGCTCTAGACCAGTGATCCCCAAACTGTGCTCTTTAAGTGAATTTGGACTTCAGCTCTCAGAAGCCTTAGAAATGTTGGCCGATAGTATGGGATTCTGGGAGCTGAAGTCCAAAATCCATTAAAGGGCACAGTTTGGGAGTCATTGCTCTAGACCAGGGGTAGGCAAGCTTTTTGAGCCGGAGGCCGGGTTGCTGTCCCTCAGACAACTGGGGGGCCAAAGCCAAAAATTAAATAATTAAATAATTAAAAAAACATATAATTAAATAAATAAATAAACAGGGGCAATGTAGGACAAAATTTTCAAATGGAGGACTTTTTTAAAAAAATGGAGGACATGCAAAAAAAATGCTGATTTTTAAAAAAATGTTAATATAAATTCATGTTTCGGAGGCTTCTATAGACAATTGCCCCCCTTGCCTACCACTTGCCCCCCCTTGCCTGCCGCTTGCCCCCCCTTGCTTGCCTCCTCCTGATAGGCCAAAGGCCCCATGCCCTCACGCAAGAGGCCAAAGGCTCCGGCGGCAATCGGCAGCAGGACCGGGCGGGGGCTAGTCCCAAGGCCTTGCCGGGCCGCATCTGGCCCGCGGGCCGCAGGTTGCCTACCCCTGCTCTAGACTACAGTTCAGAGGCAGGAACTGGCAAAACCACCTCTGAGGATTCCTTGCCCAAGAAAACCCTACAAAATTCATGCAGTTGCTGTAATTCGATAGGTAATGTGAAGGTACACATGTACACACACACTCTAAACCAGGCCCCAGCCCTTGTGTACAGTGTTTGATGGCAGCAGATGTAATCATGGGGAAACCAGGAGCAGATGCACTGTACAAGCAGAGGCCCCTCAGGCTTCTCACTCTCTCTCACCTGAATAAAATTGTTTTGTTATTTTTTTTTAAAGGGGAAAAGAGAAATCTGAAACCCATAGGCACCTTGTTGCTCTGATTACTCCTTCTAATATCCAGTGAAAAACAGCAGAAAGGCTCTAGGGCTGTGTACACTTCCCAGAAATCTGTAGCATCGAGCCAAGGCAGTCACAGTGGTGTCAAACCAGATTATTTTTGCAGTGCAGCCAAAGGGGTCCAGTTCAGAAGTACAAATAACATGTGGGTGGGACCTTATGGGACTCCCACTCTGAAAGTGGCCCAGTGAGGAGGAATAGACATACTGTATTCAAGGGTCATGAAATACTGAGAGTATGTTGGGAAAGGGTCTTCAAGTTGTTTCTGACTTGTGGTCTTCCTAAGGCGAACCTGTCATGGGGGTTTCTTTGAATGATTTGTTCAGATGAGGTTTGTCATTGCCTTCCCTTGAGTAGGCTGAGAGCATGTGACTTGCTCAAGATCACCCAGTGGTTTCATGGCTGAACAGGGAATCGAACCCTGGTCTCCAGATTTGTAGTACAGCACTCAAACCACTATCTCATGCTGGCTCTTGGGGAAATGGAATATTCTACAAAATGGCATGGCAGACTGGGGCAATGGGCAGCAACACTCTGCTAGGGCTGTAGAGTATATTTGCCAATTTCCCCCCTGTTTGTGATGAGAAAGGTTGAAAATTTTCAACCGCCATCATGGGAACAAAAAAAAATCCCTTTCTTCCCCCTTTTTGGTCAATAGTGCAGAAAAACTTGTGTTCCTGCCCTTCATGTTGTAGTTTACACAAAACCATTTTGTGGACATATTTGGTTTCAGAATATAACTTACAGATGGATATGCCAATGTTGATTTAGTCTCAGTATGCAACAGGTAGCCATCTGCCTGAAAATGTGGGCCTATCTAAGGCATATTGTGTATCTGTTAAAGCCTGGTTCTTAGTGAGCTTTAATTTAGAAAAACGTAGGCGGGGTACAGGACGCCCAGAAGAGGCACCTCCTCGGCGCCTCTCTCTGTTGCACAGTTGCACCGCAGCATACAAACTGCAGCTACGCAGCAGAAAAGGAGCTAAAAAAGCGGCTCCCTTTTGCTGCGCCGCAAAGCACCAAAGACGGCACATATATGTCGCAGCTGCGCAACTCTGTATGGAAGCTGCGCAGCTGCGACGTAACAGCTATGTGCACCGTGTTAAGGCACTGCGTAATGGCGGCGCGTGCACAACATGCTAGGGTTGTGGGGCGTGTGCACGTGCCGCCCTGAGGCAACCCTAGCACGTCGTGGACGTGCCGCAAAGGGCCCGTCTGGAGAGGGCCGTAGATGTGAAATCATACCTGAAAAAGAACACCCATTTGCCAACATGTACACGGTCTGTTTTCATAGAATCATGATATCTTAGAATTGGAAAGGATCATAAAGGTAATCTAATTGAAGCCACTACCATCAGGAATACACAACTGAAGCACCCCTGAAAAATGTCCATCCAACCTCTGTTTAAATACCTCTAAAAATGGAGAGTCTACTTCCCTCCAAGGCAGATCATTCTACTGTTAAATACCTCTTATGATCAACAGGTTCCACATAATGTTTAGGTGAAATCTCCTTTCTTATAATTTGAATCCATGGCTTTATGTTCTCTCTGCAGCAGAGGAAAACACACTGGCTCCGAATTTATACATGACATCCCTTCAGATATTTAAAGATATCTATCATGTCACCTTTTTGTCATCTCTTCTCCAAGCTAGACAGACTCAGTTGTTCATCATAAATCTTGGCTTTCAGACCTTTGAGCATCATGGTTGACTTCCTCTGTACATGTTTCAACTTATCAGTATCCTTCTGAAGGACATTTTATATGTTTAAATGTACATTTGGAAACAATTATTATAAATTAAATAGAAATATAATACATTCCAACCAGTGAGGTAATACAGTGACCTGTATTCAGTGCTTCACCTTAGTGGAGAAGTCTATGGTTAGGTGGCCTACATGCCTGCCTGCTCAGTCTTCTGCCCAGGTACTTATTGTGGATGAGCAACTTCATGGCTTCTGCTCTCACTTCCTTGGGATCTTGCCACACAGGTCCCATTCTTTTCACAA
Source organism: Sceloporus undulatus (assembly GCF_019175285.1). Lineage (NCBI taxonomy): Eukaryota > Metazoa > Chordata > Lepidosauria > Squamata > Phrynosomatidae > Sceloporus > Sceloporus undulatus. The sequence continues at coordinate 173,785,586 of NC_056523.1, read as the reverse complement.
ATGTGTTAGTTAATGAAAATAGAAATATACTGGTTTGAGAGTTATCACATGTCTCCACAATAGCATGACTAGGGCTGTCATCGCATTCTCTTCCACACTCCCCCTTAATCCAGCATCCCTTCCCCATGTCCCACCCAGCATGACTTTCAGTTTCATTGGCGCAGTACAGACAGTGCAAAAGCGCCATGGTCACGTCGTGCTAGGGTTACGGGACCGCGCAGCAACCACACAATCTCTAACCCTAGCACGTACTGGCGGTGGCATAATGGTGCCCTGTGTACACAGGCACCACCATTATGACGTAACTGATGCATAGCGTCCACACATCGTATCATGCCAGTTACGTCACGAGTGTGCCATTGACACACTTGTACATAACTGGTGCAGCAGAAAAAGAACCTGCTTTTTGCGGGTTCTTTTTCCTCCACAGGGAGTTTGGCGGCTGTGGCTTCCCTGCAGAGGAAAAAACGCTGCCGCTCTGGACCGTCAAGCAGGTATGTACCGGGACATTATTATCATTGTTGTTGTTGTTGTTGTTGTTGTTGTTGTTGTTGTTGTTGTTATTATTTGAATGCAGTTCTGAGAGCTGGTATAGTACTTTGAATGCTGGATAATAATAATAAGAATAAGAATAAGAAGAAGAAGAAGAAGAAGAAGATTTATGACTCGAGTCCAGGGTTCGATTCTCAGTCTGGCCATAAAACCCACTGTCACATGCTCTCAGCCTCAGGGTAATGCAGTGGCAAACAACTGCAGTTGGCCACAGTGGGTAAATGCCAATATTGCAGCCAAAATGCTGTGAGTTTGATCCTGTAGGGCTCCAGGCTGATGCAGCCTTTGGTAGGTCGATAAAATGAGTACCTAGCTTGTTGGGGGTAATTGGCTAATACATATTGTAAACTGCTTAGGGAGTGCTTAGTACTATAAAGCGGTATAGAAATGTAAGTGCTAAGACATGAGCTATAGGACTGGAGAGTCCTGCAAATAGACAGCAGTTTTTGCTACAGCAGGATGCTTGTGACCACCCTAAATTAAGCTCAGAGAGAATCCCAAAGATGGCATCCCCCCCAACAAAGCATTGCTGTTTGGATTTTGTTCAAATTGTATTAATTTGTACATACAATTCTATTCCTTGTACCTTTAGAATCCCCTTGAAAAACAGCACCGAGATTGTGCTATATGTAAATGTGCTTACAGCTAATTGATTAATGAATTTAATTGGTTAATAGCAAGACTACTTGAAGATTAAATCCATTGACAGGCCAACTACTCTGTATATACATAACAGCGATTGTTGCCCACTTGGAAACAATCCAAGTTTAAGTTTTAAAAATAAATAAATAAAATTTGCTAATCTTTTATTATGTGGTAAATCACCGTGACAGAAACTCAGTACCATAAAAGAAGGGACACAAACAAGGCAAAACTTCATGCTCTTGGTTTCCCAATGAGACACTCTCACTATTCTCATGCATAACATAAACATATGCGTCTGACATCCTTTTGAGTTATTTATGCCATGTATGGATGTTGTTTCTGTAGGACAGATCATTGAGTGAAATTGGCATAAGTTTAATGTATATTCAAGATCAAGAGGAGGCAGAAGACAGATTAGGATCTACTTGGAAATCCCTGGGGTGATTTGCCCTAGATTTGTGAAAGTTTACTACTCCCAGTTGTCTGACAACAGCAACAACTAAAGAATTTCACATCATGTTAGATTAGATGGCTGGGGTGGGAGGAGAGACAAAAAGAAACCAGAAATGAGATTTTGTGAGAAAAGACTGGTGAGCTCAGTTTTGGGAATGATCACACATTCCTTTTCCTCCTGACCACACAAAAAGGATCTGCCCCTCAGCTAGCTTGGTGCCATTCAGATATTTTGGATTACACTTCACCTCCGCCAACATTGCCATCAGTCAGGGATGATGGACGTTGCTCAACTGCCTCCATCTTCTCCACACAAGCTAGAATTGCCATTCAGTTTTTTCAACAGAGTGGGCTTTAGGGGAGAATTTCACCATGCTTGAGAGCTCTGGGCTGCTTAATGCCTGGACAGGCCTATTTTTCTGGCCAGAAGTCAATTTCTAGGTCATTTCCTGTGATTTAAACCCCTGTCCTAGACTTAAAATGGCCCTAGTATATCTCAAAATGTGGTGGATTTGGTCCCTCCCCTACTCTGTAGAGTAATTAAAGCACATTAAAAATTTGTTCAAACATAACATCCACGTTTTTAGGGGGGAACTGGGGTACCCTTGGGGCCAGAAAAAATGGCTTTCCCCACCCCAGCTTCCTGTTCTGTTTTCAAGGGATCTGCTTCAGATAGACTTTCCACTGAAGAGAGAATTTCCACTGAGATTCAGATTAAGGAATCAATATTCAAGAATCAATGTTGCAATATAAACTAGGGGATTGGAAAGGACAAACAGAATGGCTTGGCAGTATTACCCTAATGCATTTTTTTAAACAAGCCAATAAAATTGAGCCTACTTATACAAACAACTCACAGGATATTAAAAATGAACAATGAAATCTCAAATGTTTGTAGCCAAGCTTTAATTTAAATATGAAAGTAATTTTGAAATTGCTTGCATAGCATAGGGATGAAGGGTGTGTGTGTGTGTGTGTGTGTGTGTGTGTGTGTGTGTGAGAGAGAGAGAGAGAGAGAGAGAGAGATCCAGCCTTTGTCAAATGTCTAGGACTACAGTTCCTATTCTGGGCCACTCTAGGCTGATGAAGTCAAGTGTGAGTTGTGACTGAGCCATAAGGACTTTGTCTGAAATACCATTTTATCCAAGCAATTTTAAGCAATCCACTTTTCTCTGGGTGTGCAATTAAATGTGATAGTAGTGCATATATGATTGGTTCTTTGAGTATTTTTAAAAACTGAATCACAACTAGTGGAAAGTACTTAACCCTTTCCTCTTTGCCCCTTGCCCCTCTCACAATGAAAACCCACTGTCTGATGATGTTGCTGTTTGTTCCTAGAGAAAACCGTAGGAGACCTTGGAAGCTAAACAGGTCAACCCTATTTCATACTTGGGATGAGAGATGGTCAAGAAATACCAGGCGCTGTAGGCTATATTTCAGAGGAAGATACTGACAAAACCAACTCTATTTCTTACCCAAGAAAACTCTATGAAATTTATGAAGTTGCCATATGTTGATCGGTGGTTTGAAGGCACACACACACACTTAGTTTAGGATGCACATCTGCATATATTAGAACTATCCTGCCATGTATAGCTATTCCAGTGAGACAATGTGCTTATAAATGTGTCTGCTTTATGAATTGGATGCATCTTCATACATTATAAAATCTTCAGTCAGCCAATAATTGCCAAAAAGAACCAGGACTGCAAGAAAGTAATTTTTGTCAACTCATCACCTGCCTTATATAGCTGGCTGATTATATGAATGATTTTTGCATATTACCAGTGCCTCCATACTGATGCCACTTTGTGGATATTGAAGGAAGAAATTAATATTGATCAAGCAAGCTTCAGTTGATCATTCTATGAACTGCACTGATGGAAGCCTTCAGCTCTACAAAGCACTATGTGTTCAGACATTAAGCGCTATTAGGATCTTCTATTAGCCACCTTTTCCTGAGTTTTGACACGGCCAGAGCAAATAAGATTACCAACTTTTGCACCAACACTTTAGCTGTGCCTTTTTAATAGCCACTTCATCTGAGGCAATTAGAAGGTCGCTCCATTTATCATCATGCCTGTGAAATGCTTCTGCTGCTAATTCTGACATATTAAAAGCACAAGAGCGGGTGAACTGTTTTTCTTTTCTTCCTTTCCTGGCCAGTTGGCAATCCTAAGTGGAAAACAGAACAAAAACTGGCCCCACGGTTTCATGATTTTTAAAAGGATGTCTGTTGTATATAGACTATAAAAGTATTGTGCAAAAATCACAGTGAAAAAAATTTGCATTGAAATAAAACATGATTGTCGTGTGTGTCTGCAAATACTACTTTTAAGGGTACAGACACAGAAAAGTTGGCTTTTATCCTGACATGAATTGGAATCCTGTTGGGGCAGTGAAAGCAATTGCATTTTTGTCATAGGTTTGAGTATGATCCCTAATTCAGCCAAGCATTCTTCAAGCATACATGCACACACTCAGAGCATCTCCTTTCTCACGCATACCTTTGGCTTAGTGGCAAGAGACCTAACTGATGGTTGCACAATGGGTGAACTCACACCCTCCAACATTTCACAGCTGGAAACCAAAACACGTGGGTGCAAACAACATCAGAGTGTGCTCTGGATGAAAAAGTTATTAAAAACAACATAAGAAAGACTGGAGCAGTTTGCTTTTGCTTGAGCCTATTGGGAAGGGCAGAATTCTCTCCTCTCTTCCCCTCTCCTGTTGAGTCTAGCAATGTCACTAGGAAGGTGCAGACCACACCAGATAATACTCTAAGGGTGGGGGGGGGGCAACACCACTGCTCCTCAGCCACCTACCTTTTGGCAGAAAGGGGCTGTGGCATTCACCTGCTTTCCTTTAAAATGCTTTAGGAGATGGTGGGAGTGGGGTGAACCTCAATGGGAGGAGAAAGGAGAGAAATTTTTAAAATTAAAATTCAACATTTTAAATTTAATTTTTTAAAATGGGTTTTGAAATTTTATTTTTTTAAAATTCTTTTACATTTTTCTTTAAAACATCACATTTTAACCAAATTTTCACTATGTATATGTAAATACATTTAAGTTGTGCATATGATATTATAATTTGAAGGTATAATTTTAATTTTGCTAGTTGTTTATGTCACAGTTATTAGCATTCAATTGAGAGTTATGAGAATTATGATTTATGAGTAACATTAGTGCCAAAAAGCATTACTAAGGATTCTGTATGGTGTGAAATTGGAGGATGTCAGTGTGTGGGGGGAGTGACACCACATTGGATGACACCAACCCTAGTGACGCCACTGGCTGCATCAATTGACTTTCAGACTTCAAACACATTTACAGCAAGCCTGAGACAAAGGGGGAAATGGAAGATGGAGAGAGGAGAGAGGAAAACTGGGCCATTTTAAAAGGAGCTGAAAAAGTCAGATGACAGAGGATTAATAGGGAACGTCTCTGAAAAATGGGACAATTGGAGGGTATGTAGTCTAAGACCATAATGCCCACTGTGTAATGAGAAGCATAATTGTAGGAATCAGAGTTACTCTGTGTGTGTGTGTGTGTTGTGAGCTTTCAAGTCATTTCCAACTTATGGCAATCCTAAAGTGAACCTATCATGGGGTTTTCTTGGCAAGTTTCTTCAGAGGATGTTTGCCATTACTCTGGCATTTATTTGTGCTATGCTGAAAGTGTGCAAGATCTTGGCCAGAGCTATATCCACTGTTTGTTTTTTCTGTTAGCTGATCTTAGTTTTCTTTTGGAAAGAAAAGTAGAGAAGTAGAAATGTGAAATCAAGTGCTGACTCAACTTCACATCAAGCAGGGGTATAACTATGAGGAGGGGGTTAAAATGAAGGCATTGCCTCCTCAAATATGAATTCTGCCCCACCAATGAAAATTTCCTTTAGTCCCCAAATTTTTAGTGTTGCAGCAACTTAAAACTTCAGCAAAGCATTTAGAAACTGAGTTTAGGCATCCAAAGAAAAGAGACAGGCAAAGTGACCAAGCGAAGATCAACTCAGCAAATGTTAGAGTCCTGTGGGTGAGCAATTTTCAGTGTCTCACTCTCTGTAATGTAAGAATGTAGGAATGCAGGACAATTTCAGTGAGGGACAGAATTCCTATTTGTGGAGGCAATGCTCTCATTTTGCTGCCCCATCCACCCATAGTTACACCTCAAGATGACAAGTTTGGTGGCATGAACCATAGGTGGCCATGCCATCACTAATTATGAGGAAAGTTATTCTTTCTCCTTGCCTGCAATTTTGTGAGTATATTTCAGCAATGGATGGGGAATATATAACTTTCCAGATGTAATTGGACCAACTTCTACAATTCCTTCACCATTGGCTGTACTAATGCTGGCTGGAGTTAGAGGAATTGCCACTTATCAACATCTGGAAGCCACATGTTCTCCACTTCTGTTTTTCACCTTTAGTTCTGTGCTCCAAAGATCTTCAGAATGGAGTGGGAACCACATGGACCTCCAAATGCTATTGGACTCCAGCTGCCATCAGCTGTAGCCAGTATAGCCAGTAGTTCAGAACCATGGCCAGTAAGTAGAGGTTGAATCAATCAGTATCTAGTTGCCCACAGTTTTCCCAACCGGACTTAAGAGTCTATTCAAGTGTTTATTGAAGTCTGAAATCTTATCCATACTTACATAGATGTAACTCCTACTGTGTTCAGCAGGGCTAACCTTCAGGTAAGGAGCAGATTTTGTTTGGATTATAGCCTTAAACAATCAGTACAGACTTATCTGCTCCTTTTCATCAATGTCCCAAGCATCTCGTTGATTTCCTTTTGATTTCTTAATTCCATTATTTGTTGGAAATGAAGTTTGTCTTTAATTACATAGCATGTTTGTGTGTGTGTGTGTGTGTGTGTGTGTGTGTGAGCTTTGTACCACCAGTGATTTTAGTTTACCAAACACACCCAAACCACTTTAACTGAGTGTGGCTTACACTACTATAAAGAACAGATATATGGGTAGTGCTGGGCTATTGGATTTTTAACTATCTATCTATACATGTGGGAAAGAAGCATATGCTTGCTAGCAGTGAGGCCTTTTGGGCTTGGCTGCTAAAAAATCAGTATGGAACAATTTTCTCCATCTAAACATTACCTTTTAAAAAGTTGCTTGAGCTATGTGGCTGGTAAAATATCAGCCTCCCTCTGCCCCCACCACACACCTCTTGGGGGGAAACTGGTACTGGATCTGACTTTGTTCAAGTAAGATGCAACTACAAAGGTTGTTTCCCTCTGACTGGTGCAGCCTCACCCCCCCCCCCCCCCCCACCCCCTGGCCCCCAGAGCTTCATCAGGCTACCTCTCCCCCCCACTGGCTGCCCAGTCACTTCCCAGGGGAGTATGAACTCCACTCCCTGGCAGCCTGGCCAGACAGAGGCCCATAAACAGGATGGATTTATGGCAGGAATGAAGGACAGAGGGTCGGAAGGGTCACGTCCCTGGCTGGGGAAGGCAGCTTGTGGAGGCTTTTGGTTAAATGAGTTGGAAGCTCCCCAGCTTTTCATCCCCCTCCTCTCTGGCTTTGTGTAAAGTGCCCTTCCCACAGCATCAGGGATAGAAGCAGAACTATCTGGAACAGAAACACTGGCTTAAAAGAGCCACAAGAATGAGCTGAGCTTTCCATTTCCCCCATTAGCCAGAAACAACCACTATTCCATCCCCTCTTCCTAGCAGAGAGAAGTGTGTGTGTGACTACACAGCTTTGCTTTAAGTCTATCAGATCAAACCTATTCCCATCTATGTAGATGTTCAGTGAAAGAAACGAACTCCAAAGCTGTTGCTCACAGCAATGTAACCCATTGGCTTGGTGTGTGATGGAATTGTATGTGAAAAAACGAGACATTGCAGTCTAGTGCAACTGCTTGCATTGCAATGCAGTAACATCAGTAATCATGCAGTACACCTGACTTAGTACAGTCCTCTCGATGGGACAGCACAATTGTGTGATGCAATTTTGATCCATTGAAGAATGTCACCCATTCCAAATGCTGTCTCCACTTCCTGTAGGCCGGGTGATGTCACCCCATGAAACAGAGTGGAGACAAAATGCCCTGGTGAATGTGCTCTTGTTATCCTGTTTGGTGCTGCAGTGGATGGAACAGAGGTTTGGGGTGTGACTGTGTGACCTTCCTAATGTTGGTGAACTGCAGTTCCCATCAGCCACAGAACCAATGGGAGCTGCTTTCTAAGTCTAAATTTTTTTGTTGTCTGGGACAAAGAATAAGATGGCACCTTTTCCCATTTCAGGTAAGAAGCCCACAAGACTGTAATGGAAGTGTATCTTAATCCTGGCAATAAAACTACATTTTTCATTGCACCCAAAAGCAGCAGGATGGTTTAGAATATGTGAACAGGTGATTGCATAACACTGGCCTGTCTGTAACAGGCCACTGCATCTCTTCCTGTGACAGCTTCTTGTATGCACTGCCTAAGGCAGATGCCTTTTTTGCCTAATGCAGGGTTGGGGACAGTATGGCCTTCTTGATGCTGTTGAACTGCAACTCCCAGTGGCTCTCGCTGAGAAAAAACAGTTGTTGGAATTTTCTTTCTTGAGATTTGTTAGAAAACTCAGGAAAGTAAGAGAATTAACCTCACTAGCAGAGCAAACACAGCAGAATATAGGTGAGCAGGAAAAACTAGGTCCACTTATCTCCCAGTTCATGTGTCCCCAAAATAAGACAAAGTCTCTTATTTAGAGTGAAAATAATAAATTTACTTACAAAATCATGTTTATAAAGAAATACATAGGTTTAGCTTCATGTTACAAAGAAAATAAGATAGGAAGTAGACTACATGCTTCTTACGAAAGTTTCCTTTAGCATTCTAGAGAGCCATGCTACTCCCGACAAGAACAAAGGAGAGAGGGATGGGAATGGCGATTCTATCTGGGACAAAAGGTGAAGTGTGCTTTTAGTAAACAGGAAATGAGGAGAGCTGTTGTTCGTATACAATAAAACTACCATAGACATGCATTTACATTCCGAAAAGGTCTCAGCATGCGAAGTTGCTACATCCCTACAACAGTGGTGGGTGAATATGAAAACTGCAGTCCAAGGAGACTTGGAAGACCAGATGCTCCCCATTCCTGGCTTAATCCTTTGTTCAGATTCATTATTTTCAATTACAAAAAGAAAAAGAAAAGAAAAGAAAAAAAAATGCCCATTTCTGAACAATGGCCAAAATTCACTGAGGCAGTTACAAATGCATAACGCAGAGTTATGCATTCCTGACTGCTTCGTATTCACAATCCATATGTATTCTCTAGTTTAGGGAATGTGTAGGGACTTAGAAAGTCCTTTAGTTCTCATTTAACAGGCAGCAGCTGATGTGAGCAATCAGGTCCTGTTCCTCTGACTGACATTCCCACCTGCCCTTCGTGTAAGGGCTCTCTAGTGCAAGGGGCAATTGTGACAGGGACCACACTTCTGAATGTCACACCAGAGTTCACTCACAGTAGGGGATGGGAACATCAGTCAGCTGATTCCTGATCAACAGGGGAGTACATGGCTAGTGCTTGCAGCGGTTCCTGCCCAGTAAGTGGCAACTGGGAGCATTGGGCCAGGAGACACTATTTAACAAGGCAACTAAAGTAGCTAAGGTAGCTCAACTGACATAGCTAAGTAGGTGATACAGAATAACAGAAAATATGTTCAGTTATAAATTTACTCACTGCATAGATTGCCATGTAAGAAGACATCCACAGGATGACCCTGAAGTGGAAGAGTAAACATCTGAGGCACCGGTGGTACACCTATACTTTCATACAATTATTCCCCAACTGCATGCAAAGTACAGAATGAGAATGACTGAATGCACAAAAAGAGAATATGAGCAAGTGTATTAATCCTCCCACCCACACTGTTAGACTTGCTTCTGGTATTGCAATCTGGGTTGGGGGGGCAGTGGTTTCTGGTGTGCATGCAGAGGTCTGTGCTCTCACCTGTACATCCCTTTTTCATTTTAAATCTCACCCATCACCTGTGTTCCCCATCACGTCCAAAACAGAGGATGGGATGCTATTCAGTGGTACAAATCATCCTTTGCTGTAGCCATGTGTATTTTGGTTCTGAGTGCTGCAGTTGCTGCCACTGTTGATAACTGGAATGAGAAAAGTCACCAAGGAAAGCTGGTTGAACACCAAGTTTTTTCTGTTCTCCTTCCAAGAGGAGGCAAGACAAAGCATTTTTCTTTAGTTACTGAAGTGTTCTGGATAGTTTCACCTTTTAATTGGCAGCCCCCCCCTCCCCATTCTAGGAGGCTGAAAATGCTAGGCTCTTCAAATGTTGGACTTCAGCCCCATAAGCCTTCACCACTGTCTGTGCTGGCTAAGGCTGATGAAAGTCGCCATCCAAAACATCTGGAGGGCCACATGTTATCATCCCAGGCCTGTTCTGAGCACATTACAGCTAAACGTGACACTTATATCTGTTTAGTACCCTTTTAACTGCCATGGTTCCATCCTGAGGAATCTTGGGATTTGTAGTTTTGGTGAGGTACTTAGAATTTTCTGCTAGAGGGAGTGCTCATTCACTTTCCTGAAAAACAGTTTCCAGTGTCCTGTAATCCTTGATCCATCTTGCTGAGAACTATAGTATTCTGTAGGTAATTCTGAAGACTTCACTATACAAATGCCAAGATTTGTTAGGTTGGAGTCATAATAGTTAATATGCCATGAAGGTAATATAGTTGTATTGTGCAGATATATCACTGGCATATCCAGGAAAAAAAATCTGATACAAAGCAATCCTTACCATACCTTTACGAGCAGGGACAGATAGGGTGACCCACAGAAGTCTTATTCAGTCTTTTAGGAAGACTCTGAGTTTCCCCTCATCCTGATGCCCTCCAGGTGTGTTGAATGAAAACTCCTATCATCCCCAGCCAATATCATGGGAGTGGTCATCCATTTACATATTGGGGAGCACTGGGTTTAGGGAAAGCTGGTTAATGTAATCTAGTCTGTAATGGCTAATTCCATTTTCCCAGTGTTTAGATTGCCCTGGTTCATTATTGTATTCATCTTGTCCTCTCCATTTATCAACCCACACTTATTGTACTCTGCAGCCTTTGATGTAATGCATCTCTTTGATGAGGCTGAAAAGGGACAGTAAAAAAGGAAAAAGATCGGATTCCATTAACACATGGTAGCCTACATTTCCAGGAGACCTTTCTGTGTGGTTTCTAATGGTCTATATGCATGCCTGGGTACCCACAAACCTCTTTGTCAAGAATCTTGAAGTGTTGGGATGTGTATGTGTAAGACCTTATCCTTTCACTGCCCAACTATTGAATTACTGCCATGTAGGAACTTCAGGTTGAGCTCTGACCCCTCCCCTAGATGTTTTAAAAGATTTAAACATCCAGTTCATGATGGAAAAAGAAAAGAAAGGGACACTGCCATTTTTGGATGTCCCTGTCATCCGCAAACCAAACCAGCGGTTGGGCCACACAGTATACAGAAAACCCACACATACAGATATCTGCACAAGAACTCCAACCATCACCCAGGACAAAAAAGAAGCACAATAAAAACACTGGTAGACCAGGCAAAACGGATCTGTGAACCTCACTTCCTGTAAGAGGAATTGAAGCACCTGGACTGGGCTCTACAGGCTAATGGTTACTCCAGCTTGCACATCAGAAGGGCTGACAGACCCAGAAAAATCCATAGGAGTGAAGACAACCATCCAAAGGAAAGGTATTTTTACCATACATCAAAGGAGTCATAGACAGAATGGGAGCTGGTGAAGAAACACAACCTCCAAGTGGTCTACAAACCAACCAAGAAAATCCAGCAAATGCTGCACTCAGTGAAGGATAGGAGAGACTCTCTCACAGCCACAGGAGTTTACTGCATACCATGCAGCTGGGGACAAGCCTACATAGGGACCACTAAACACAGTGTTCAAACACGAATCAAGGAACACAAGAGACACTGCAGACTGAGTCGGCCAGAAAAATCAGCAGTAGCATAATATGTTATAAACCATCCTGGGCATAAAATGCTATTTGAAAACACTGAAATCCTGGACCATGCCAACAGCTATCAGGTCAGAATGCACAGGGAAGCCATTGAAATCCATAAACATCTGGACAACTTCAACAGGAAAGAAGAAACTTTGAAAGTGAACAAAATTTGGCTACCAGACCTGAAAAACACCAAAATTAAGACCCAGCAAATGCAAATGAAAACCACCCAGGGTAAGGGGGTTTCCCAGCAGACAATGGATCATTAATTAAATAGACACCCTGAGGCCTTGCCATTCCACAACAGAATAATACACAGATTAACATGTAAATCGCTTCCTCTCCACCAGCAGTGTATATACCCCACTCTCTTCCATGCCAGCATTCTCTGAAGATGCCAGCCACAGCTGCTGGCAAAATGTCAGGAGTAAACTCTTCAAGAACACGGCCTCATGGCTTGAAAAACCCACAAAAAGCTATCGACTTCACATCTCAAAAGATTGTTTGAAAAGAAGAAGCACTTGGCTTCTTTGGCCCAGGCTTCCTTATTTTGGTATGTTACCAGAAGAGGGGGAAGAGAGAGGGGGAATTGTTGCATATCCTCCAGCTGTCCTGATTTGGAAGAATAGTCTCGATTAATCCTCTGTCATCCCACCTTTCCATCTGCTTTTAAAATGTCCGAGGTGCTATATAGACGGGCCCTATCGGGCACTGTTGTTATGCGTGAGGGGCGGTGTTTCCCGACGCGCCTTGCCCCTTGCATGTAATGAGGGCATAAAATGGCGGTGCCCTATACACATGTGCACCCCCATTTTGATGTGACAGATGCCTAGCATCCACACGTCGCGGCACCTTGATGATGCCGCAAGTGCACCATTGGTACCCTGCAGCATCACAACAGTGCCGGAAAAAGAAGCTGCTTTTTGCGGCTTTTTGCTGCACGAGGGAGCCATGCGGTTTGTCCACTGCGGCTTCCTCACGCAGCAAACAAGGGTGGCGGCAGACCGCCCTTTTGGGTGGTATGTATCCCGCCCTAGTTTCTCTCTGCTTTTTCCATTTTCTCCCTTTGTTCTCAGCTTATATCAGTTGCTCCAAACTGCGTTCAAGTTGCAAATGTACTTTGTACTCCATTAACTCAACAGGGAAGGAAAGGAGAGGAGGGACAGAATTTTGCCCTTCCCAGCAGACTTAGGCAAAATCAAACTTCTGCAGCCTTTTCTGGCTCATGTGTTCTTTCACATTTATAAGTTTTGCCATGTTGAGCACACTTTGATGTTGCTTGGCTACAAGTGTCCCAGTTTTCACCTGTGAAATATTGGCATATATGTTGTTAACTAAAGCTTAGACTGTACCTGCTCTGCAGAATTAATGCAGTTTGACACCAGTACTCAGTGCTATGGAATCCTGGGATTTGTAGTTTGTTCAGAGCACCAGAGCTCTCTGACAGAGAAGGTTAAGTATCTCACAAAACTAAAATTCCCAGAATTCCATAGCATTTGCCCCAGTTTCTCTCTACTCCTCCCACTTTCCCACTTTGTCCTCAGCTTTCTTCAATTGCTCTGAACTAAGTTCAAAGTGCCAAGAAAAGCCTGTGATAGTATAGTCATAAGTCAGGAATGATTTTTAAAGGTAACAAAAATCTGTTGATATTATTATTTTCTCTTAAGATGAAAGAGAAGCAAGGTAGCTTATCCTGCCAGACGTTTTACACATTATGTTGATTTTTGTCTCTCTCTCTGTATAAGAGCACCCATCCATGCAAACAATCCCTGCAAGTACCTGAAGTCAGTTCAAGGGGGGAACAGCATAAACACAACCTCATTTCTGTTGTAGAAATAACAGGACACTGTTTTCCAAAAGCCAATTGAAGTTCTTCTTCTGTCCCAGAAAGGTGTGTGTGTGTGTGGGGGGGGCAAATACACAGGCCAAAATAAAGCTGCCTTGGGTCACTTTGGAGGTATACTGTTTAAATGACACACGCATCTTAAGAGTCCAGAAGTTGCGCCAAAGCTGTGCTCCAGTCCTTAGGACTGGAGCATGGCTTTGGCACAGCTTCTGGCCTCTTAGGATGCATGCATCATTTAAACAGCATACCTTCAAAGTGACCCAAAGCAGCTTTATTTTGGCCTGTCTGTTCAGGCTCAGAGAGAGAGAGGAAGGCAAGGAGGGAGAGAAAATTTTGGAAAAAAATACAGTCGGATGGACAAGGTTGAAACCTCTCCAATATGTACACAACAGTCCTGATGTGAACTACAGATACAAAGACCCAGAAACAAGAAAAGAAAAATTCAGAAGCAAAATATTTTCTTTTCTGAAGCTCCTTTTCTGCATTTTGGTAGAAAAATAGATTATGGAATAATTTCTTTTAGAATTAGGAATTAAAAGTTTAAAGTGAGGTGTTACAAAGTGCAAGGGGCAATTTTGCATCATGAAGAGTTTACTGTTCATTTTCAGTTACTTATACAAAGCGTTTTCCCCACAACCTGTTCTGGTTGTCTTACCCACTGCCATGCTGGCAAACATCAGACTGGAATCCTATAGGGACAAAAGCAATATCAGAGGGGATTTGCCATTGCTGTCCTCTGAGACTGACAGAGTGTGATTTGCCCAAGGTTACCCAGTGGGTTTTTGTGGCTTCACGGGGAATTGAATCGTGATCTCCCAGAGGACTAGTCACAACAAACTTGTTACAGGATTTTCTTAGCAAGATTTGTTCAGATGGGTTTGCCATTGCCTTCTGAGGTTGACAGAGTGTGATTTGGCCAAGATTACCCAGTGGGTTTATGTTTCAAACCACTACACTGGCTCTTGTTAGCCATATACTGTAGCAAAGTACTGTAACATTCAAATTCCACAGAATAGTGATATTCAACCACTGGTGTTAGGACTGCATCCACACTGCAGAAATAATCCAGTTTGGTGTCGCTTTAGCTGCCAGGGCTGAATGCTATAGAATCCTGGGATTTGTAGGTTGGTGAGATATTTAGCCAGAGAGCTCTAGTGCCACAATAAACTATAGTTCCCAGGATTCCTTAGCACTGATCCAGGGCAGTTAAAATGGTCTCAGACTGGATTATTTCTGCAGGGTGTTTTGGACCTCTGACTTCAACTGCGGCAATGGTAGCCTTGTTAATCTTTTTACTCTCCTTCCTTTTAGCCTCCTTTCTAGGAGGCTGTCCAAAATGTCCTCTATTTTGAGCAGTGCTGAGAAGGATGGATTTAATATTTATATGAGTGGGTTTTTTATTTTTATTTTTTATTTTGAACATTTATTTGGTCAGGTCCTCCATTTTTTCCTTGCATGTTTTTCCCTCAGAAATCCCTCCCCTTACATCCGGTGACACTCTGTGCAGGAATGTCACTGAGTTTAGGTACCTGGTCTCTAAAAGGTTTGCCATCACTGCCCTAAGGACACCAGATCCCATCTGATTTTGGAAGCTAAGTAGGGTCATCCCTAGTTAGTACTTGGATGAGAGACTGCCAACAAATACCAGGTGCTGTAGGCTATATTTCAGAGGAAGGAACTGGCAAAATCACTTCCGAGTATTCCTTGCTTAAGAAAACTCTATAGCAATAGCAATAACATTTACATTTCTGTACCACTTTATAGTGTTGAACACTCTCTAAGTGGTTGGTTTACAATGTCTTAACCTATGAAATTAAGGGGATTGCCATATGCCGACAGGCGACTTGAAGGCATACATACACACACAGCACCACCACCACCACACACTTCATGCTTGTAGCCCAGCAGTTAGCTTGTGCATTAGTAAACAAAAATTATATGACTAAAAAAAAAAGCAGCAAAGAGCATCATAAGCCTAACAGGAAAACTGGCTCCACAAAATGCTGCCTTTCTCTTTGGAGAAGTGGAGGAGTCCTAGCATAAAACTAGGCACCTTTGATGCCTGTTTCACTGTGACTGGAAAAGCAATCCAGCTTCCTTGAGACCGTTTCCTGTCTAGCCACAAAGAACTCAATATTTCCAGATTCTAGTCTCTTTTCTAAGCACTAGTTAAGCCAGAGGCATTTTAGTGTTACTGGAGCCTGCGGAGCTTGGGGAAAGTTATGTTTTTGGACAACAACTCCCAGAATCCCCCTTGTTAGCATTGGGAGCTTGTCCCCAAAAAATAACTTGCCCCACCTCTACTAGAGCAATATGGAAAAATTCAGCTTTGTCAATATGTCTCGCTACTCCCTGTGAGTAGCACTGCAGCTTTCCTAGGCGTGTGAGAAGGACAATGTTTTCCAGCAACATGACTATAGAATGCAAAACAACAACAAATTGTACAGCAGCAACAAACTACAATGGGGGGGGGGAGACCATGAACCAAATGGGATGTGGTTTTACAGTATGCTCTGGAGTGTTTTCTTTACTGCTGTTTTTATGTGGTGGCAAGGCCCTGGAGCTTGTATTCCATATTGTAGAAATAAATGGTACATTGCTGACATTCCCCGGGGTATACTGATGATGAAACTGGCAGTCTTTGCAATCACCTGGCTACCCTGGTTATAAAAACTTGCCATATACTTGCTTTGACAGTGGAAGGAGAAAATGGATGTTGTTCTACAAAGCCAGGGCTGTGAATTCTACGTGAGTATAAAGATATTTGCAAGCAAGGAGAGAGCAGTATGTGTGTTTACCCACAATGCTTACATTCCTGTGTGCTCAGCATCTGACCCTGTTTTTGTTCCAAGCTTCAATTGCAATATGATGTGTAGTAATTAAGGAGAAACTGCTCAGAGGAAGTGCAAAATACAGTTTCTTTTGCATGTGAGTAAAGGTAACACTTCCATGTACTCTAATAATTGGAAGAATAATTTTCCAATCAGAAGGTATCATTTTCAGGTATCTGAACCTTAAAAATATGCAAGTATGTCATTTCTGTACCAAGGAAACTTGAAATTTGTACTTATTAATAAAACACAAAGAATGTGTGTCTGACACATATGGACTATTTATAGGGTTGTGATTCATTGTTATTCCTCTGTCACCCAATATACTTTGGATGGCAAACTTGGGTCTGTTTTGTAACTGACACAGCCAAACATTTTAAAAACTTTCCCTCACTGCTAGTACAATATTAGAGACTAGGTGGGGGATGAGCAACCCATGGCCTCCACATGTTGTTGGACTGCAGTTCCCATCATGCCTCACCATTGTTTGTACTGGACAGGCCTGATGAGAGATGTGGTCTAATAAAATACAGAGGTTTATATATTCCCCCATGCTGGGTTAGAAGTATGTTCATTTTTTGGCAACCAAGACTGCATCTACACTGGAGAAATAATCCAGTTTGAGACCACTTTGATTGCGATGGCTCAGTGCTGTGGAAATCTGTGAACCGTAGTTTGCAGTGGCACCAGAGCTCTCTGACAGAAAAAACTAAATGTCTCACAAAACCTCTCTGTTAGATAGGTCTGCTGCCATAACAAACAAGAAATCTCAGAATTTCATAGCCTTGAGCCATCACAGTTAAAGTGGTGTCAAACTGGATTATTTCTGTAGAGCTGATACAGCCTAAGTGCAAGTACTTCAGGATGTGTAATTTTGTACAAAATACCAGTCCTATGTTCTGTCTGTGAGCACAGAGAGCATTTTCATATATGTGACTTTTACCTTGCATTTGAGCTTTTATCCTGGTATTGAGATCAACATTGTATCCGTGGGGGTCGTTCCCACTTACCTATAAAGCGGATCATGATCCGAATTTAGGGTGCATCGTTCCCACAGAAGCCCGAATTAAATCTCCCTTACCCCTCATTCGTTCCCACCGCGTTTCGAATCAGAATTGAATTAAAATGTTTAAACCAGATTATCAGCCTATAATTCGGTTTAAAATAATAGTAGTTTATAACACGGGTTATTTTTGAAAGCGGGGTACAATTTGCTGTATCCAAATGGGAACAAAAGGGTGTCTGATTCGGGAACCTGGAGATGGGCGGAGCAGCGCTCAAGGGGCTGGCCTGGGGGTGTCACCCTCTTTGGTCTCTTTCTGCATCGCCAGCGCCATTTTCTTCCATTCGCATAGACTTTCCCCTGGTGGATTGCAACCTCCCCTCTGCTCCTCATTCATAGACGGATGTGTGAGGAGAGCCATTGAACACCATTTTAAACTATTATTTTTTTCTTTTTTCACCTCTGCCTGAGCTGCAGATGGGCTTTGCAGTACATGCCTGCTTGATCGCCCCACAGACAGCCCAGTGAGCAATGGGGGAGGCAAAGGGATTTTGGGAAAAGGAGACTCCTTCCAGAGGAACTAGGGGATGGGCTTAGCAGTACATGCCTGCTTGATCGCCCCACAGACAGCCCAGTGAGCAATGGAAGAGGCAAAGCAATTTTGGGAAAAGGAGGCTCCTTCCAGAGGAACTAGGGAATGGGCTTAGCAGTACATGCCTGCTTGATCGCCCCACAGACAGCCCAGTGAGCAATGGGAGAGGCAAAGCAATTTTGGGAAAAGGAGGCTTCTTCCAGAGGAACTAGGGGATGGGCTTTGCAGGACATCCCTGCTTGATCGCCCCCCAGACAGCCCAGGGAGCGATGGGGGAGGCAAAGCGATTTTGGGGAATGGAGAGCCTGGACGCCCAGGGATCTGAGGGGTGGGGATCGAGCCTTATCTTCTCTCTTCCCCAAAGATTCTCTCCCCAATAATGAAGCCTGCTGCCTTCTCCGCCTTGATCCAGGGAGACACAACAGAAGAGCCTTGGATGCAGCCGATTTTCATTGGCTGCCCCCCAAAAAAAACCAAGACTTGTGACGTCTGAAGCCTACGCACTTGATTGATAGCTTGTGGACACAAATGGGAACGGGGAGCAAGTTAATCCGCTTTAAAATAAAGCGATTTAAAATAAATGCGAACGAAAACAGGGTCTAAATGAATCAAGGTAATTTGCCTCTTTTGGTAATGGAAAATTCGAATTATTCCCGGAACATAATCCGAATCAGAATCGCGACAATATAATCCGTTTTATCTGCCGTGGGAACACCCCCCATGTCCACAAGGAGAAGAAAGCTAAAATAGACATTGTTCGTACAAGTAAGCACACTGGCTAAAGGAGGTTTCATTGTCACCTTAGAAAACCCATGTAATGCAGGATTCACCCTGCGAGTCATGAGTGAAAATGTACCTCGTTGATACAGACCAACTGATGTACAGCTCTTTGGCAGGTTGTTGAGAGTCATGGCGGCCAAGGGACGATGTCAGTTGAGGACTACCATGCTAGGCTCTGTCTTCCCTGCACTTCCAACAACCTGTCAAAGACCTGTTTCTCAGGCTGTTACAAGTTTGATTTACTGAGGAACATGGCACACTGGGATGACTCTTCTGGTGAGCCATTTTCCTTAGTAGCAATGAGGTAGGGGTAGGGCCCGGTCTCCCAGATGAGGACCCATGGATACTTCCATAGGCTCAGCTGCAGTGAGGAAACACTTCACATAAATGATCAAGGCTCTTCTTTAATTTTGTCATTTTCCCCAGAGACCAAAAAGGAAAAAAGGAAGAAAAAAAGTGTGAAGGAAAGGACTATGCCATGATTATAGAAAAGGAGAAGGATTAAAGGTAAGAGGGATATCCCATGTTTATTAAAGAGATGTTTCCTTACATGGAAAAGAGTTTAAAATGAAAATCATCCCTATAACCTATAAAGCTTGCCAAAAAGAGAAATGGATGAAGGCGTTTAAAATAAACTTTGAACGGAATGCATGAAGAGGTGGACAGCTTCCCAGCATTGAGGGAGTTGAGCTGCTCTGGATTCCCAGGACCTCACTGGTGAGTGCCACCTACAATTTTCCTGGTACTAGTTTTTCCAGAGATGGGAGCAGCCATGCTATGGATTCCAGCAGTGTGATTTGAGATAGCCAGCATGGCATAGTGGTCTGAGTGTTGGAATACGACTCTGGAGACCAGGGTGCAATTTCTTGCTTGGCTGTGAAACCCACTGGATGACCTTGGGGAAGTCATACTCTCTCAGCCTCAGGGGAAGGTGATGGCAAATGTCCTCTGAATAAATTATGCCAAGAATACTCCTGTTAAAGTTCAGTTTAGGGTCATCATAAGCTGGAAATGACTTGAAGGTACACAACAACAACTAAAATGGAGGCAAGGAGGGAGCGCAAAGGGATGCTGGTGGAGCATGTGTTGTCCAGAGACCATGTGTTAACCATCCATGACTTATAGTGATATGCAGTCACTCACTAAAAAACATTCAGTGGAAATGTGATTGTGAATCTGATTTGATACCTGGCCACCAATTTATTTTCAAAAACCTGAAAGCTGTCAGGCTCAGAAGTGATTTAAGAGGTTTCAAAGTGCTTTAAGACTGATAAAATGGTGCGGAAGCATTGGAATGGGGGTGGTGGTAGTGAACAAGAGATTGTTGTTGTTGTGTCCACCCTAAGGTGACCCTATCATGGGATTTTCTTGGCACAATTTGTTCAAGATTTGCTCAAAGAAGGCTTTGTCTTTACCTTTTGAGGCTGAGAGTAGGGAGTTGGAGTTTTTTGAAAAACGGAGTGGCAGTTAAACATGCGCATGTGTCCTAACAAATGCACGCTGGCCATTGAATGCTTCTTTACAAGACTCTAGGCGAGATCTTGTGACAGCCAAGCAATGTTAAATTTTATTGGGTTTCAACACACACGTGCACACGTACATGCAAACAGAGATAGATGGATAGCTATGTTGGACCATTAGAATAAGAAAAAACACATTTTAAAGTACTTTTGATAGGTACAGCACTTTGGAAAGCTCCCTTGATGTTTGAACTGTAACCTAGAGTGTTCAATGGTAATGCTACTTCAGCCCTTATCAGACGAGTGTGGAACTGGGGGTCTTCTGCACTGGGCGGTTCGAATTCACGTTATTTCGCACAATACCATCATACCTGGGAGTCCCTCCGCATTGGCAGGATTCAAATTGGCCAATCTGCATTCGCGCGAAGTGCATTCAGTGCAGAATGTTTTGTCACACCGGTGCTCAACATGAGGATTGGCCGATTCGTATCGGCCCCTTCGCACATGCTCAGTGGTGCCCTGCATGGGTTGCAACCTTAAACGCTTCCGGGGTGAAAGGGGAGGTCCCGTCATGACAGCCTGGTAAACAGCTGGAGAGCCAGCTCATGCACATTAACAATCGCGATACAACGTGCCCATTACTGTTTCCTCTCTACATTCCTGCTTGGTTTTAATGTTACCATGACCTTCCCTTGCAACAAATTAGCAATGCCCGGTTCTGCGTGGGGGGGTGGGTGGGTTGGGTTTGGGGGGGGGGGGGTGTTTATTGGGGGGGGGGGGGAGCAGTTCCAGCGGCTGTCAAAGAGGCTGTCAAAGAGGCTGTCAAAGAAATCGAATGCATTCTGTAGATTGGCCGCTGCCAATCAAGCTATCGTCATGGTGACGTTTGCAGGGCATCGGGGGAAGTGTCCTCCCTTTTTAAAGAGCCAGGCACAGGGGTTTCAGCGGCTGAAGCAGGGAGAGAGATGCCTCTCTCTCTCTCTCTTTTTTAATAAACCTGTGGGCTTTTGGGTCAGATCTGCCCCTGTCCCAGGCAAAGGATGGGATTGCCATGCTTTTTTTTTTTTTTTTGCTTTTAAAAGCAACATTAGCTTTCCCTTTGCTTCCCTTGCTGTATCTGCTCAAGAAGACAAATCATTCTGCCTCTGGAATAGAAACCATGCGCATGTGCGCATGAATCGCGGCGATCGCCGCCATTCCAACGGCCTCCTCCTCCTCCTCCCGGCTTGAGAGGCAGCCTAGGCTGGCTCCCAAGCCGGGAGGAGGAGGAGGAGGCTGCTGGAACCGCGATTCCAGCGGCCCCCGCGCCTCTTCCCTGCCTGGGATGCAGCCTAGGCTGGCTCCCAAGCCGGGAGGAGGAGGAGGAGGCTGCTGGAACCGCGATTCCAGCGGCCCCCGCGCCTCTTCCCTGCCTGGGATCCAGCCAGGGATGCCTCTCAAGCCGGGAGGAGGAGGAGGAGGAGGCCGCTGGAACCGCCTCC
>NC_056523.1:173752766-173760958 GCF_019175285.1 Sceloporus undulatus | reverse complement strand
GCAAGAGGAAAGACCCACCGGAAGTAAACATTGGAATCTGGGGGTCTTGCGATGGAATTCAGGACTGGGTTGTCACACCAGACCCATTCGCACTGAGATCGAACAGAGCCCCAATCCAGGATATTGCCAATCCCCTTATCAGCGCACTGGCCAACACGCTCCAAAAAGAGGAGCCAGTACGCATTCAGTTCGGCAGCTCGCGCATTCACGTGAGTGCGGATTGGGCCATTTGAATGCTGGTATGATGGTATTGTGCGAAATAACGTGAATTCGAACCGCCCAGTGCAGAAGACCCCCAGTTCCACACTCGTCTGATAAGGGCTCTTCATTGCATAACCTGGGGTTATGCAAGTATATGCCCTTTTTGAGACACTGCAGAAGGAGGTAAAGCGGACCCTTCCCATCTGCGAGGGTTTGGTTCCAGGCCCTGCCACAGATGGCAAAATCTGTGAGTGGTCATGCTCTATGTTATTCAATGGCAACATTGCCCACATGCCACGTTGAATAATATGGGGTGTGGTGATCCATAGGCAATCATATCTGTGAATCTCCTGCCTGTCAATATCCACGGTATCTCTTTGCACACTCAATATCACTTTTCACACACACCCCTTCTTCTACTAGAAACCAGCTTCCAAAGGGTTGGAGTATGTTCCCCAGGCTATTTGGCATCTGAGCAACATCTGGCTGCACTTGCAGCTGGGAGAAGACAGCTATTGTGACCCTCTCAGAGATCCTTCTACCTGCCTGCCTACCTATTGGTGTTAATTCCCTGAAATCAACCTTGACTTATGGTGACCTTATGAATGAGAGACCTCCAAGAGTTAAAGTCATCACCTCCCTGATCAGGTCTTGCAAATTCAGGGCCATGGATTCCTTGATTGACGTTGTATTTCCTACTATTTGCCTAAACCTAATATGAACCTAATTGCTTGGGAATAACTACCATTTTATTGCTGAAAAGGATAATGTTATTTTCATTAAACAATAGTATAATAAGCACCCATAGCCACATACCTGTCCTGTCAGTTTCCCTCTATCTGTAACATGTTTTTTTAAAAGGTAAGGAAGAGAGAATGCACTGAAGAGCAGCATCAGTCCTGCTTTATCCATAGTAGCTCAAATGCTGAGCCTAGGTTTGTTTGACATGGCCCCTTTACCTGTTGCTGCCTAGGGAGTCATTTGAGGAGCCATGGCCTGCCAAGAAGTGGACCTTAGCCCAGAACTCCATAGTACTGAGCCATGACAGTTAAAGTGGTGTCAAACTGCATTTATTTTGTGGTGTAGATGTTGCCTTTGTTAATATGCCAGTCCAGTTGTTTCTCACTAACACTGAGCTCCATCCCAACCATTGAATCCCAGATCACAGGCAGGAAGGGTTAGGAAACTATAAATTGCATTGTCCAACAGATTTTCTCACTTTGAGCACCAATTGAACATACTTTCATTCAAATGAATTCTAGCTATAATCATATAACACTTTTAGAAGTTAGTACTACTGTCCTAGATAAAACTGTTGCTATATTGAGCGCTGCAAGAGCTGAGTGCATCAGATCCAACAAAACATGCTGCAAGAACCCAACTTTTGTGAACCTAATTTAAAACAAGGCATGACAATATGTATGTTGTTAAGGTTGAGGCACTCATGACTCTCCAGATGTTATTGCTGGACTTCAGCTCCCATCAGCCCTAGCTAGCATACTTAATGTTCAGGGATGTTGGAAACTTGCTGGCCAACAACATCTGAAGGGCACAGCATTCTCCCCTCCAGGCACTATGTTTAACTTCAGATACACTATGCTAAATTTTGAAAAGGACTTTTCATTTGAAGTCTGCAGCTGTTTTTTTTTAAACTGCTGCTGCAGAAGCAAGTTTTATAAGATTATGACCTTTTCCCTCCATGTTTTGAAAAACTTTGCTCTAGATTTTCACATATCGGTCTGCTAATCAAGATGGTTTTTGTTCCTCTTCTCAAAATCAAGTGGTATCACATGTAAACTACTTTTTAATAATAATAAAAATAATAAAACTTTATTTATACTGTATACCGCTTTTCCAATTATCAAAGCGATGTACATCAAGAATATAGGTACATACAGATTAAAAATATAAAATCCACAAATCTCAATATACATAAAAACACAGCCAAGAATCTTTTCAATCAATGATGTGCAAGTCTATCAAGAGTAGTGACTACAAAGAGTCAGACAGATATGCCAGTCGGAATAAATGTGTCTTCAGAGCCTTTTTAAAAGGCATCCAAAGTGGAGCAAGCTCGGATTTCATCAGGAAGATTATTCCAGAGAGTAGGTGCTGTCGATGTGTATGACTTCTTGTGAGTTGTTGACAGCCTCACTCTCGGACATTCTAATAAAAATTTCCCTGATGTTCTGAGGGTGCGGGGCGGATTGTGTGGGAGAAGGCGCTCCTTCAAGTAGCTCGGGCCCAAGCCATGTAGGGCTTTATAGGTAATAACCAACACTTTGTATTGGGCCCGGAAGCTAATGGGCAGCCAGTGAAGAGATTTTAATACCGGGGTTATATGGTCTGCCCTAGATGTTCCAGCGACCAGCCTGGCTGCCGCATTTTGCACTAACTGAAGCTTCCAGACCTGGTACAAAGGTAGTCGCATGTAGAGCACATTACAGAAATCTAACTGAGAGGTTACCAGTGCATGTACTACTGTTTCAAGGTCCTTTTGGTCCAAACAGGGACGCAGCTGGCGTATCAGCCGAAGCTGGTACTAAGCACTCTTGGCCATCGCATCCACCTGGGATGACAATTGTAGGGATGAGTCCAAGAGTACTCCCAAACTGTGAACCTTGTCCTTCAGGGGGAGAATAACCCTGTCTAGGACTGGATGACAAATTTCCCAGCCTGGACTTGGGGTACCTATCACGAGTACCTCTGTTTCCTCCGGATTCAGCCTGAGTCTGTTTTCCCTCATCCAGCCCATTACTGACTCCAGGCAGGCATCCAGAGGAGAGATGCCATCCTTAGTCACTGTATCAGTTGGAGACATGGAGAAATAGATCTGGGTGTCATCTAACACCGAGCCCCATGTCTCCGGATGATCTCTCCCAGCGGTTTCATGTAAATGTTAAACAGCATGGGGGATAAAATGGCGCCTTGTGGGACGCCAGATGTTAGCTCCCTTTTACAGGAGCAACAATCCCCCAGCCTGACCATCTGGGACCTTCCCAAGAGATAGGATTGGAACCACTGGAGTGCAGTGCCTCCGATACCCAATTCCCCCAGGCGTCCCAGAAGGATACCATGGTCGATAGTATCGAAAGCCACCAAGATGTCCAAGAGCACCAACAAGGTCACATCTCCCCTGTCGATGCCCAGACGAAGATCATCGACTAAGGCGACCATAGCAGTCTCAACTCCGTATCCCGCCCTGAAGCCAGTTTGAAATGGGTCTAGATAATCGGTTTCCTCCAAGACAGCTTGGAGTTTTTGTTTTAAATTGGTTTGCAGTGCACATGAAAGACCTACACTGGTGTGAATGTTGATCTGGTTGTTCCTTTCTGGACCATCCTGAATGCAAAGAGAATGAGGGCATCTCAGAACTTGCTGGATTTATGCATAAGGTAAGTAAGGGAACATTTTAGGGCTTCAAATTGTGGGGGCTTTGAACACTACATAATGTTTTTTGTTGTTAATTGCCCTTGAGTTGATCTCAACCCAGGGTGACCCTGTGGATGAGACATCTCCAAGACTCCCTTTCCTCCACTGTTCTGCTTAGGTCTTGTAAACCCATACCCATGACTTCCTTAATAGCGTCCATCCATCTAGCATGTGGCCTTTGTCTCTTTCTACTTCTCTCCACCTTTCCTAGCATTATTGTTTTTTCCAGTGAGTCCTCCCTTCTGATGTGCCTGAAGTACGACAGCCTCAGTTTTGTCATCTTGGGTTCTGGGGAGATTTCTGGCTTGATCTGCTCTAGGACTTATTTGTCTGTTTTTTTGGCTGCCCATTGGATCCTCAGCACTCTTCTCCAGCACCACATCTCAAATGCATTGATTTTCTTCCTATCCATTTTCTTAACTGTCCAGCTCTCACCTCCATATATGGTATTAGGGAATACAATGGCTTGTATGATTCTAACTTTATAATGTTTGGGGGATTTTTAAAAATAAAACAGTGCTATCTATCTTAAATTTGTTATACTGTAGCTTAGAAAATTAGCATGTTTCAATTGGGCCTTTAAGGCAGGTTTTTGTAATTTGTACCAAACAAATGCTGCTTTTTTGCTTGGCCTTGTTCTCCTAGCAAATCTTTTAAAAACAAAAGAAGACTACTCCAGCCTAGTTTTCAGCAGTCTTGGCATTTCTCTCTCACACACACACCTCAGCTATCCCATCACCATAGTGGCTACTCCAGCAGCCAAGAATCCCTCTTTTAAAAAGGGGTTTTGGAGGAGAAGTTGACAAAGGATCCCTATGGGGCAGCTGGGGTCAAGTGTGTTGTTTCAGTGGGGCTCTTCTCCCACTGCCCCACCCTTGTTGTGGCGTCAAGCCAGGGCTGTTGAACACAAAAGCAGCTGAGGAATTTGCCCCCAGCAATGGGCTTGGGGGGGATGTGCTGATGTGAGAGGCATGACAATAATTTAACTGAGCTATGGAGCTTTTGCCTGCTTCACCAGGCAACTCCTAGGCCTTGATTGTGTTCAGACTTAATGGGAAAGGAAAATCAAGGATGTCTGAGAGTCAGGCCCACACAGACACCTGGTTTTTGAAGAAAGGAGGCTTATAGGAAAAGAAGCCTGTAACATCATCACATCGCCTGTGTGCCCTCCTTCCTCCATTTCTGGGGAAGGGAGAAAAGGTCTACTCCCAAATGAATCACACTCTTCATTAAGCCTCTGGACCCTGCTGGGTTGGAGGAAGAGGGGCAGGGAAGCAAGGCTGAGGGAGGGGGGGAGAAGAGGCTAGGCTGCCGCACCAGAATTTATGGGGCAGCCTTTAATTAAGCCATAAAATGGGAGAGGGGCTGGTGGGAGCGGGAAATGGCTCATCGGTGATTCTGTCCTGGGGCACATGTTTTCTCCCCGAGCCCCATAAACCACCTTATTTATACACCACCCTCTCTTTCCCCTGAAATTCAGCAAGACACCCTTCCCTTTCATGACAGCATCTTTTTTTTAAAAAAAAGGGACAGGATGGTAGTGGTGGTCTGGACGGATCCTCCAGGCTAATTGAGTGAATCTTCTTCCAACAGTTTTAGAAATGGGCTTCTTTGAGTGCTATTGGAGTCACGACAGGCCCCATAGCCAGATCCACCAGGCCTCCCCACTGTTAATATTCTGTCAGTGACCATGAGAAATATGTGGATGAAGGGAGAGTTGCAAAAAAGCTATCTTCTGTGTCTACCATGGAGAAAGAGTCACCTCTGATTTTAGCTGGAACTGTACATGACACAAGTCTGGCAATCCATTTTGTAAATAGAAGAAGGATGAGACCGAGAACATGGTATGCCCAGACTTAAGTCTGATGGGAAGCTACCTCCGGTGACTTAGAATAATAGGTTTTATTAGGAATAATAGGAAGAAAGGCCCGGTTCATCCATTTCCAGATGTATGTTGCTGGCTGATGTGGCTGTGGTACTCTGCAATTGCAGAAAGGATCATCATCATCATCATCATCATCATCATCATCATCATCATCATCCTTGGAGCACATGTGAAGTATCTTTTGCTTCATCAGGTTATAACATCATTGTGATCATTGCTGTCATCGTCGTCGTCGTCATCATCATCATCATCATCATCATCATCATCATCATCATCATCATCATCATCTCACATGTATCAAGGCTGAGCCCTAATCAAGCCCTGGCTAAAATTTAAGACCCGACCAAATAGATGGTGAGGACTATGTCTGATGAGATGCATGAGCTCAGGACATTCTGTTCTCAGGGGAATGACATCACAGAGGCCTTTTCATTTGCTCTGGAGGAGGAGGGGGGAGGGGGGACCAGTCTGAGGCTCCTTGTAGTCTCACTGTGAGAGGAATGTGAGAAAGGAAAAGGGCAAAGGTGCCGTGACTGCACATTCTGTCTGGCTCCCAGAGGACCAAGACTTTTGCCCTCATCCTTGGCTTCCTCCCTCCACCTGAGCCCTCAGGCAGCTGCCCCCTGACTTGGAGGCCCTAGCTCTCTCTGACTTCAGAATGGCCAAATCTTTCCTCTCAGGTTCCAGAGAGGCTGAATGGAGGGAAGGAGGGGAGGAAGGGATCAAGAATAATAAGTCCATTGCGGGATCCCAACAGGCTGGTGTGTGTGTGTGTGTGTGTGTGTGTGTGTGTGTGTGGCAGGCAGAGTGCACATTGACCCTGGAGATATCTGTGGATCCCAGTCTCACTGGACTCTGAAGAAATACTGGATTTTTATTGCTGATGAAAGACTCCACAGCTTTTATGGAAAATGTGTGTGTGTGTGTGTGTGTGTGTGTGTGTGTGTGAGAGAGAGAGAGAGAGAGAGAGTGCACAGTGTAGAGGTTTCAATATTGGACCCTGGACATTGGGGTTCAATTCCCTGTTCATCCATGGAAACCCACCTTGGGTAAGTCACACACTCTCAGCCATAGCATGCTGGTAATGGGACAGCATCCTCCACTGCACCGAGGGATGCCTCACACTAGTTTAAGGGGCATAGTTGGACACAAGTCTATTCTTCAATCGAGGGGATCAGGAAAAACACTTCAGCATCAGCAGTTCAAAAACATGAAGTGTTTTGAATCACATGCGCATCGTGCTGGAAGGGGTACTAGAGTATTAAAACATTGGCTGGAGAAATGGCTAAGCAGTGGCTCCTTTGGAGTGGTGTAGTGGATAAAGTGATGCTGCTTCCACACTGCAGAAATAATCCGGTTTGACCCCACTTTAACTGCCATGGCTCAATGCTATGGAATTCTGCAGTTGTAGTTTGTTTTGGCACTGTTGCCACAACAAACTACAGTTTCCAGAATTTAACACTGAGCTGTGGCAGTTAAAGTGGGGTCAAATTGGATTATTTCTGCAGAGTAGACACAGCCTCAGACTTGGGAGATCTAGGATCAAGCTCCTACTGAGTTACAAAACTCATGGGTAAAGCTTGGGTACCCTTAACCTGATCAGCACCCTACATTTAATCAAAGCACAGGAATACCAACATCCACATTTAATCAAAGATGAATAACAACTGAATTGATGAAAATATCAAATTTGTGAAAGAACTGTGTTATTTAGTGTGACATTTTTATTGTGATTTTTGAATTCAGCCCCCCCCCTCCATTAAAAACAGCTACAGTGCTGAAAAAAGAATTTCATTGCTGGCCTGTGTTATTGGGCATTGGCCACCACCTTGTTGGTGACTTATATAGACATAAAAAGTTATGCCTGCATGTAGTTACACCTCATAGGTGTCTTTTTGATCTCTCCATTTGCATAGCTCCTCTGTGTTCTTTACTTACAATATCTGCAAACCCCCCTCCTCCTACACAGCCATTTAGTAGGCAGAGTGGAGGTTGAGTTAAGATAGACAGAGGCTAGCTATGTTTCTGCAACTATACACGCAGAGAAGAATGCCTTCTTCTGTCCCTCCTGGGGTCCTTGGAGACCATCAGGTAGTTTAGGAGAATGATGCCATCCAGGTGCAGCACATCTCACCAAAAGAATGAAGCCAGTCCCACTTCCCCATTTTTCCCTGGCCAATGAATGGCCCTGGTGATGGCAGGGTAGCTGCACAATCACAAGTAAGAGTGGGAGGAAGAGGAATAGAGTTACACATGACAGAGCGTTACACTCTACCAGTGTGATGTAATATCTCGGCCACTGAATTGATGGAGAAAAGCAATCTTTATGTGTGTTTTTAAATTTCACCTCTATTTGTGTACAACTAGGGATGTGGTGGCTTAGTGGTTAAGATGCCAATTCTGATAATTGGAACATCAGAAAGGTTGGCAGTTTGAGGCCTGAGTGCTGCATGATGGGGTGAGCTCCCGTCACTAGTCCCCACTTCTGCCAACATAGCAGTTTGAAAGCATGCAAATGCAAGTACAGTGCTCCCTCGGGTTACGAAATTAATTCGTTCCGCGGCTAATTTCGTAACCCGAAAAACCTTCGTAACCCGAATTGCCATAGGCGCTAATGGAAAAAATAGCTCTCTGCTGCCCTCCGGTGGCGGCCTTTCCATTTAAAACAGCGCCG
>NC_056523.1:173735116-173752741 GCF_019175285.1 Sceloporus undulatus | reverse complement strand
ACGGGGGCCCTCCAGGAGGGCTCGGCGGCGGCATCGGGCCCCGGAGGCCCGTTGCCTTCTTTGGGGTCCTCCAGGAGGGCCCCAGTGGGGCAGTGGCCCTCTGGGAGGCCCGTTGCTTCGCTGGGGCCCTCCAGGAGGGCTCCTGCATTGGCAGTGGGCCCTGGAAGGCTGTTGCCTTCGCTGGGTCCTCCTGGAGGGCTCCGGCGGCAACAGCGGGCTCTAGAAGGCCCGTTGCGTCTGCCGGGGCCCTCCAAGAAGGCTCCGGTGGCGCAGTGGCCCTCTGGAAGGCCTGTTGCCTTCGCTGGGGCCCTCAAGGAGGGCTCCTGCAGCTGCAGCGGGCCTCTGGCGTCAGGGCCGGCAAAGAGGCGGAGGCCTCCAGCGCTGGCAGCCCCCGCCGGCTTTTTGCCGGCCTTTGACGGGGCTGGGGCCCCACCAGGGGCCGGCAAAGAAGGGGAGGCCTCCAGCACTGGCGGCCCCCACTGGCTCTTTCCCGCCTATGACAGGGGCACCGCAAAGAGGAGGAGGCCTGGCCCCTGGGGTGTGGAAGCTCCTCCCCCGGTGTGGGAAGCTCCACCCCGGGATGGAAGCTCCGCCCCAACACACGGCCCCGCCCCAGAGGGTGGAAGCTCCAACCCACACCCCCGGCTTCGGCCCCCATTGTCCTGAGGGACAGCAACCCGGCCCCCGACTCAAAAAGGTTGCCTACCCCTGAACTCCACACCTGTTGAAATTCCCTCTTCCAGCAATTGTTAAAGGCAGAAGCACCCGGCATCATTTTCCATATCACATCCTAGGGCAGTGGTGGTTTTAGAAAGCAGAGGTGTGTGAGGTCCGCATGCTGCCCCAAATGGGGGCAAGATGCATTCCTAGTCTTATTAGCAGTTACCAAGTAATATTCAAGTGATAGTCTGTTTGGTTTTGTTATGTGGATAGGTGAAAATAAGGGACAGGGGCTCCCATACCTTTCACAGTGGTATAGATAAGAATTTCAGTAGGTATTATTTGTCATCAACTATGGAACAGAAAACACCTGCTTCAATTTCCTCTCGACACAGCCATGAAAGGTACAGCAGCCCTGTCCCTTATTTACCTGGCAGCCCTATATTGGAACTGGACAAGGAGATGTCATTTTGTCTTTCTCTGGAATGGTGCAGTTCTGGTGAGGAAAGGGAAGAGCTCTCTCTTCTTCAAATCACTCCCTCCACCAAAAATAAATGTTTTTAGCTTCTTTTCTTCATCAAATAGTATTCAGGGTTACTTAAATGCATGTAACATTTCAGCTTCAGAGAAGGTAAAAGCAAACCACTCTGAACTTGATAGGTTGCCAAAAGTCAAAAATGACTTGAGAGAAGGGGGCTGTAAATCCTGGAAATGAATGAATGAATGAAAACATTATTTTAAAATAAATATAAATATATATCTTATCCAAAATGTTTATAATATCAAACATACACTTAAATACCTTTTTAACAAAGTTTCTTGCTATATTCATACCATGTTTTCATCACATTTTTAGCATAAAAAATAAAATTGAATAATCTATAAATCCCCCCGGTCTTCTGCTATCATTTTGGATTAAATATCTTTACAGCTATCTATGTTGTACTCCCCCTGTAGGTTCGAGCATATTGTTTCTTCTACTGCCTCCAACTAAAAACATCTTAAAACTCTTGTTGTTATTTATTCTCCATCCTGTACTTTTTTCCTTAGTTCTCTCCGTTTTCTCTATGTGCTCCGGTTGCAGACAGAACCAAGGGAAAGCCTCCAAATATCTGCGCAATACAAAAGACAATGCCCTGAGCTGATGTTGATGCGGAGAGTCTGAACTTGACATTCTGCCTAATGAATGACATATTCTCTTCGTATACGATGGAGGCTTCGCTTTGTAGTTCTAAGGCTAGTGCCCTCCTCTTGTCTCCCTCTTCCTAGTTTGCTCTTGGAAGTGTTCATGTCAACAGTCCCTATTCTTAGTACAGAAGTATTTTAAAAAATACAGAATGAGACACCAAGAACGAGCTTCTGAAGGTAGCTGGACTCACTGAGAAACGGTGGGTCTTAAGAATGTATCGACACTATACAAATTATTCGATTACAGTCACAGTTTTGAAAAGTACCTCTTTGTTTCTCTGGACTAACTAAAATAGTTACTTTTCTAGTTACAATGTTTATAGTTACTTTTCAGTTACAGTAGACCTTGGTATTGTTATAGTTTGGTTCCAAAACCCACTGTGGATACCAAAATCCTTGGATGTTCAAATCCATTAACTACAATGGTTTAGTTATGTCATGGCTCATGCTACAGAATTCTGGGATTTATACTTTTGTGAGCTATTTAGCCTTCTCTGTCAGAGAACTCTGGTGCCACAACTACAAACCCCAGGATGCCATAGGATGGAGCCATGATCGGTAAAGTGGTATAAAACGTTATTTTGTACGTAGCAAGAGTCTATCCCTTATTTCAGGGTGGAAAACTTGTGACTCCCATAGTTGGACCGCAACTCCCAAAAGACCTAGCCAACATGGCCAAGGTAGGAATGTTAGGAGATGCAGTCCAACAACATCTAGATGGCTGTATTGTTTTCTGACAAAGTTGCAAAAATGGCTTGATCATAAAGTTCTAGTTATCTGAACTAGTTACTCCAAGTTCTGCAGGGGAAACAGGTTAGCTGACTGGATGGCCCTTGTGGTCTCTTCCAATTCATGATTCTAGGATTCTCAACAGCCAAAGAACTATAATATGAAAGACCTTCGTTTTCTCTTCATTATATGTTTAGTATTCAGGCTGCATCCACAACTGCAGAAATAATCCACTTTAACTGCCCGGCTCAATACTATGGAATTCTAGGAACTGTAGTTTTGTGAGACATTTAGCCTCAGCTGTGGTGCAACAAAACTAACACTACAGTTCCCAGAATTCCATAGCACTGAGCAATGGCTATAAAGTGGGTCAACCGATATTTCTGCAAGTGTGGACTCAGTCTAAAGCTAAATTTAAATTGGTTGTTTAAAAAAAATTATTTATTTAATTGTTGTTTTTACCTTGTACTACAAATGTTTTAACTATATTGGGGTTTTAACCTATGCTGCAAGCTAACTTGGGTACAATACTAGAAGAATAATCAGGATATAAATGAACAAAATGAAAAAAATAAGGAAATGAAGCTGGACAGGGAAGGAAAGCAAATATTTCCAAATCAGGGCTGCATACCTCCAGGTCCCAGTTTGGCAGGGACAACCCATATTGGTACTCCATCATTCCACTTTTTCAGCGTTTTTCTCTTCTCCTCCCATTTTTTCCCGTTGCAAGTATATTCAAAGCACAAATGTAGTTGGCACCCATTACCATCAGAGGGGGAAGACGGAGCAGAGGGCCACATCTGAGTAGGCTCAGGAAAAAGGAAATGACTGCAGCTATGTGTTCTTCCCACAATAACTTTTGCCAACTTGACCACACTCGGCCTCTGGTTACCACAAGTGTCCCATTTTTCATCTGTTGGAGGATAAAGCGCAGGGATGGTCTCCAACACAACCGACAAGTGCAGGATGGCCAGAAGTTATAACTGCAAAGGAGGGCAAGGCACGTGAAATGTAGGATATTACAAAAATGATGGATGTTTCAAAATAAAAGCTACACACACACACACACACACATTCAATGCTTCTTAGTTATGCTCAAAATGCCCAGGTTGAAATGTAGGACAGTCCTAGAAAAGGAAAAGGAGGACACTGGTCACCCTGGACAAGTGCAAAAAATGGGACTTTTCTCTGGAAACGGATGGCAGGCTGGCTCTCGCCACTGCACTGTCCTTTGCTGCGTATCCCTTCCTGCTGGGAGCCATAATTTGCCAGTTTTTCCACACTGTGAAGGATTGCTTGGCACCACATCTCTGCATAGTTTCCCCTGATGTTCACAGCACGGCTGTCTGTTCCCTTGGAGCAATGCTGGGCCTCTCGCCAGACGTGAGCAGGCAGGCAGTGCTGCTGTAAATCCTTGCTAAGAGCAGAAATGGATTTTCACTGAGTCATATTTTACATTGAATGGAGGGCTATTTATGGCCAGTGGAGCAATTACCAGGCACGTTACAGCTGTGGCGCACAGCTGGGTGGGGCCAGCAGAAGATTCATCAGGTCTTGTCAAACAGCGCAAGCGAAGCAAGAAGGGGGTTGGGGCAGGCGGAATGTGAACTGGGCAGGATGACACTTGGCTTCCAGAGCCACCTTCAGATGCTGTGATCACCGTTGCTGTCATATACTTGAGTTATCAAAGTCAGCACCAGTTGATTTCCTTGGAGGGAAGGGTGAACCTGGGTGAATCTGGTGTCATTTTCAGAGTTGTTCACCATCTAGAGTTTATCTACGCTGAGAAATTATGCATTTTGACACCTCTTTAAGTGTGTAGCCTGTCCCA
This sequence comes from Sceloporus undulatus, assembly GCF_019175285.1. NCBI lineage: Eukaryota > Metazoa > Chordata > Lepidosauria > Squamata > Phrynosomatidae > Sceloporus > Sceloporus undulatus. Next base: position 173,748,333 of record NC_056523.1, on the reverse strand, counting down.
GGAAATCCCAGGATTTAAGTTTACAAGGTCTTTAGCTTATGGGCCTCCTGGAGGCCCGCTGCCACCACTGGAGCCCTGTTCGAGGTCTCCGGCGGCTGCAGTGGGCCTCCGCGAAGTCTCGCGTGACCTTTTTTGTGGTCGCGTGAGACTTCGCGCCGCCATTTTTTTCAAAATGGCGGCGAAGTCTCTCGCGACCTCGGGGAAGGTTGTGCGAGACTTTGCTGCCATTTTGAAAAAAATGGCGGTGCCCGGGAGCCAGAATCAGTGGCGGCGGTGGCGGCGGCGGCAGGGGCTGGCCAAAAGGCCTCCGCGGGCTGCATCCGGCCCGTGGGCCGGAGGTTGCCGACCCCTGGTGTAGTTGTTTGAGCATCGACTCTGGAAACCAGGGTTCAAATCCCGTCTCAGCCATGTAAACCCACTTTGGACAAGTCATGCTCTTACGGCCTTAGAGGGTGGCAATGGCAAACCCCCTCTGGAGAACTTTGCCAAGAAAAAGGTTTGCCCACTACATAAGTTGGTAATGACTTGAAGGCAAACAACAACAACAACACAGCAAAGCTTGTCATACAAGTTTCACCTTTTGTAACACCATTTACCACACAACTTTCAAAAATACTAGAACCCTGACCTCATGCTTATGTGCCCACCCTACCATATCCCTTGCCATTCAATGCCTGTGGAAGCTGCCTCATTCTCCTGCCTTACACGTTGGCTTTTCTCTTTAAAACCCTCCATATAAACCCAAACCCAAATGTGGGGCTTTTTCCAATACATATTTGAATTAATATTTACACTATGAATTGTGCAATAGAATTTCAGTAGCCACCACTATTCTTAAAGCTATGTGACAATGTGCATGTGCCAAAGATCCTCATTTTCCTTTTGCAGTATTTTTAAAAACACAAGCAAGTTGCCTCTGGCCACCTACCTTGACTCTTTTTTATGCCCTCTCCTCCTTCAAAGGCAGCTCTGTAAAGAGCCCCATCTGTTTAGGAAAGCCTTGGGCACGGAGAACTGCTATCAATCCTCCATGGTTCCTTACTGTTGCGATTATGAATGGCTGGGAGCTTTTATGTTGTGGTTGGATTAATATATCTGCTGACGACCACCATTCCTACCTGTTCTAAAGATTTTCTGTTGTAAGTTACCTTGAACATTTTTGAAATCTGGTGTAAAATATGTGTGCTTGGATGAATGGATGGATAGAGAGATAGGTGATGACAGACAGACAGACAGACAGACAGACAGACAGACACATGAAAAAGAAACTATCCACTCAAGAATAAAATTAATGCTTAATTTTTAATTGTGACACCTGAAACTCTAAATTCAAAATGTATGGATCTGTCTCCCCATTTGTGGTAATTCTTCCAGCCCTTTTCTTTCCATGCTTAGGAAGCTGGCTGCAGAGACTGCATTTGAGCCTGTGCAAAGGGTAAACTACTGAAGAAACCACTAACACCCACTACAAATTTGGCCAGGGAAGGGAGAGTAATGGAATGAATCTGGACGTCTCTCCACCTCACACCCTAAATCAGGGTTTTAGTTTTTTATATATATATTCACATTTTACAAATTTAAGCACTAGCTCAAAAGAACTCTAGGGTGGCTTTTAAGCAGCTTTCTGGATTGCATAGGATCCAGGAAGTCCCTGCAGGTGGTAGCTTATAGAGACAGAAATATACAAGCAAAGAAACACCAGTGAAGAGTCTCCCTCTGAGTCTGTGGCAGATGTGAATTAAAATCAGTTGGATAACACCCACCCAGCCTTTACCTAACAGCTGCCAGGATTACTAGTTTTGGCTTATTCATCTTTATTTGAAAAGCAAAACAAAATTATTGTGGCTGTTTGTGGCACCCCCTTTCCCCTTTCTCTCCCCCCACATCCATTGCTTTTTGTTCTGTTCAATACAGACATTGTCCTTTCTTGCTTTCCAGTTATCTCCATTTCACAAAATCATAGAGTTGGAAGAGACCGCAAGGGCCATCCAGTCCAACCCCATTCTGCCATGCAGGAAATCTCAATCACAGCATCCCCGACAGATGACCATCCAGCCTCTGTTTAAAGACCTCTAAGGAAGGAGACCACCACTCTCCAAGGCAGTCTATTCCACTGTCAAATAGCCCTTACTGTCAGGAGGTTCCTCCTAATGTTGAGCTGGAATCTCTTTCCCTGTAAGCTTGAATCCATTGTTCTTTGTTCTAGTCTCTGGAGCAGCAGAAAACAAGCTTGCTCCATCTTCAGTGTGACACCCCTTCAAATACTTAAACAGGGCTATCATATCACCTCTTAATCATCTCTTTTCCAGGCTAAACACACCCAGCTCATCTTTTGAACCAGTCTGACTAGGCAGTACTGGTAATCTGATGTGTCTGTATGAATATGTGTGGTCTCTTTCACACTACACAATTATTCCACTTTGTTGGTGTTATTTGTGTCAGGTTAACGGCAACTTATGGTGACCCAATGAACAAGAGACCCTCAGATGCTCCAGTCATTAACAGCCCTGCTCAGGTCTTGCAAGCTCAAGGCTGTGGCTTTCTTGATTAATTAATCTTCTTGTAGTGTGGGCTCCCTATTTTCCTGTTGCCTTCCACTTTACCAAGCATTATAATATTTCCAATGAGTCATGTTGTCTCATGATATACCAAAGTACAAAATCCACATTTTATTCATCTTCAGTTCTAGTGAGAGTTCAAGATTGATTTGCTTGTTGTTGTTGTTGTTGTTATATGCCAACAAGTCATTTCTGACTTATGAGGGATCCTAAGACAAACCTATCACAGGGTTTTCTTGGCAAGATTTGTTCAGAGGAGGTTTGCCATTGCCTTTTCCTGAGGCTGAGAGCATGTGACTTGCCCAAGGTAACCCAGTGAGTTTCATGGCCAATAGGACCCATTTATTTGTCTTTTTAGCAGTCCATGATATCCATAGAAACCTTCTCCAGTACTACCTTTCAAATGAGTTGATTTTCTTCCTCCAAGCTTCCATCATTGTCCAATCTTGACACCCATACATAGAAATCAGAAATATTATGGTCTGGAAGATTTTGACTTTGGTATGTAGTGAGATTTCTTTATACTTTATATGGCTGCCTTTCTGAGTGTTACTGATTTCTTCAGAGCAGTCTTAATGACTGAGCCAATGTACATACATATCTCTCAGATCTGCTATTCATAGAAGAGCATTCACAATCCTCTGGTGCCTGTGAGCAAACTACAAACTCCTCCAGGATTCCTTAGGAAGCAGCCACAGCAGCTAAAGTTGAAATAATAAAGCTACAGTCATGTAGTGCGAAAGAGACCTAAGAGACACAATGTCCAAGCAGCAGCAGAATCTGCCACAACTGGTCTTTGGGGGATCTGCTTAAAGAAAGGCAGCTGAATATATTTACATTGTGAACCAAGATGAACACTCTTTTCCCTCTTGAAAGGAAGATTCATAAACATAGGGGAGTATCTGCATTGTGATAAACAGGCTATCCCCCATTTACTTTCATTATAATTGATTAGGGAGAAAGATGGTTAGAGTATTCATGTATCCTATTTTACAAAGGACAACCCTCTACAGGTTAAATCTTCCCTACCTGAAATCTGAAATCCCCAAAATCTGAAATCCTCAACACCTCTAGTCCCAAGCATTGAAGTTCACACAGTATTGTTTGAATACATTTCATGTAGAATGTGCATTAGTTTATCTTGAGCATGCACAGAAGAGGTAGTTTGTGTCTGACCATCCTGCAGGTATTCAACAAGCTGCTGACAGATACAGATGGATTAATGCAAAGCTTGGAAGATTTTCACCTTGGGCTTTAGCTTCTTGAGTCCCCTCCATCTAGGCCAGGGGTGACCCAGTGTGATGTAGTGATTTGAGCGTTGGACTATGGCTCTGGCGACTAGGGTTTATATTCTGGCTTGGCTGTGGAAACCTGCTAGATGACCTTGGACAAGTCACACTCTCTCAGCCTCAGAGGATAATGGCAAATCCCCTCTGAAGAAAATTTGCCAAGAAAACCCCATGATGGTCTTACGGTCACCATAATATGAAAACGACTTGAAGGCACACATCAACAAGAATAGCATTACTTTTAAAGTAATCATCATCCCATCATAAGTGGGAAACAACTTGAAGGTGAACAACAACAACAAAGTCCGAAAAGGATTACTAGGTTGAAACTTTGGTCTAAAACGACTAGGTGAATAATCTCACTTGTGCATTCACAATTTGTTGTCGACACTATTTTTTTTAACAGAACCGTATCTATGCGCATCTTGCAAGTTCTGTTGCACACATGTGTCAGAACTATGAATAAAGGTGTGATGAGGATGTATTCGAAACACATTCAAGACATGCAATTTTATTCTGGCTAATCCTGGCTATATCCACATCAGTTATTCACTCAGTCGACAATGCAGATTTTTCAGTAAGGTTAGGGAAAAATCCCCCAAGATTGATTATCCCTGGTTTTGTGGGGTTTTTGGCAGCCTCCCCCAACTTAATATAATGCATTCATGTGAACAACACAAACTATGTTCTACTGGGATTATTTACCTTGCCCGAATAACCCCCGAAGATCAAGTGACATGGAATGAGGGGATTGCTATGGGATTCCTGTTCTTTCTTGCTCACCTCCAGACCTTGGAGGTCAGACTGCCTCGTTGGCCGACAGCCACAAGAGCAAGCAGACTGGTTCCCCTTTATTGGGCCTCCAGAGCCATGAGCTCATCCCTGGCTGGAGGCATTACATGGATGCTTTATGCTTCGCTGTGGCACCTCCTCGGGATGTTTGTTTCCCCTGTTGAATCATATATCTTGCAGGACAGACAAAATGAGCAGAGAAACACTCCCAGCAACAGAGAGGAGTTGGGAGAGTGGAGAAAGAGAAGATGATCAAATGAACAAACATCAGCACTTGTCCTTCATCCATTTGCTTTACAGAAAGAAAGAAAGAAAGAAAGAAAGAAAGAAAGAAAGAAGGCCAAACAGTGGTGCAGCTAGGAAATTTTAGACCCTGGACTGAATGGTATTGATGGGCAGGACTGGGGCCTGGCACAACCTCAGGTTCCTCCTGCACCTGAGGAGCTGAGTCCTCGTCATCATCCTTTGAGTCCTCCTTGTGGCTGGCCATGACATTGATATAAGTGAGGGATAGGCAACTGTGAAGCTGGATTAGCCTTCTAGGACAATGATGGCAAATCTTTTAGATACTGAGTGCCCAAACTGCTACCCAAAACCCACTTATTTATCACAAAGTGCCGCATCCCTCTGGCTTTCTAGTTACAAACTCTGGTGAAGTCTGTGTTGGGGCGATGGCGCACATGCCCACAGAGAGGGCTCTGAGTGCCACCTCGGGCACACATGCCATAGGTTCTCCACCACTGTTCTAGGAAATCTTTGAGGGCAGCATCAACTGTAGCCAAACTCCCTCCCCACAATTGCTCCCAAATGCCTCTAGGGGACATGAGGACATGTGGATTTCACACACACACACACACCTTCTCTCTTGGGCCTAAATTGGCCTGGAGCGTATACCCTAATAGATATTGTTGGACTGCAACTTCCAGTACCCCAACCCAGCATTAGGTTTTGGGAAGCTGGTATGTTCCATCTTGAGGGCAGTAGCCTGGGGAAGGCTAAGCCACTCATGGATTGTGTTTGAATCCTTATTCATAGCAGAGTACTTCCAAAGAGCAGCAGAAAGTGTTTGTTTTGCTAATAGCAGACAGCCAAGCAATAGCCTGATTTCAGGATAAAAAGTATGTGTGCAAATAACTGCTCCTTGGCAGTGGGTCATCACCAGAAGGATGTTACCGGGATTACTACCTCTGCTGCCACCACGTAGGAATGGACAGATGCAAAAGGACACATGGCTCCTACACTTTTAATGATTCAGAAGGATGAATGTTATCATTTTCACTGAAATTCTTCCTTCTGTACAATTATTAAAGATATAGGAGTCTCTCCTCTTTTACATCTCTGTGTTGCCTTTCCCCCAAGGACACCAAGTTGGTATACAGATGTATCCTCTTCCCAGCTTAAGCCTTACAACAATCTTGTGAGATGGGCCAGGTTTAAAAATAGTGACTGACCCAAGGTCAGTCCAAGCAACATGGCAATCAAACAAGTTACATTCCAATATTGTCTATGCGGTCCCTTCTTAAAGACCTGGTTTCCAGCTATTTCTTGCATTTGTAAATGCAATTTCAAAAGCAGACGGACCAATATAAACTGGCAAAGTAATATAAATGAGGCACCTGGAAGATGCCGTTTGTGAGGCAGCTGGTGATCTGACTGATGAAACCTGCCCATGTTTCCTATTTATGTTGCTTTTATGCTGAGCTTCTAAAAAAAAAATACTTTGGTAAACTACAGCTTCTGAAATCCTGTAGCCTATATGGCTAAAGTAGCCATGGTGTCTGGGAGATTCTGGGAATTGTAGTCTATTATAGTAATCTCTGAGCTCTGCTGTTATGTAATCTTTTTGCCCATTAATGCGTTTTCCCTTTTATTTTATTTTTTAAAATTTATTTCACTAATATACAATTGCACCAGAACAGAACAGAGAAATGGTTAGGCAAAGAGGAAATGAATAATTAGGACAGAAAACCTAGGAGTAGCCCCCATCAACTCAATGATGTAAATTAATTTGGGAGTAAGTGAGAGGGAAGTAAGAGGGAGCAGGATCAATTTCACTAATGTTATGAGAATGAGGAGGGCCATACAGTATGGTGGCCACATGAAAGAGAGACCAGTCTCCTGAATTTCTAATAGTTGTGCAAAAATCAGGAATTTCTGTACAAAGCAGGTGGAAATGGTCTAGCAAGTCCCAGCTTGTATAATTCCTTCTTCCCCAAACTTAGTGGCAGCACTGTGGAGGTGCAAGGAATGAGGACTGCACTGGGTGACACCCAGAAGAGGAATGACACCCGGTTGGGCCCTCCAGAGGGGTGCATGCTTGCCCCTTTTGGCTACTCTGGACCCAGGCTTCCCCCCCAGGGTAAAAGCCCAGGTCTGGAGGAGCATGGTCCTTTGGCCACCACCCACCATACCAGATGACACCTGGCATGGGGATGTCACTACACAGACCTGGACCCAACTGACCTTTTCCATATGGACACCCTAGAACTCAGCACACTGTTTTCCTCACAGCAGGAAACAGTTCTCACTTGACTCAGCCTGGTAGTATACTGAGGCCTCAAACATACGCACACTTTTCTTGTTAATGGCAACCCTGTGGATGAGGCATCTCTAAGACCCATCGTCCTCCACTGCTCTGCTTAGGTCCTGCAAATTCAGGCCCATGGCCTCCCTAACTGAGTCTGTCCAACTGGCATGTGGTCTTCCTCCCTTTCTACTGCCCTCTGCCTTCCCTAGCACACTTTGTTGCTTGCTGCTGTGTGTCTTCAGGTCATTTCTGACATGTGATATTAAGGTGAGCCTATCATGGAGATTTGGGGGCAAGATTTGTCCAGAGGAGGCTGAGAGCATATGACTTGCCCAAGGTCACCCAGTGGGTCTTATGGCTTAGCTGGGACTTGAACCCTGGTCTCCAGGGCCATTGGAGTTTATCACATGTCGGGAAAATCAAGGGTTTAAACGGGCATTATCCAGAAATATTTGTACGAGCATGGTGAAGATTTTCATACATGATCATGATTAAAGATGACTTATCCTGGGAATAATCAGGGAATAACCATCAACAAATCATTCACGGGGAATATCATGCGACTATCACTGGACAATGCCCATTCAACCCGTGATTTTTTCCGATTTTCCCCATGTGATAAAGTCCATTGTCCAACACTCAAACCATTATGCCACAGTGGCTAGCACACTTACCTGAGAGTAAATCATGCTGAATTCAATGAGCCTTACTTCCAAGTAGGCATGCATAAGATTAGATATGAGTGCCCTGCAAGTCTTTTTTGTTGAATAAGCTAGTTAATAAAGTAGTTAGTTAACTAGTTAATTAGCATAAACAATACCATTTAATCAATTTTATTTTTTTAACTAACTGAATTACCTAGCCTCATGAGCAACTTGCCTAGAGGTTCTGAAGACAGTTCTTTCATTTATTGACTTGGAAAGGAGTGAGTGGTTGATGGTGGCATTGTTCTGTAACCCCCTTGCATCTTATGATCCTTTTCTCCAGAGTTTGCTTAGGATTTGTTTTTAAAGCAAGGCAAATTGTCTTTTGGAAGCACTCTTTCTAGATTTTCCCCACTTTGCCTTGTGAGATTTTACTCCCTTCATAATTGGCACAAATTCCTTTCAGGTTTGCTAAAAGGAATCTGGTATCTGTTACTACTTCACATTTCCAACATACACTATGACTTTTACTGGTGCAGCAATCTTGAAATATAGTCTTTGCTGAGCCAGTTTATCCTACAAGTTTTTCTTTTTTTCTTTTAAAAAACTCAACAACATATACAGTAAAAACTCCTTTGTCTTAGTGATAGGCATGATGAAAGCAAGAAAAATGCATCATTGGGGGGAGTGGGGGAGACCCAAAGAGATAAAACCCAATTCTTTCCTTTGGTGCCAGCTATAGGTACCCCTTTTTATAAATCCTGCACCTGTGCCTTTAAAGACGGCAGCCACCACACAAATATTAAATACGCAAAGCTTTCCCCAGACCCAAACATATATTACCAGCTCCTAAATTTCTGTCTGCCTGAGTGAAATTAAAGGCGTAGGAGCAAGCCCAGCTGTGAGCATTTATGTAACAGTTTAGAGTGTTCAGTGAGGATTGAACATGTGATCTCAGCATTTTTATAACCCCGTGAGATAGGTTAATATTTGCATATTTGTAGATAGGAGGCTCATTTAGAAAGCTATAGTCTAAGAACTTGTCTAAGACCATCTCTTAAATTTATGGCACAGCTCTGGCCTGATTTACCAGATTTATATAAAATGGCAAAAAGCAAGGTTTGCTTTTTTGGAATTTATGTATATATATATTTAATATTTTCAAGCAATGGATGCTTGAGTTTGTGGATAAAGAATCCATGGATAGGGAGGGCTGATAGTACTTGGTGCTACATCTTTTTATCTGTTGCCAGGATGAATGATATGCTTCCTACACTGCACAGGTAGGAACTGGCCACTGGATTTAAAGATGAGGTCAACCGTCAACCACATGTCACACTGCAATGGCAGGAGGTTGATTCCTCTTTCCCACCATGACAAAACCTAAATGCCAGCTGGAACATTTAAACCTCAGTTTAGGTATTGCACTACATGAATTTTGATCACAACTTTAGGGAAATTTTTGTGGAATGTTGTTTTTATTTGCATCAACATCACTGCTACTTGGCTTTAGATCTTATATATTCTGCATGATCCATCAATGAAGCCTTTGATTTGCAGTCAATCCCACACGCCTGGAGTATTTTTCTTCATTGATCTCTCCCCACATCTGTTTCTTGGATATTTCCTGCCAGATGTCTGGGACCTGACAAGACTCCTGAAGAGCTCTGCAAGGCTCCAAAGGTTGCTTGTGGTTGCCAATAAAACATAATCTAATAAGAGCTAACGTCACCTTGGCACAATCTTTGGAGACACACAGACCCAAGGTCTGGGGCAATGTAATTTTCTCTGCCAGCACTTGGGGGTAAAAGAGGCAAGAAGAAGGGAAGAGGAAAAGTGGGGGGAAAGAAATAGAAGAAAACAGCATGATACTGAATGCTTTGGTTTAGGAGTTTATCACACGATCTCTGTTATTGCCACAGTTACAGAAGAGCATACACAGCAATTTGGGAGCACTCCCTACCACACGTCTCTCCATTAGATCAGGCAGTTGCTGGACTCTTGCACTCTCTTTTGCCCTCATCCTCAACCTCCCTGCTCAGCATGCCTTTTATTTATGTGCTGGTTTTTATTTAAAGTAATTGTGGAGTTATGCGTTTATGGTTTAAAAAAAAAGGGGGGGGGGAGTAAAAGAAAAATGATAAAAGGCTGTATGGAAATAGGGAGAGAGGGAGAGAAGAAGACGCTAACACCACGTGACTACACAATCCCAGAACTGCCATGAGACTAACTTACTGCATCTGATGGCAAGCACTATTTCAGAACAATTGGAATCTTATTGATGGGTTTTTCAGTCAGTGGCTAATCACACTTTGAGGACAAGGCAGTGATGAGAGGGAGGTGGCATCATAAGATTGGTATGAAAGGCACTACTGTCCAATTTGTATGATGATTTAAAAGCTGTGTGTGAACTGATAAAGTCCTTATTTTTGAAGCAGTCTTGTATGCCTGTAAATGGTTGTTGTGTGTACAAGAGACCCCAGTGTTCAGCCATTGATGCCCTCAGGTGCTGTTGGGAAATACTTAGAAAACCTGGAAAGTCACTGCCAGTTAGTGTACTGTACTGATAATACTGAGCCACTCAGAAGGGATTATGCTACTCAGAAAATCCTAACTCCCAGTAACCACTAGATAATTTAGCTTCAATTTACTTTTAAGAAGGAAGCAAATGTTATCACCTAAATGTAATCTGCAGCTCTGCCAAAATGTTGGTTGCCATATTACTCAGTTCTTCTGCTTCACAGGAGCCATGGTGAAAAGATGGTTGAGTCCCTGCCAGTTTTTTGCATGGAGAGATGGAGAACAATCATTGATCCTTCATCCCTCAAATTTAATCTGACAGCGTTCCTAAAGCTAATTATTTTAGCATGCAGTCTCCATCTTCCCACAGCCCTTCCTTGGCACACATCTGCAATATGGCAACATAGGTTTTGGAGGGATCTGTTTTTATGGCCAGATAATGGGATTCACTATTTAGGTTTTGCTTGCTTAACTTGTCCCAATATTGAATACTTATAAAATTATTTGCGGGGTGGGTAGGATCATAGCTGGATCAGACTAGTGACCATGTTAGCTGGGGGATTCTGAGAGCTGTAGTAAAACAAAGTAACTTTCCCAAGCTCTGGATAGGATGTTGTATAAAAGTGTCATCTCTTTTTCACAGCCCCCCCCCCCCCCGGGTAGTTGTTTTTAGCTGCCTTTGAGTCAGCTTTGACTCATGGTGACATTGTGAATGAGACATCTCCATGCCTACCTATTCTCAACCTCTCTGCTTAGGTTCTACAGGTTCAGGCCTGTGACTCCTGATTGAGTCCATCCATTTGGTGTGCAGTCTTCCTCTCTTTTTACTGCCTTCTTAGTATTATTGTCTTTTCAAATGAGCCATACCTTCTCATGATGTGACCAAAGTACAACAGCCTCAATTTGATCATTTTGGTTTCCAGGGGTTGCTCTGGCTTGATCTGATCCAGGACACACTTGTTTGTCTTTTTGGCCATCCACAGTATCCTCAGCACTCTTCTCCAGCACCACATCTCAAATGAGTTGATTTATTTTCCCTATCTGCTTTCTTCACTGTCAAGCTGTCACATCTGTACATGGTAATGGGTTATACGAAGGCTTGGACAATTCTGACTTCAGTGTACAGCTCTATAGCTTTACTCTTTATGATTTTGTTTAGTTCAGTGGTCCTCAAACTTTTTGGGGCCACTGCCCCCTCTCCTCTTGAGCAACAACTCTACTGCCCCTAGTGTATATTTTTTGATATTAGAGCTACTGTCCATGGACAGCCAAAAAGACATACAAATGGGTCCTGGAGCAGATCAAACCAGAAATCTCCCTAGAAGCCAAGATGAAAAAACTCAGATTGCTGTACTTTGGACACATCATGAGAAGGCATGAACCATTGGAAAAAAAACCAATAATGCTCAGAAAGGTAGAAGGAAGTAGAAAGAGAGGTGGGCCACATGCGAGATAGATGGACTCTATTACAGAGATCATAAGTATGAATTTGCAGGATTTGGGCAGAGCAGTGGAGGACAGGGGGTCTTGGAGATGTCTCCTCAGCAGGGTCACCATGGGTAAAAATCGACTTGAGGGCAGTGAATAACAACAACTACTACTGTTCTACGTAAATTCAAAACAACCAATCTTGGTCACTGCTCCCTTTGCACCCAGTCGCTTTGCCAGCAGCAATTGGCTGAGCATTGACCAAGAAATTGACAAAACTGTCAAGCTTTTAAGCCATTCCAGTGATATGTTTATGGCAAGTGCCAGTGCAGGTGAGAGGCCTCTCAGCTGTTGCTCCCAGGGTGACTAGGTGCAAAGGGAGAAGCTTCTCCTTGGCAAGGAAGGATACTCTGCCTTTGATCAGAGTGAAGAGGAGCGCAGCTGGTATGTATGTAGGGGTTTTACAGAGGCTACATGCTCTGGACTGGAGGCTGGCATGGATGGGGAAAGGGAGAGATTTTAACCTGACAAAAGCCACTCCAAGGAGAAGGACTCTTTACGAGAATTGACCCTGGATGCTCCGCCCTGACCTTTACTGGAGACGTGTCATCTCCACAGAGCCTCAAGTGTTTCCCCCACCCATGACATGAAAATTATTTCTTCTGCTACCTCTTCTCTCAGTCTGTCTGATGAAAGAAAGTAGGAGCAGAAGTGCAGCTCCAACCTGCCAGTCAAATACCTGCAGAGCTCACAAAACATAAGCAGGGTTCCAATTATTATTATTATTATTATTATTATTATTATTATTATTAACCATTATTTATAAAGTGCTGTAAATTTACACAGCGCTGTACATACAATCTTTTTAATCAGACTGTTCCCTGCCCTAAGGCTTACAACAGGGGTCGGCAACCTATGGCCCGCAGGCCACATGTGGCCCACCAAGCCATTGGGACCGGCCCCAGCTTGGTCCTGCTGCCGATTGCCACCCCCTTGCCCGCTGCCAAAGGCCCCACGGGGCCTTTGGCCTGTCACGTAAGCGAGCGGGGCCATTGGCCTCTCGTGCAGGCGCACGGGGAGGAGGAGGAGGAGGGAGGAAGAAGAAGAACAGGAGCAGGAGCAGGAGGAGGAGGAGGATGATTTCCATTCCATTTCTACAGGTCTGCTTTGTTTTAACAATGATGATGATGATGATGGTGATGGTGATACTGATATGAGCCAGCTTCAGAGGCACGGCCAATGTAAGTTGCTGTGATTTTTACAAACTCATGCGCAGTGAAGAAAAACCAGTCCCTTGACCAAGTACACATTTTTGAGAAGTATAGTTGAACCCGAGGGCAAATCACTTGTTATGAGACCACCTTGACATGTTAAATATGCATAGCCATGTGAACCCATGTTCAGTGTGAAACCCAAAGAGTTTGGTTATGCAATAAGCCTCTGAAATATGCAAGAGGCT
>NC_056523.1:173691611-173730116 GCF_019175285.1 Sceloporus undulatus | reverse complement strand
GCCGGGGCTTCGCCTCCTTCTTGGCCCCCGCGGAGGCCAGGGAGGAGAGAGGAGGCTGCAGGGAGGCAGTGAGGTTGGCGCGGCTGCGCCCAAGAGGCTCCGCCTCCCTGCAGCCTCCTCCGCCCCAGGCCTCGCTGCCCTCCTTTTCCTCTGCGCGGCCATGCGCGGGGGAGGAGGAGGAGGGCAGCAATGCCCTAGGGTTGCCCAGCAACCCCGCTGCAACCGGACTTTTCCCGGTTTTTGGCTGCACCCGTGCTGTGACCGGGCAGGTGCAGCCAAAACCGGGAAAAACCCGGTTGCAACCGGGTTATGGCAACCCTACAGTTTGGGGACCACTGATCTAAAAAGATTGTAAATTTGAAAGCACCTTTTTGCCACCATTTCTCTCCTGCTGCCATGAGCAGTCTGTCTGTCCCAAAATGGCACTGCTCCAAGCCACAGAAATGATGCCCTGCACCCAAGCTTTGTGAGGGTTTCCTAACCACAAGTACTACTAGCGAAAAATGTGGGTAAGGGAGTGATCTTGCACAGGCAGGTGAAGAGTGGGAGACACCACCACATGAAGCCATCAGTGAGGCCATGTGGTGGTTTTAAGGGATCCTGAAAATAAGCTTTATGCAACCCTCATCTTCACCATTATCCTAAAGGCCACTGATTCCCTTAGTCCTTTTGTGCACTAGTACTTTGACTGAAGGTCCCCTTGCTGTCCCCTTTCCCCCTCACAACCCCTTTGGATCTTTCCACTACCACCCACTTTAGGAATCACTGGTCATGTAATAGCTGCCCTTTCCATTCCTAGTGTCCATATGATTTCGTGACTGCAGGCTCCATTATGATCAATGTTTGATCCAAAGTATGGGAAATATTTCGCTATTTGGATTTCCTCATTATCTAGGTTGATTTTATGTAAAACCTCCAAGGTCATTGTTTTTGTTTTCTTTATGTTTAGGATTAAGCCTGCGTTTTCACTTTCTTCTTTGACTTTCTTTAGGATTTGTTCAAAGTTGATGAAGCTTTCCTCTAGTAGTATGGTGTCATCTCCATATCTTAGATTGTTGACATTTCTTCCTCCTAGCTTCACTCTATTTTCTACCTTCTATCTTCACTCCCCTAGAGTTACCAGACTGAAAACTGGAGAGGGCTCCTGTATCTTTAATGGTTGTGTAGAAGAAAGAATTTAATCAGATGTTGCTTGTCATGTAACACCTGTCAAAATATCCTCTTCTACACAACCATTAATGACACAGGAAGCCCTCTCTAGTTTTAACTCTGGCAACCCTACACCCTCTTTATTCAGGAGTGATACTATTTTCCTATGGGAAGAAAGGGACACTTTTAATCTCTCACCCTGCTCAAGTGGTTCTCCCTTCTGAGCTCAGTATAACTTTAAGACCCATCTAATTGCTATTGTGTTCCTTCATGTCATTTCTGACTTATGGCAACCCCTAAGGTGAACCTATCATGGGGTTTTCTTAGCAACATTTGTTCAGAGGTGTACACCTTTGCCTTCCTCTGAGGTTGAGTGAGTATGACTTGTGCAAGGTCACACAGTAGGTATCCATGGCTGAGATTCAAACTGTGGTCTCCAGAGTCATAGTCCATCACTCAAGCCATCACACTGGTTTTTTACACTAATGGGTAGTTGAAAATGTGGCATATTAGAGGCCTTCAGAACTCTTTGGAAGTAAGCATTTACATCTTCACAAAGCTTTGAAGGTGCAGACTTCATTATTCCATAATTTCCTTCCCACACCCAAGTAGAAAACCTGGCCTGGGGTATAATATCTTGTCCAGGATACTCTATGCAATCCTAGCCTGGGTCAAGGAATACATGTGCCACAAACATTACATGAAGTGGCCTTGGTGGCAGGAAGGTGGTGATAGTGCATGGACATCTGTTCTCCACTGTAGAGGGAGATAGGTGTTTTTTGCCCTGGAGAGTGAGAGGCAAGGAGTTTACTATTGTCAAAGTATTTTTAAAAAATGATTAAATCCACAAAATGGTTGTCTAGTGTTGTGGGATGAGCAGGTGACTTTGTTGGCACTTGACCTTTAAATGGGTTTTGTGAACTATGACTGAGTGGTATTGATCCTCTAATCTGGAAAATTCAACACTCCTACAAGCCAGCTCTGGGCCTTGAGGTTTGCTTTCTTTCCTCCCCAACTTCACTGATAGATGTCTGGCATAGCATCTCCTCCTCCCTTCTCAAATTGCTTCTTTGACCCAGCGGTCACTGTTTTTATAAGGCCTTTGACTGTCATGCACAAAGCCTTCACTTCCTGCCCAGGAGCCTGGGGGAGTTAACGGAATTTCTCTGTTTTTAAAGCCTCAGATTCGGCTTGTCTGGTCTTCATTGGCTGTTAATTGTCTTTCTTGGCCCAAAAACCTTCTGAGTGAGGAAAACTTAGCCCTTGCCAAGGGAGAGATCAACTTAACGGCATCTGAAATTAAGCATGATGGGAAAGGGAGAGATGAATAGAAAAGAAGGCCTTGTTGCAGAAATGTTGACCCCTGGTCGAAGCAGCAGGTCCAACCTCCCAATTAATGGGTGGGAAGCAACCATTTTGCCTTTTTCTGGAATATTCATGATTTTTGACACAACATCATTTCTTTGCTTTGTAGTGAGTGGCATGGGAAAAGGTCTCTGAAAAAGTCGAGTGGAATATGAATCCATTGAAAAGTTTAATCTGTCTATGGGTATACAGAAGGTGAAGAGAGCCAGCATTGTGTAGTGTTGGACTAAGACACTGGGAGAATCTCTGCTTAGCCATGAAAACTCCACTGAGGGACCTTGGGCAAGTCACACTCTCTCAGCCTTAGAGGGAGGGAGAGGCAAAAACCCCTCTGAACAAATCTTGCCAAGAAAACTGAGAGGTTTGTCTTAGGGTCGCCACTGGTCGGAAGCTACTAGAGGCACACAACAACAAGATAACACTGATAAATTTCTATTTGTTCTGTAGTAAACTGACAAGGGGTTCTGACTTACCATTTAACAAAAGGAGCAAGAAAATGACTCACTCCAGACTCATCTAAATTATATTTCTCAAATGAAGAAATTATGAAGAGGTTGGGGGAAACTAGAGTAGATTTTTGTATAGGAAGTCTGTGCACTTTATCCAGTTCCAGTACTCAAGACAGATGCCTGGGGTCAGATTTCTTAATTTAAAATATCCACCACCTGCACTAAGGTCCATTTGGGGAATCTTGGATTTCTGGTGAAATTCAAAATAGATCACACAAGCTTGAAGTCTGCCCATTCCAGGTTTAGTTCACTAGTCTTCAGCTGATTGGTTGGGACTCAAACTACTAAGTGTTGCCCACTACCATACCAATATGTGGGGATAAAATATGAAATGCATCCCTCAAATGTATTTTTGAAACACAGAAATGTACCAGATTTCTGAAGGACAAAAACCACTGGGTGGAGGGGGGCAGGGCCTTTGCATTTTCTCATGTCCTATTAAGCTTCAGGCTGGATATGACAGACAGCAGTCCAACACAGCTAACTTCCGAAGTGTAGAGGAGAAGAGCAATAGCTCAGTGGTGGATCACATGCTCTGCATGCAGAAGCTCTACAGTTTGATTACTTATATTTCTGTTTAGGGGAGCAAGGGTGAAAATCGCACAGCCTTCCAGACACTGTTGGATGTCACCTCTTAACATTCCTTACCCTCTGCTGCCCTTGCTGAGCGCTGCTGGGACTTGCAGTCCAATGACATCTATAGGGCCACACAAATCATGTGGCCCACCCCTGTATGTAGACACTGCTAAACCAGATGAATGAATAATCTGGTTTGGCGGAAGGAAACTGCATATATATTTAAGTCATAGAGAAAGAAAATGGGGTAAATGTTGAATTTACTTTTTAAGCAAGAGGAGCATGTAGAAATGGGTACATGTGCTCATGGCTCCACTACATTTTGGGCACCTTTTTCTAGAATGTTTTCTTCCATCTGAGACACTGACATAGGGCTGCTATATTCCAGTCCCTCATATCTAGGCATCTGATATGCATATTATGCAAAGTATAATAATTATGCATATTATTAATTGGTGTTCTGATTATGCAGATTCAACACATGAATCACTGCACTTTTTCAACCATGTTTCAAATTCAGTACCAGTACCAAGCTAAGGGCTCTCTTTTTCTTGCCCCCCCCCCCCCCACACACACAGCTGGTGTGAAGACAGGGAGGCTTCTAAGCAGCCCCAGAGAGTAAAATAACTCTTGAAGCTGTTTGGAAAGGAAGTTCCACCATGCTACCTAGCCCTAGGCTCAACTCACCAACATAATCGTCAGACAACACAAAGACATCTCTGCTTGCCCCCTTTCCATTCCCACCTTCTGGGCCGGTCATGAGAAGCGGAGATGAAATGGAAAAATAAGATGGCAATGCTATGCCTGTGTAGTAGCAACTGGAGCCTGAAGGGCAAGAAGAGGCTCCTGCCAATGCCAGTCTTCTTGCATGGTTTCCTCATTCATTGCCACTGTTACATTTTAACCTACTCATCATCCTGACACAAAGAAGAAACCTGGATTTTACTGCTTCAACTGGCCCAGACGGCTGGGACATTTTTTCAGTCCCTTCAGTGAGGGATTTTCCAGGTTTTCTGGGACAAATGCCAACTCTACATTGGCAGAGAGTAAAATGTCTGGGAAGAGAGTCTGTAGGAAGGTAAGACATGGGCAGGAGGCAGTTACTTCAGGTCCTGGAACGTGCAAACCTTTTTTCTTAAAATGGGATTCCCTTCTTTGTATGACTGTGGTACATTCAAGTTCAAAGTCACAGAACTATCATTGCCACATGACATTTCACCTCAGCACTTTTTAGCTCAGTGGAAGAGTGAGTCAGTCAATCAAGCCAAACACTGAGGCAGCTTTTTGGAAACATAAGCATAAATTGTGCTGTGCATGCAGAGTTATTTTCTTTGAACGCTGGTCCTATCTAGCTGATGATGATGTAAGTGGAATTGTGACAGTAACACATTAAGGTACACAGAGTAGTGTGTGAATGTCCAATGCCTCGACACATACATTGCACATGGTGCTATGAGTTGTCAGCCGGGTGCCTTGACCAGTTATCCACATACATTCAATATTGACTTTCCATATAGTACTTTTGTAACACAGCTCCACTGGTAGATTTTTGTGTTACACTGAAGCATTGTGGGATCTCAGTTTATGTATGATAATGCTCAGAGGCAGACTGTGGCAGGATACAGACCGCCCCTTTCCCCGACGGATTGGGGCCTAAGCTGCCACAGTGGCAGCCCCGGATGCTCTGATTCACCGCTTTTCCAGGCCTTGGGGAAGCGTCAAACCGTCGCTTTCTCACGGCCTGGAAAGGGGTGTCCTTGGGGCTTCATGCCCCTTTCTCTCCAGTATCACTGGTGTGGCGCCAGTATGTAACGGCCGCACTGCACCATTTGGACACGATGTGGCCATTACGTCAATTTGGCAGCACCCATGAAGACAGGGCGCTACCATTTTGACGTACTGAGTACATTGTAGGGTTAGGAAGTGTCTGAAAAGGACGCTCCCAGGCAACCCTAGCACGTACTGAGTACGTGCTTTTTGGCCCATTTGTACAGGGCCTGTATTTGTTAACCAAACATTTCATGGAAAGCCATGTATTCCTCCTTCCTTATACACTATCTGGAGAATTATTGTTGTTGTGTGCCTTCAAGTAGTGTCCAGCTTATGATGACCCTAGGGTGAACCTATCACAGGATTTTCTTGGCAAGCTTTGTTCAGAGGGGGTTTGGCACTGAAGCTGAGAGAGTATGACTTGCCTAAGGTTGGTTTCCATGGCTAATTAGGGATTTAAACCCAGGCTTTCAGAATCATAGTCCATCACTTTGACTCCTCTGCAGGCTGACTCTCTGGAGATGTATAGAACAGCTGAATTTATCCATTTGTTTGCCTGTTGAAAAGATGTTGTGGGCTCAGATTTGGGATGAAATGGAAAAGGACAACGATGTTATATGAAGAGCTGGGAAAAGTTACTTGGGGTGGTGGTGGTGGGAATCTCCTACTCCCCAAATCCCTCAGCCACCAGCAACTCAGCCCAAAAGCAACTTTGCTCTGTTCCAGTTGTATGCTTGAGCTGGTGGCTGTCTGTGTGTGTTGATGATACTGGAATCAAGAAAAATGAGTAGATGTGAAAGGATGTATGTGTGAACTGTAGCTTAGTGGATATGATATATAGTCAACATGCAGAGGTTCAGTTCAATCCTCACCATGAATCTCCTGTTAAAAGAAGCAGGTGATAGGAGAGATTCTCTGCCTTGGATCCAGGATTAATCTTGGATATTTTGCTTCCTGAGAAGGTGAAAGATTAGATGACAACATACACACACACCCATGCTGCTTTCCAGATGCAGAATCTAACTAGACTGTCAGCTGAAGGCTTCATTGCTGGTGATAGACCTCATTGCACCTGAGGGTTACAAGCCCATTTAGAAGATGGATGTTAATCTCTGTACCATACATAGCTTTGTTCTCCTGCGCCTTGCCACCGTTTTTCATCTTGCCACCTGAGTCAGTCATCTCATTTTGCCTCATGAAAGGGGCCAACCCTGCTAAGACTCTGGAAAGCTGCTACTAATCTGAGAAGCCATTCTGGATTGAGACAGACAAACAGTACAGCTGGACATAAACCATCTCCATGTATCCCTGAATTTTAATTGCATGATACATAGTTGCAGGGGGGCTCCACCTACTTACCTTGGTATGCCACAGCTGGAGCAGACCTAATCTAAGCAGAGGTGTACATACAGCCTTTTATTTCATATTTCACAAACACCCGTATGCTTACATAACTTGGTTTTGTTCCTCCTGCTGTGTCCTAATCCCTACCTTATTTCCTTCCCCTGATAACCATGAGCATCTTTTGTAACAGGAGCAGCTGGGACATATCAGAAAAAATTCCCAGGAAGCAAGTATCTGATGCTACAATCATGTAAATACGTGTTTTAGAAGATAATTATCCCGCTTACAGAGGACAGGAGCAGCAGCATAACCATCGGATCTAGGAGTGGTGCTGGCAGCAGTTAGCGTCTGTCCCAAATAACAAGCAGCCCATGGATAGGTGATGAGCAGCCATACAGTTGCCAGAGACTTGGTTATAACTCTTAGTTTACAACCATCTGGAAGGCTTTGAAATGAAGCGCTCATATCCATCTCTATTACACATCTGCAAGTCTCTGAGGAGCATCGGTAAATTATTCCCTCCCCCTCCCCAGTTGTTTATTGATGCACACTCACCTGGAAAAGAGAGAGAGGAGGAGAATACAGCTTTTTCTCACCAAGAATTTTGCTGTTCCAAAACTGGAAATGTTAAATGTGATTTGGGGCAGATTTGCTTTGTTTTAGTTTGGCGTGGGACTGCTCTAGGTGAGAGTTGCCAGAAAGAAAGATCACAGGAGCAGAGATAGTCAAGTCAGTAGAAAAGGATTAATGCATTTAATTAACTGTTAATAAGATTTTAAAAAATCTAATTCAATTAGATTTTAATTAGAAGAGGAAAAAACTGACGATTAAGTTCACAATATATTGGCATTTAAGTTAAAAGCTTGTATTAAAACTTTTCTAAAATGAAAAATGCCATCCATGGTTTTACCTCCACCACATTTTCCCTTGATTTGGGGGGTTATTTTGTTTTGTTTTTGGAGTTTACTTCCTACAGATTTGAATTCAAGTGTTTCTACAATTTTCAGAAGTCCCTCAGGCCACAATAGTTTGTTGATTTGTGCCTTCAAGTTGTTTCTGAATTATGGCGATTCTAAGGCAAACCTATCCTGGGATTTTCATGGGAAGTTTGATTTGTTCAGACAGGATTTGCCCACTGTCTTCCTCTGAGGCTGACAGAATGTGACTTGTCTAACATCATGGCTGAGTGCGGAAATGTAGTCCAATATTCAGACCACTACACCACCCTGATCCTCAGCCACAGTAACATGGATCCTTTATTTTGCATATAAATACTGTAGAGTGTAGACGGGAGGAAGGTTAATTACTGAGAATGTTGAACTCAGAACTCACCAACACAATAATTCATCTTGCTGGAGGTACTCTTGAGTAAATAATTTGAATTTGTGACCTGAACATTGTAATCCTTCAGTCACTTAGGTGGACTACCCTCCACCCTTTTCTTTACACAAATATGAGAGAACTAGGCATTGGATAAAGAACCAACTCAGAATTGTCAAATTGGTTGGCTCTCTAGTGTGTTTTATTTAATTGATTCTGTAGTTAAGTTGCAGCATAACTGTAGCAATATCTGGAAGCTGATACTCTTCAGGTGTATTGTACTGTACTGTACATTTCATCATCCCCAGCCAGAACTGTCTCTATTTCCTACACACACCCTCCTATGTGATGTACTACAGAGAGATACTACCTGGCCACTGTTCCTCTGACTTCTTCCTTATCTTGTTAGGTATGGAGACCCCCCTGCATCAGGTTCTGAAACAGAAAGAGATTTGCCCTTTTACACTACAAAACTATAGCACTTTAACTGCTGTGGCAACAGCCTATGGAATCTGGGATTTACAGTTTAGGGAAGGCGCCCTGAGAATCCTCACCCAGGGGTCTCTTCTGGTGCCTCTCACCAAATTACAAACCCCAGGATTCCATAAGGTGGAACCATGGCAGCTGAAAGGGAGTCATAGTGCTACAGTTATGTAGCGTGAAAGGCCTCTGGGCTGCCATGATCTCCCTTTCCCAGCAGAGAAACTCAAGGACAGAGAC
Source organism: Sceloporus undulatus (assembly GCF_019175285.1). Lineage (NCBI taxonomy): Eukaryota > Metazoa > Chordata > Lepidosauria > Squamata > Phrynosomatidae > Sceloporus > Sceloporus undulatus. Next base: position 173,721,363 of record NC_056523.1, on the reverse strand, counting down.
TCCAAGAGAAGCAGGGGTTACAGTGGTACCTCGGGATACGAAATACCCAGGTTACGAAATTTTCGGGATACGAAAAAATCCCATAGGGAATTATTGTTTCGGGTTACGAATGTTTTTTCGGGTTACGAAAAAACTTTTGGTGCTTTTTTCGGCTTTTTCGCACGGAATCGCGGCTTTTCCCCATTAGCGCCTATGGCAATTCGGCTTACGAAGGCTTTTCGGGTTACGAAAGCGGCCGCGTTACGAATTAATTTCGTAACCCGAGGCACCACTGTATTAGCTCACAAACAGGGCAGGCCCAATGTAGATAGTTTCTTCCCTCAGGGTCAACAGTGGCCTCTGGGAGGACAGGAGTGATGTCATGGAGTCGTCGTATGCCTTCAAGATGTTTCCAACTTATGGGGATCCTAAGATGAATCTATTGTGGGGTTTTCTTGGCAAGTTTCTTCAGGGGAGGTTTGCCATTCCCTTCCTCTGAGGTTGAGAGAGTGCAATTTGCCCAAGGTCATCCTTTGCATGTCATGGCCGAGCTGGGAACTGAAAGTCTCCAAAGTCAAAGTCATAGTCCAACATTAAATGGGGAACCTCAAGCCCTCTGCATATTTTGCTCTACAGCTCACATTATCCTTTGTCATTGGCTGGGGCATTTGAAATATCTGATGGGACAAAGGTTCCCTCTCTCCCTATGAAAGCAATGGAAAACTTGACAAAGCAAGGTATGGTGGAAGGAGTGCATTTCAGTTGGCCAATAAAGGTATCACTGATGGGTTTTTGTTTGTATTTGTTAAACGGCCAACAAAGCTTCCCCTGAATGTTTTCTGTATTGTGAGATACCACATTGCAGCTGCAAAAGGGGAACTATGAAGAGTAGCCTGTGGACTGGGACTTCAACCAAGGTAAAAAAATAAATATTTTTCTTCTTAAATTTGGACTGAATTTGCATATTCTATCTCTCCAACCCCAAAATGTTCCTGATGCAAAAACATGGAGACTTCTTAAGGGATCCATTGTTCTCTGCCTTACAAAGAGGCATGTGACCTCATTGGAATGGGGACATATTGGGTTGCAAAAGAGGGGTCCCTGTTGAGACACAAATGGAGTTTAAATTTCCTCAGCTTAAAAAAATCTCCCTATTGGCGCATAGCCAGAAGGAGGAAGAGCCTGCCTGCAAAAGATATCCTCCCCAAGTCCCCATCATAACATCTTTACTAAGGACTGAAACAATATACAGGCATCTGACAAACATCTCCAATTGTTTTTTCCTCCTGTTTGGTTATGTAACATCCTGCCTGATGAAGAAGCCCACGGAGCTCTGAAAGCTTGCAGTAAGTATATTGTGCATTTTGGTTGGCCAATAAAGGTATCACTGATGGGTTTTGTTTGTATTTGTTAAATGGCCAACATAGCTACCCCTAAATGTATTCCAGAGAAAGTGAATGAGATATCCAGTTCTTACTGGTGAGGTCATCATGTCATTCCCAAACCCATCAACCTTCTCACTTTCTACACAATAACTATGTACAGTATCCCCCCCCCAAAGAAAACCACCTTCATCTCCTGGTGAGGAATGTGTTCCTTTGGAGCAGGAACAGGGAGCATGTACCTTCCTCCTGGATACCCTTGAACTGCAACATCCATCAACCCACCAAGTGCACATCCACTGGCGAGAGGTTCTGGGACTTGCAGTTCAACAATAGCTGGGAGGATATACAATTTCCACATTTGTGATTCAAAGGAGGGTGTCCTATTTTGTAGGCTGTTGAGAAAGCTAGCACACACACTAGAAACTGGTGCCTTTGGTGGTCTGAGTCAAGATTTCTACCCATTAAGTGGGATACTACATGAGGGACAATGTGATATAGTGCTGGACTGAGGTGGTGGTGGGGACTCAAGTTCAAATCCTCACTCATCCTGGAGGATCTATTGTAATCTCCACTCTCTGACTAACCTCCTACAGAGGAAACATATCCAGGAGTAGCCGTGTTGGCCATATAGCAAAGTACAATAACATCCAAAATCTTTATAGGGTGTGTATGGAATGTGGAGGAAGAAGGAGATCAAAGAATGTCACCTTGAGTTCTGCAGAAGAGAGGTGGAATATAAAGGTACTGATAAAAGAGTCAGATGCACATTGACCAGAATCCTGTTGGTGTCTTAAACATACATAGGTTCCCTATGTATGCATGTTGATGCATACTGTGCATGGCTGCATATGTACATTTGGTTGTACAAGGCAGCAGCTAGTGGGTCCCATATCAGTGGGTGGTGAATCCACTTTGAGTTTGGATTGCTTCAAAAGAGCTCCCTAAAATGCTGAACCCCTCACCCTGAAATAGATTAAACACCTTGGTCAGCTCCTTTCAAGTCTGAACTAAAATTTGTCTCCCCAGTGACATGGGATCCACCATCCCACCACTGACTGTACATTTGTTTGCATGTTTTGTGTCTTGGTTCTGTTGTGTAATGTTGCCATTCATTGCAAGGGATGCTCAGCACAATTTATGTGTAATTCTGCATGTGGAGCTTCGAGCTATGCAGCCCTGATGTAGGATGTTTGTTTCTCTTTTTTCTCTCCTGAAGCCACTGCTCTACCCAGCATTGTCTTTGACTTCATTTTGTCCTGTGCTAAGGAATCTTCTTCCCCTGCCTCCAAGACCCTATGTGGCCATCACATATGTGACGATGGGTGAAGAGTGCATGTTCCCCCCCCCCCAGGGCTCCTGGGGGTATGAATTCTTCATTCATCATTACATGACTGATGGCTGAATACTAGATTGGCTGGAGGATTTCATGGAGGTATAAATGGATGTACCTTGCCATGATCACATAGGATCTGGGAACTCATCTTTCTTTGAGTATTTCTTAGCCCTTGATTAGATTCCGTCTCATTTTTTTTTAATTCCTTGTATACACATTTTATTCAGTGATTTACATTTGTATATTGCCTTCCCCCCAGGAAACTCAGGGAAGCATATATCCTTCCCACTTCAGCCTCACAGCAGCAATTATATGAGGCTGACTTGACCAAGATCACCCAGTGAATGTCCTGCCTAAGCATCTCCCAAGTCCCAGTGCAGTGCTCTAACCACTACATCCAACTGATTCTCTTTTTACTGGACATTCAGCACATCACACAGTGATTTCCTTGTTGCCTTCTGTCTGAAAATATTGATTGTTGTTTTCATGCAGAAGGCCTCCCTGCCTTATGCACACACATTGTTCCTCTGGAAAGGGAAGGTGGGAATCTTGGCATGTCAATGAATTCCCTGAATGTGTGTGTGTGTGCTGTGTGTGATGATGGTGGAAATGACAGAAAGGGAGAGATGTTGGAGTGAGTGAGCAATGGTGGGAGACAGGGATCAGGATGTCTAGGGTAGTCTTTTTTGTGCCGGGCTTGTGGATGATGGAGAGCAGCACATCTGCACAATTCATGGCCTGCAGGGTGCTCCACGCAACCATTCCGACACCATTGGTGAAATATGTTCTCACCGTGCATTGCTAATGCATGCCAAGCAGATGGCACTGCAACCATTACCGGAATAAATAATGGGAATAGTGGTCTGCCTGGCATTGGGAGTAGGTGCTCACTCCTTCCTTTCTTCCTTCCTTTCTTTGTGCCACCTTGATAGATCTGAGCAGGGAAAGAGAGACACCTAGTGGCCATGCAAGACAACACCATTAGGCCGTTTGGTACCATTTTAACTGTCATAGCTCCATGCTATGGAATTCTTGGAACTGTAGTTTGTACACTTCCCAGAAGATGTAAATATAATTATGATCAATAAGCTAGAATAGGGATAGGTTATAGGTATATATGTATAGATCAATATGTATATCAATATGCATTTTGAAATTTGTTATTTGCTGTATGTTTGTTTTTTTATATATACTTAATAATAAGAATAATTTTTAAAAAGAAAATTCTTCCTAATGTTTAGGTGGAATCTCTTTCCCTGTAGTTTGAATCCGTTGCCCATGTCCAAGACTCTGAAGCAGCAGAAAACAAGCTTGGTCCTTCTTCCATATGACATCCCTTCAGATTTTTAAACATGACTATCATGTTCATTGATGACAGAGTTAGATGTCATCAAAGGGGAGCAAATGGTTACTTTGCTAATATTATTACTCATATTGTCCAGGATGAGGAGAGGTGCTTCTTGACTTTCTACCTCTTGCCAAAGTTACATGGATGACTCTGGGTGCTCTGCTGATTGAACAGAGCAGGTTGTAGGATTGAGGATATCATAGGCTGCTCCACTGTAAGCAAATTATCCATCACAAATTATCTCCCTCTCTCTATAGCTCTTGTCTTTGACAGGTGAGTGAAAAATTGTGTACAACACTTGCACCTAAAGATGCAGCTGTCAGTAGTGCTACTAGTTTACTGATTTATTAATTTTATATCCCACCTGGGAAGAAATGGCTCTTAAGAAAGATAGCAATAATTCATTTAAAAACCACCCTAATTTTAAAAATATGCTTAAAATACAACATATATTTGGGGAGATGAAATGCAAAGGCAGGCAGAGCTATTTCACCTTTAGTGATGAGAATTTTCAGCTTTAGTCATCCTTACAGGACAAGCTGTGCCTGCCCAAATTCTTTTTACTGTTCAAATGCTAAAGGTATAGATGTCTTATCTTATTTTGTGTTTGGTTATTCTTCAGAAGGGAGGAGGAAGGTTGACATTATGATGAAATATTAAAAATGGGCTCCATGTTTCATTTGAGAGGTGGATTTCAGATCTGAACATGTTGACAAAAACTGCTGTTTGGTATCCAGGAGACAGTGGAGCAAAGGAAAACTACTTAGTACCAAGTAAGGTCATTTGTCCATCAGCACTATGAATGTGTGCTCTGACTGGCAGCAGTTCTCCATAAGTTCTAGGCAGAGAATCTTTGGCACTCCTTGTGGCTGGTTAAATGGAGATTCTGGGAACTGAACCTGGAACCTACGAACTTATGGATGCAAAGCAATGGTGGCTGATAGGTTCCATGTCAGTGGGGCAATTCACTCCAGTTTTTGGCTAGCTTTAAAAAGAGCTCTCCAGAGTGCTGATCTTGTTTAGAAATGGGGTTTAGCACCTTTGAAAGCTCTTGTAGAGCCTGAATCAGTTTACTGCTTTGCTGACATGGGAGCAACAAGCCTCCCCTGGCACAAAGCATGTGCTCTATCTGGGACTTTAAGCAAAATCCCAAACAATATTGTGCTTCTAGCAGACTTACTTCAATCTCTGTATTTTCCACTGTGCTGAACCATGTTCCCAATAGCCTTCTCCTTCTCCTTGGTCATCAAAGTCTTCTCTTTTCTCCCTGCTTTGATACACATGATTAAGTTGTTGAGTGTGCCTAAGGCTGCCAAGATGAGAAGCAATTGGTGGGGTGATGGGGATTTTAACTTTAGCATATGACAGTGTTTGTGAGACCCCACATCAAGTAGTGGTTTGAGCATTGGACTATGACTCTGGAGATCAGGGTTCAAATCCTGCTTGGCCATGTAAACTCACTGGGTAACCTTGGGCAAGTCACATTTTCTCAGCATCAGAGGATGGCAGTGGTAAACTCCCTCTGAAGAAACATGCCATGAAAATCCCATTATAGGTTCACCTTAGGGTGACTGTAAGAAACAACTTGAAGGCACACAACAAAAACGAAGTATTTGTTTTATTGTTTTGTCCTTGTTTATATATGCCTGGTGTTCAGACTTTTGGTAAAAATAAACTTAACAATAATAATATATACTATTATATAAACAAATGTTGTTATTGTTATTTCCTGCTGTCAAGATTCTGATTTTTTTTTATTGTGGCAAAGTCTTTTTCCAATGATAGAAACATGGGTTGATTCCTTATTGTTGCTCCGAATAGGCAGGAAAACAGACTTGAAGGAGTCACCACCAGAGGAAGCAGTCCCTACCATCCCTCAGTCTTATTCCTGCCTCAGCTCTGAGTAGGGTGTGTTTTTCCTTTTCTCCTCCTTCCTTTACTTTGTCTTAAAAACTTTAATATAACAATGTCCTGATCAGATCTGATTCTCTTCCATAGAGTATAAGAGATGTCGAGTTTGTGCTTTCCTTCCTATCCAGACATGGTTTTCTGGTAATTCACAGGAAGAGCAATCCAGTTCCATTTTAGAACCTACAACATCTTAGAGTGGTTGTAGATATGTTGCTGGGGAGAGACTGCCTGACCAAGCAAATGGTAAGATCCATGAAGAATACCCTCAAGCAGGTAGGTTGTTCCCAGTTATTGGACCTACTGTTATTGATGCACCTACAGTGCCTGATCTGCTTCAGTTAACAGTTTGGCATAGACACAATTTCATGCCAAGAGCCTGCAGTGGTTCTTCTCACTGTATCCAAAATAGATGGCACAGATGAATCACCTGTGCCTGCATGTTTGTCTGATTTGGTCCCTGCTGGAGTTCCAAATAATGATAGATGCCAGCTTAGGGGGATGAGGAGCAGGTTGCGACTCCCAATAAGCAAGAAAAATGAGATAAACAAATCTAACCCACAGTATAAACTGGCTTGAGCTAAAAGCAATAAGGTTGGTATTTGGGCTTTTCATCCACAAGAATGAACAGCTCAATTCTGATTCAAATGGACAAGTTAACACACAAAGGACGGATCCAATCCAGGTCACTGATTGCAAAAGCAACATTTCTAATAACTTGGTTCAAGAAATGATTTTAACATCTTTTTGTCACAATCAAAAGGAACTGGGAAAATCTTAGATAAATGTAGAACAGTGACATGGTATCCATGATAGAATATTTCCACCTACATCACTAAAAATGAACATGTGACTTCCTCACGTTTCTCTTTATTTGACCCCTCCCCACTTGCCTCTGAGCCATCCCAACCCTTATATAGAATTAGATATAGAATTAGAATGAGTGTCAGAGTTGTGAACTGAACCACTGATAATTTCAGGTGAAGTGCTATATCTGTAAATTGTTGTTGCTGCATGTCTTCAAGTCATTTACAACTTATGGTGACCCTAAGGTGACCCAATCACAGGATTTCTTGGCAAGTTTCTTCAGATGGGGAGTTGCCATTGCCATCCTCTGAGGCTGAGAGAGTGTGACTTGCCCATGGTCAGCCAGTGGGTTTCATGCCCAAGTAGGGATTTGAATCCTGGTCTCCAAAGTTGCAGTCCAACGTTCAAACCACTACACAGGATTCTGAAATGTAAAGATATATCACCAAATACTAAAATTTGGATTGTTCAAGCCATAGTATTCCCACTTTATAAGTATGGCTGTGAGAGTTGAATGGTGAAAAAAGCTGATGGGAAGACAATCAACTAATGTGAGATGTGGTGTTGGAGAAGAGTTCTGTTGGATACAGTGGACTGCTAAAAAGACCAATAAATGGGTCCTAGAGCAAATCAGACCTGAACACTCCCTAGAAGCCAAAACAATTACCCTGAGACTGTCCTACTTTGGCTATATCATGAAAAGAAAGGAGTTAATAGGAAAGACAATAATGCTTGGTAAAATTGAACATAATGGGAAAGAGGAAGAAAAGGCCACATACCAAATGGATAGAGGCCACAGCCATGAATCTGCAAGAGCTGAGCAGGGCAGTTGAGGACAACATGATATGGAGGTCTCTCATTCATAGGGTTGCCAAAAGTCAAAGTCGACTTGAAGACAGTTAATAACAATCGTGGATATAACTCCATTTCTTTGGTTGCTGTACAGAGTGATAATAAATGCTCAGGTATAAAGCTTATTTACATAATTGTGGGAGTGGCATGGAAGATACATTCTTTTTCTAACATGGGGAAGCATTAAACATATCCATTTATCTGCAGTCTGAAGTGGTGCAGTCTGGAAATTTGCCACCCCATTCTTTTTAATGTGAGGAACAGCTCTCTCTCCTTCTTCCATTCTAACAATTGGCAATCCCTGACTTCTCTCCTCATACCACTCTTTTCTCTTCTAAGAATGTGGACAGGGAAGCACATCCAGATTAGAAACTCATGTGTTTCATGTTACAACACCCAGAAAGCAGCAGTGCAGTAGGGGAGAATTTTGATGAACAGGAACTCATTCTGATGGTCCCCACAACCATGCTTTCATGGAAAGTCCACAAATGTGGGCAGCTGGATTGATCTGTGTCTGCAGTTCTCACCAGTTCTAGCATTTTTCACCTCCACTAGGAGCAGGTATTTTATGGATTAGTGGATCCTAACTGCCATTCAGGACCAGTCATATATGGCTGTTGAGGAACTCCCACCTATTGCATCTGAGGATTGAAGTTCAGAGGGACTTCCATGTCATGAGCCCTGGCATCACTGCACCACCACTCAAGAGATGACATCAATATGGTGTTATGAATAGGAACTAGGGAAATACTTTGGCCCAGATCCAGCCTAATGAACTTTTACTGGCCTAGGGAACAAACTTCAGCCCCCTGTTCATTCAGCTGGGAGTATTAATGAAAGGAAGGAATGGCTGTGTAGCCGGTTGTTAAAAAGAGGTCTAACCACCTCTTATTTTTCAGTGCTCTTTTCAAAACAAATCTAACAAACCTGAATGACAAACAGGACCTTCAGAAATAAATGTGTAACAACACACTTCTCTTGCAAGGCATTTGCAGAATTTAGATTAATTTCATGTGCTACAAAGTTTGTGATGTTAACCTGGAATAAGCCAGGGTTCATTCTTGCCAACTGTAGGGAGGCTATGATTTAGAAAAGCACAGCTTTTTGACTTTGAAGTCAGAGCCAGGAAAAAGATGAGTTTCCCTGGGTATTTCCATTACCAGGTAATTGCAGAAACCAGCATAGAGGAAAGCAGCAAATGGTTTTGTGAAGCAATATAACCTTTTATCTGAACCTATTTCCCATCAGTGTTATGGTATAACCCACATTACAGTATAGGTACTAGTGTTATTAGAAAAGGTGAAAAAATTCTATTTTCTTTTCTTTGTGTCATTCATCATTTTATAAATATTGATCATTTCTTTCTTGTAAATATTGTCCAAGATCCCACATCACAATCATAGCTACGTAAAAGTAGTTATGTATGGCCTAAGGAATCGACCCTGGTACCCATCTTAATCTTGAGGAAGCCACTCTAAGCAATGCAAGACTATGACTTGGTGAAAGGGACATTATGTGAAGACAAACCTAGTCCCCTCCAGGGTCCAAGTCCTGGTGGAGAGGACTAGCCACTTCATCCTCAAGCATCCTCCATTCCACCTCTGTTGCTTGGAGGAGCTCCCTCAAGATTCAGGTGGGTTTTGAGGGTATTTAAGATCATGGCAATAGTGCCACTATTGTGACTATATAGCATATCTGAATATGAAGCAGTTAGAGATCTGTAACTCTAGATTAGGAGTCCATAACTGCAGTGCAGGATACTAGCTATTATCTTTTTGGTATGAAAAGCCCAAATTATTTCAGGGAAGGAAATCCAATCTCTTCATACTTTCCAGTTTTCTTTATACTTGTAGTGGCTCCCATGAGGAGTGGGAAATGTAAGAGAAGGGGTGATGGGCAGGAATGCAATAGATAAGAAAGGAGAGTGGAATGGATGGAGATGAATATGTGTTAGGTGTGAGAATAGCTGAAGAAGATGGAGATGGTTTCAGAGAGTAATTAAAAGGGGGGTCTTACTAAAGGAATAGTAAGTGCTGGTACTTCTCATTTTAGCTAAAAGATATAGGTAAAATCTAAATTGGATGTTGGGATATGTTGATGCTACATAATAGATATAGACTGGATGATGGTCCATAGATATAGATTTGATTGTTTTAAACAGATTTTTTATACATGGATTCAAGCATTCATGATTTGAAAATATTCAAAAAAAGTATAAATTTCAAATATCAAACCTTGATTTTCCATTTTTTATAAGGGACACCATTTTGCTATGTCATTATATTTAATGGGACTTGAGCATACACAGATTTTGTTATCCACAGAGGATCTTGGAACCAAACTCCAGCGTATAACAAGGGTCCACTGTATAAGAGTGTTTGTATGGATGATAAATGTATGTTTTTTTTCCTTAACTTTTATGTGTATGAAACTCAAATAAAGATTTTTTTTAAAAAAAGGCCTCAATGGCCACCTGATATTCTTTGGCGGGCCATGTGCGGCCCACAGGTCGTATGTTATGCAGGCCTATTTTAGACTCTGGAGTTAACTTTTTTCAGGATAGGGACTCTTTGACCCAAGTGGCCATAGGGATCACTTCACTTACTTCAAAAAGTGGTAAGCTCCCATGTTGCATTTGTGAGGGTGAGGACAGGCAGTAGCTCCTGCTCTTTGTCTTGTCATGGTTTTCACATTGCAAGAAGCAACACTGCATGTAACATATTGCTTCGGAAGGCTGATGACATTTGTCTCCCCCATCAGTAACATTAACACCAATTCATTATGTTGGGGGCAGGCAATGAGTACCCAGTGGTAATTGGTGGTTTCCACATTCATGTGGAAGGGGAGCGGGGAGCAGTCATTTAGCAACAGATCATTTTTTTAATAGATTTTTTTTAAAAAAAAGTTTCTTGCAGTTACTTTGCCAATTGAAAAGAAATCAAATTGAAATGCTCATACCTTCTCCTTCTCCCTGATCACCCTGTTTCGCCACCAAAAGCACATCCCCTGACCATCCCCTGACAATCCCAAATAGACATAAAAGCACAACTGAACATTTGCACAGAAAATCATAATATAACAGAAGTTATTTAACTGATTTGTGTGTGTGTGTGTTAATAAAAAGATATGCTTTTAAAATGCTCCATCATGGGAGAACAACAGAAGAGGGATGGCATCATGCGATAAACCCACACCAAAGGAGATATTATCCTTATGCAATTATGATTTACCTGTCTTGTGCAATAAGATTCTTAGTCACAAAACACCCTTTGCCTTCTCTCTGCCTCCTGCCTGATTCAGGGGTTTTCTACTGTCAGTGGAGATGCTGCCACCTTGCGGCACTCTTGAGCAAAGTTATTTTTCAGCAGTCTCAGGCTAAAGCTAAGCAAAAGTTGGCTAACATTTCAAGAGTTTGACAAAGTTACACTGTGCAATTGAAGTTCAGCATTAAGTGATTCATTGTTGCTGTTAACCACTCTTGAGTCGATGCTGACTCATGGCAACCCTGTGGATGAGACATCTCCAAAACTCCCTATTTTCCACTGCTTTCCTTTGGTCCTGTAAATTCTTGCCTGTGAGCTCCTTTATAGAGTCTATCCATCTAGCATGCGATCTTCCTCTCTTTCTACATCCCTCCACCTTTCCTAGCATTATTTTATTTTCCAGTGAATCCTTCCTGTTCACAATGTGACCAAAGTACAACAAGCGCAACTTTATCATCTTGGCTTCCAGGGAGATTTCAGGCTTAATCTGTTCTAGGACTCAATTGTTAGTCATTTGTCCATGGTATCCCCAGTACTCTTCTCCAGCACCACATCTCAAATGAATGGATTTTCCTCCTAACCGCTTTCTTCACTGTCCAGCTCTTACAACCATACATTGTAATACATTGTAATGTTCAGTTGTATATCTTTACACTTTAGGATCTTTTCTAATTCTTTCATAGCTGCCCTTCTAATTTCCTCGTCATCTTCTTATTTCTTGACTGCAGTCACCATTCTGATCAATGTTTGACACAAGGTATGGGGACTCTTTTACTACAGTATTTCAGTTTCCTTATTATCTAAGTTGAATCTGTGTAGATCTTCTGTGATCTTTATTTTGGTTTTCTTTATGTTGAGCAGTAAGCCTGCCTTTCCACTTTCTTACAGAGAGTTTAAGGACTGGCCCCAGCAGATTGCATGCTGTTCAACCTTATTGGGTTCAAGAGGGAAGTTTAAGCATGTGCTGTGGGTCTGCTATTGAACTCAGGGGGGTATAGAAAAGGCCTTTGCTTTGGGTGGGTTGCACCCTAGATCTGAGTTTTTTAAACTGTGGGATCTCCAAATATTATGAACTAGAATTAATACTGTGCCCAGGCAGCACAGCCATGCTTGTTGGGGTGACTGGTACTGTAGTCTAAAGACATATGCTGGGTGTAACTGTTGGGGACAGTGATCATTGATGTTGTCATTTTGATTACTTTTATACATACTATTAGTATCAGCTTTCCAAATGCTATTATTGTGTCTTTATTTTATTCCTAAATGAAGCAATTTCATATGTGGTAAGTAGCCCTTTTCTGAGAGACAGAGGGAAGTACATTTCTGTACAGCAACAGAATAGTGGATCCTCAACCTCAGGAGCACCCCTCTGCCATTATTGTTGTGTGCCTTCAAACTTATAGTGACCCTAAGGTGAACCTATTACAAGGTTTTCTTGGCAAGATTTGTTCAGAGGGGGTTTGCCTTTGTCTTCCTCTTAGGCAGAGAGTGTGTGACATGCCCAAGGTTATCCTGTGGGTTTCTATGGCTGAGCAGAGATTCAGACTCTGGTCTCCAGAATCATAGTCCAAGACACAATGCTCAAACCACCACACCATGCTGGCTCTCTAAGCATACTGGCCAACATTTCACAGATGAAAACTGGGACATATGTGTCTAAGCGACATCAGGGTGTGGCAAAGGTGTCAAAAGTTATTAATGAGGAAGAACAGTTGAACTAGGAGTGGCTGCATCAGATTTTCCTTTGTCTGTGTCACTTGGGAAAGGCAAGATTCCACTTCCTCCTGTCCTCTTGACCATGCAGACTACTTTTGCACTCTGAACTCAGTTTGTAGCAACTGAAGTAGGCTGAGCTGCAGGAAGAGGGAAAGGAGGAGAAGGGGAGAGAAACCAAGACTTCAGTTCCCAGAATTCTTGAGCATTGGCCATATTGGCTGGATCTCCTGGAATCTGAAGTCCAAAAGGTTGAGAACCACTGTCCTAAGGTCTGAATGTGGTCCATGGGCCGAATTTTGCCACCCCTGTCTTAGAGACAGGAGGGGCTTCTGGTGAGAGAGAACACAGAGAGCTAAAGCTGAATTTTTCCTAGTGGCTCAGCAGCTTGCTAGATACAGGCTGTTAACTTGAAATGTATGTTTTAAGTCACAAGTCCCAACCACAGCAAAAGGAGAAAAGTGTTGGGAATGTTTCCCTCAGCTGACTCAGAATTGTCTAGCAACAAGTGAATGTCTGCTGCTGCTACTCAAGGCAAACCAAAATAGGAGTTAGGCAACTGAATGGACACTGTACTGTCCAACTCAACCGGTATATCATTATGGAAAAGGAATTTGTAGCACCTTTGAGACTAACTGTGTAAAAGAAGTAAAGCATAAGTTTTTGTAGACTCCATCTCCATGCATCTGAGGAAGCAGACCAAGTCTACGAAAGCTTATGCTGTATCTTTCATTCAGTTAAGCTGCATCTGCAATGCAGAAATAATACAGTTTGACCCAACTTTAACTCCCATAGCTTATTGTTGTGGAATTCAGGGAACTGTAGTTTGTTGAGGCACCAGAGCTTGGTTTCAACAAAAATGGAACTCTGCTCTGGTGCCTCAACAAACTACAATTCCCAGAATTCCATAGCATTGAGCCATGGCTATTAAAATGGAGTCAAACTGGATTATTTGTGCAGTGGAGATGCAGCTTTAGTCTCAAAGGAGCTACAAGATCAGTTTGTATGCTGATACTCCGGACTAATATGGCTATTAATTCATTGAGTATAGTTAGTTATCTTTATAGCATACCTTTTCTCCAGATAAATTAAGACAAAATTAAGACATGGCTTTTTCCCTTCCCTATTGTTATCCCGACAACAACCTTGTGAGGTAGTTCAGGCTGAGAGAGAGAGTGATTAGGTTCAAGGCTACATAGTGAGCTTTATGATTGAAAGTGGCAAACTACCACAAATAATATTATACTGTTGAAGAAAATCATTGCTTTAAAGCACTAATATAAAATATACTTGTAAGATAATTCATTAAATTAAATCTTTAAGTTCAAACCAGCATTTAAGATTACTTAAAGATAGCTACTGAAGAAATAAATTCAGAGATATAGCCATGTTAATTTGGATTATCAGTATGCAAATGGATTTGATAGCACTTTGGGACTAACTGTGCAAAAGACATTGTAATAGGAGCTTTCATAGACTGGTCTGCCTCTTCAGATGCAGAAGAAATGAAGTAATAGAAAACATTAATCAAGGCTTTAAAATCTAATAATTTTACTGGCTTTTAGAAATTAAATACCAATTTTAGTTGAAAATGTTGATGATTTCGGAGAATGAAGTATTTTTAACTACATATATACTTGAGTATAAGTTGACCTCATGCTTAAGTCGAGGGCAGGTTTGGGGCTAAATTATGAGTTTGATATGACCCATGGATCAGTCAAGGATAAATATTAGGGGCATGTAACAAAGAATGTAAAAGATGACGCAAAGGAAAACTATGTCAAAGAATTTACAAAATTCCAGCAGGCATAACTGTTAGTGTTTACCTGAAAGGCTGGATGGATGAGAAAGGGGGGGGGGGGGGTGTCAGTGCTTCCAGAATAGATTGCGCCCTTGCCTTTCACCAGAAGATGGTTCTTTTTAAAAAAAATAAGAGTTAAAGCACAGTACTTACATTGACCCATTGATAAGTCGACTCTGGTTTTTGGGGTCAATTTTTTTAACTTAAATTTCTAGTCTTCTACATGACTATATACAGTAGATTTTTTTCAAGCTGTGCTTAGCAGAGAATCAGGATCTTGCAAATCCTAGTTCAGTACTCTAACCATTGTGTTACACTGCTATCAATGAATGAAGAAGCCTACATTTCTACCTCTACACCTGACTCCGTAATCTCTCTCTCTCTCTCTCTCTCTCTCATATCCTGATGTAGCTTTCCTTGTGGACTTTCACAGAAACACTGGAGCGTTTCCAGACAGTCAGGGTAAACCAGGTCAGCGTCTGGCCTCTTGACTCAGCCACAAAGGTAATCCTGTTGTTGGCCTTTACCAAGGCATATTTGTGACATGCCTCTTCAGTCTCAATCTTCATGCTGCTGGACTGCACATGACCCAGGATGAAGGGATGCCTCATTTTCAATCCCCAGCTGACAGTTTTCCCTGGACCAGCCTGACAAAGCTGCCAAGTGGAATGAACACTGTACCTGATTCCTGCCACTCACCCAGGACTTCTTTAAATTTTCAAATTTTTAAAATGTTCTTTTAAAACATCACATTTTACCAAATTTTCCCTTTAATTACATGAAATTATGTATATGTTTATGTAAACACATTTATTCTGTGCATATGATGTTGTAATTTAAAGATCATTTTAATTTTGCCATTTGTTTCTGTCACAACTAGGACCATTAGATTCAGTGATATATGGGAATTGTGATTTATGAGTAAATTAGTACAAAAAGCATTATTAAGGATTCTGTATGGGTGTAGCATGGGAGGAAGTCAGTATGTGTATGAGAGAGAGAGAGAGAGAGAGAATGAGTTACTACACCGGGTGAGAGCAACCCTAGTGACACCACTGCTCCTAGGCCTAAATTGATCTAGGAGAAGTGCAGAATGTCCCCCAGTGGACATTTTGGAGTATTCCAGGGAAGGTTTTTTGGGAGGGCAATTTTGCAAAAATTGTTCTTGCTTCCTGGGGCGGGGGGGGGGGGCCTGGGACCACAAACATGATTTGCAGGAACTACAGTACATACAGCCCATGGTGTGCATTCTGCCCATCATGGTCTAAAACTACCTAACTGCCCCACTGAGTGGCAGCATTTGTGGGAACTGCTCACGCTTTCTCCCCAACATCGCCTATAGATTTTCTTCCAGGCTGTACACCAGATACCAGAGTTTTTGAAACTAAATATTAGCCACCTCACAAGGAAGAGGAGCACCTATTTCCCATCATTGTAGATCCCTTTTCTAATACTGCAGGGAATGACCCTTGAGGATGTTTTCGTGTGTGTTGCTCATTCTGAACCTAGAAACAAACTGTCACATTTAAGACATACAAGGCATTAATACAGAGCCAGCATTCCCCAGAGCATACAATCATTTATTGTTTTATGGTGCCATTTGTTTTATCACACTGTCACAGGTTTGGCAGGTTTCTGGAGAATTACAAAACCTACAAAGGTGTTAGTTGGATGTAAACACTTCCACGCCTTGAGTTATGAGTACTCTATCATACCGGTTACAGTTCAGGCATTGGGGATTATTGGCTTGAATTCTGTTGATAGTTCTAAATCATCAGTTGATGAATGGTGAGCCAACATTTAGTAAAACCTAAATATTTACATCTACTCTGTTTGGAACTTCCCATAAGATTAAAGCTATTGTGTCTAACCAGTGACCATCATGATGAAAGTAATGATCGTGTACAGGGAATGGTAGAAATGAGTTTGTTTTGCTGTGTCTCATCCTTAGGGGAAGGCAGTGGCAAACCTTTTCTGAATTAATATTGCCAAGAAAACTTCATGCTAGGTTGCCGTAAGTCGGAAATGATGTGAAGGCACATAACACCAACAAACACAAAGTCACGTGTCAGCCCAGAAGCTGTGGCTTCCTCATCCTTGCAAAGTAGCAAAGTAGCATGCTACACCCAAGAGCTCAGAAACATTACTGTTTGGACTACAACTCCCAGAATCCACCTAGTGCTCCAAAAACGCTTCTTCCCAAGCTTTGCCCACACTTCAGGCGTTAGGAATGCAGCTGCTCTTTTCCACATGGATATTTTCACAGTGTGCAGGATGAGAAATGTGGCATGTTAAAGTAATCTTGCTGAAGCTCTGAGCTGCTGAGTTCATGTAGTCTAAGTTATGCCATATAAGTGCATGATGCCCTCTAATGTACATCTGTGGCATTCCATCAAATGCAGTTTCCCCCAGATAAATACTATGCTTTGAAATTTTGAGTTGCCACTTTGTTTCTAGTGATATGAACAGAGAGCTCAGCTGGAATCCAATCTCACTCCCAGAAGATGTTTTCCATACTTGAGATAGGTGAACGAGAAAACACAATCCAGTACAAAGGGCTAACATGTGATCTACTAATTCAGTGGGAATTTTAGAGACAATCATATTCACATATTTTTTAAAGTGCCTGTTCCCCACATTTCAGGACTGGGTCAAATCAAATTTGGTTTCTTTTCACTGAGAGAGAATATTGGACACTTGGGGCATTTTTGTAGTATTTGCTTTATTTACCAACCAGTGAGACCTGCAACATAGGTGCTATGGTGTTACATAACCCCTGTCCAGGAGACCCCATTCACTTCCGCATTTCACCACTACCACCACCTTGTTCTGCTTTCCTGTGACATCTGTCCATATGACAGCTCTAGAGGACCCATACATGTGTATCCTGCAGTGTGACCCCATCACCATATGTGATTCCCCAAAAATTTGGGGGGCTATGTCTGTATGCTATTGCAAACCTTGGAGGATTCCAAAGACTCATTGAACTACCCTCTTGTGCATGTGTGGTACTGTTTTAATTGTGTAGACAGCAATGGCACTCATAAGCAAAACATCCAAAATAGACACCATAGTCAACTCTGCACTGCAGAAATAATGCAATCTGAAATTGCTTTAATTGCCCTAGTTCAATGCTATGGAATTCAGGGATTTGTAGTTTGTGAGATATTTAGCCTTCTCTGACAGAGAGCTCTGGTGCTACAACAAATGGCAAATCCTAGTATTTCATAGCATGGAGCCATGGCAGCTAAAGTGATGTTTAAGGCCCTGTACAGACCAGCGAAAAGTGCCGGCCTGTGGGCAGAGCCACGGTGCAGCATCCGCATGCTGGACGCTGTGACCCCACCACCAGGGTGCTATTTTGGCGTGCACCAGTCCAAATGGGGTGTGCCATGATGACACCTCTGGTGCTGTGTCCAAATGGTGCAGCACCAAAGGGGCATCATCACACCACATGACAGCTATGGCGCTCCTTTGAGGGTGCAAAAAGGAGCTTTGCCATAGCACTGATTGGCCAGTAAAGGGCCAGCTGCATGCCACCCCAAAGGGCTGGTCTGTATAGCCCCAAATTGCATTAATTCTGCTGTGCAGATTAGGCCTCAGAGGTGTTCATTATATGATATTCTTTTGTATTTGTTTCTCCATAGGTAGGAAAGACCTGAAGATTTGGCCTTGGAGGGCTGACTCTAAACAGTTGCTGCATGAGGGGAAGAACAAGATGATGTCCCTTCCCATCTCATATCCAAAAGCTGACTGGACTGACAGCTGAATCTTTCTTCAACATTGGTAGTGAAAGAGCATTTTCTACCACAACAGGCTAGTTTAAGAAGTGAAGAACAGGCCTTGTGGCATGCCTTTCTGTCTCTCCATAACCTTGCTGCTGGCTCCTAGCTTCTGTTGCCTGAGGTAACCAAGTCACTCTGCCTAATGGCAGGATGGCCCTGGGCCAAGATGTGCATCTTCAGTGGGGTAATTAATGCTAAGGAGGTGTATTTGAGAGAAGGAAATGGAACTCTAAGACTAAGAAGAACCATACTTGCAAGGGGTACTGCTAACCTGAGATGTTTCTGAAAAGTTGGTGCTGGACACTCAGCCCAACTTTATAAAGATTGAAATGTTTGGAATTCTGCATGGAAGTTATTCCCGAGCAAGGGACAATTTCAAAAGGAATGTTGCAGTGATATTGCTCATAGGAGAGGGTAGAAATGGCAGCAAGATGCTTCCTAAGTGATGCAGGAACAGACCTCCCATTAGTTGCAGCGGCTGCTGCCTAGTAAAGGAACATAGAGGGGGTTTAAGCCAGAATTACTATGTAGCACCATAACTATGGTGCTTACGTATACATAAAGACGATACAGGGTTCAGGCCCCTATTACAGAGCTCAAAAGACAAGGAATGGTACCTGGAATCCTCTATCATGGTCTACGTTATATAATTTTATGCAGCAGAGGTGCTAAGAATTGCTAGTGAATTGTGAATCGGCAAAACAGGACACCAGTAAAAGTGTTGTGATTCACATCAGGCTT
Source organism: Sceloporus undulatus (assembly GCF_019175285.1). Taxonomy (NCBI): domain Eukaryota; kingdom Metazoa; phylum Chordata; class Lepidosauria; order Squamata; family Phrynosomatidae; genus Sceloporus; species Sceloporus undulatus. Next base: position 173,702,448 of record NC_056523.1, on the reverse strand, counting down.
TATCAATGCACATCGGCACTCCCTAGCTGATGACCTGAGGTACAGCAATGCACATTGGTCCTGTTGTGGATCAGTCCTGATATGCATTGGCCACTTTGCTGGCTCCCCTACACAATAACGTAACAGCAGGCCCTTATTGGATGTGGATGTTATGGAACTGCTGAATTCTAATTTCCATAGACATAATTTCACTTATGAAGATGCAAGTCCCCAAATGGATTCTGGCTGGCATATTTGTTATATACAAGGAATCCAAAGAATCACAAGAGCAGACACATAGAGAGAGACAGAAACACAACGGGGCACAAGGAAAAGTTTCCATAAATCATTGCTCTCTGGCTACAACCAGATGGCCAAGCCAATTGGCTAGTTCAAGGGATGAGAAATGGAAACAGAGACAGGAAAAATCTGTCAGATTTATTTTCTCCTGCACGTCAGTATTTTAAACCTCAAGTTCTTTCCACACAGAATATGAAGAAATGTGTGAAGCTGATGTATATAACTGAACAGAGAGAAAATTCTCAACTGTCCCCAGGAATCAGAGCTAGTAGCATGTCAGGTCATACTGTTTCCAAAATATGATCAAGTGTGTCCAAAGATTCCGTTGTTTCTTTACATTCTTAAGTCAAGTAAAGATTAGTCTACATAAATGTACCATACATATTTTTGCACATTTGCATAGGTTGTTAATTGTCTTCACTTCTCTGTGCAAATTTGCATCTATTTGTATCTATTTACCCTCCTTCTGCTGAAAGTGCACTGCCATCCAAGTACATGGCAAGCAGGCGGGCAGCCACAAGTGTGATAATGCACATTTCTGTTCATTTCAGTGGATACCCCAGTAAAACCCATGAAGCCCTTTTCTGCAGAGTTTAAGGAGGTTTTGGGGTGGGTGGGATGGGGAATGCAAATAGCCCAACTCCCGTGAATCAGGTGTGGCCAGCTCTATTTGAATGAAATGAGGAGTATTTTAAAAGTGTAGGTTAGCCCTAAGCCTCCGTCTCTTATACCCTCATTCCTTTTGACTATAGGCTGTCAGAATTAGGGATGGAATAGAAATTTTCATTAACCACCCACCACCCCCAATTTATTTGGTTTGTGACTTGTAAGCAAACTTGGGTATATCTTTGAGTTTCTCATCATTGGGAGGAAGTTACAAGTGTCCAATTATTCTTTGGTTTTGAATTATGCACCAATAATTATATATAATGTAAAAGGCATATTTTGAAAAATGCACAGACACATGCTTTAAGGAGGGAATGTATGTGCAGGCATACATAAAGAAAATAAATGCCCCAAATGCATACATTAGAAAGCGTGAACACTAAAACATGCATGGATTTTCATTCAGGAAGAAAACAAGATCTTGCAATCTAAGAAACACCATTGGGAAGAAAATGCAGGGCTAGGGTGAGTCGAATATGCCCACCCCATGCTAAATAGATCTGTAACCCTTCCCTGATCTTGTTGTGTTCAGTATCCTCCCATGGGGGAGAGTCTGCTTTGGTTTTGCACACTTTTTAAAAAATAACACTGAGATCTCTGCTACAGAGGTACCCAAAGCCATTCAAGCCCCAGTTAGGGAATCTCTATTTTGGACAGGTAGTTTATCTTCAGCACCAAGGACAGCACTTGCTAGTTTTTTCTAGCAATCACTCTAGGCAAGAGATCCAAAACAGCAGCAAAGCCATTGTTTGCATTCCTAAAGAACACAGTTGGGTTCAGGTTCTGAAAAAAAAAAAAAAAAAGTGGCTCCTGATGACATGTGGCAAACCACTGCTGAAAAATAAGATCATTTGTGGGTGCAACTTGTAGCAAGGGATCTGTAAAGGTGAACCAAAGATCTAAAAACCCATTGGGTCTGCAAACCTAGTGATGATGTGGAGGTTCATCTAGTGGTGTCGTGGAGGCTCCACAGAAGCACTGACATTTTAAGGCTGCAATCCAACATCCACTCAGTGTGGTGTAAATAGCAGTATGTGGAGATACGTTATGCCAGCATTATGCAACCCCACCCAGAATAAAAATGTTCTGCAGCACATGTCAATGACTGGATGTTGTGCAGTCTTCAACCACAGGGCACAACCACAACATTCAGTGTTGCTGTAGTCTCAACTCCACTTCCACCACTGGCAGTAAACTATGTCCTTTGCCTAATTCCCCATGGATGTGTATGGCACTAACAGGATGTCAGCTTTTAATTAGCAAGTAAGATTATGATGTCTGCTTCGTTGTAACTGCATGCCTTCAAGTTATTTCTGACTTATGGCAACCCTAAGGTGAACCTATCACAGGGGTTTCTTGGCAAGTTTCTTCAGCGGGGGTTTGCCATTGCCATCCTCTGAGGCTGAAAGACTGTGACTTGCCCATGGTCACCCAGTGCAATTCAAATCCTGCTCCTCAGAGTCATAGTCCAATGCTCAAACCACTACATCATGCTAGTTCTCATGCTGTCTGCTACCTTATTGTTTCTCTGTCCCCTCAGAATATAGCTGCAATCTTCACAATGCCAGGGGATGGTTGAGTTTTCTCAGCAAGAGTATATTATGAGGAGCAGCTCTGTTGTAATATAAATATTTGGAGGTAACACTGATTGGGCAACAAAGACCCTTTAGTTCTGAGTTGAGATTAAAATTAAACACACACACACACACACACATATATATATTGGCGGTGGGGGGACTCTCCTTGGTGGTATGGCTCCATGACAACGGTTATGATGAGTGCCTGCATTTTAAAACTGACCACAACACTGTTCTGCACTGTCCCACAGGAGTGCCTAGGAGCTCATTCAGTGGGGGCTGGTAGTTACCATCTCAGTGGGGATGGGGTAAAACTGCTCCAGATTTTAGTCTGAACTTTAAAGGAGCTGTTTCCAGTCCTGAACATATTTGGGAAATAGGATGAAGCACCTTGGATAAGCCATTTAAAATCCAGCCTAGTTTCACCACTGAGCTCTTTGGATCCTGGCCTCCAATGGCTGCATAAAGCAAAACATCCTGCTTAAGCCAAGAAGAGCATCACAAATACTAAGGAGACACAAGCAGCTGTAAAGTTTAAGTGCATTGTGGCGTGAGCTATTGTAAATAACCACTTATTCTGGTGGATGTGTGCAATGGACTGAATCTGTAACAGTAGAAGATGGGATAAGTTACACCTGAAGATATACCCAATTAACTTTGGGAGAAGTGAAAATAATAGTAGTGTAAAACAAACCAGTCAACACACAGAGAGACACATTCCATTGGCACAGTACTAAATAAGCTCTGATCAAATGGGAAGTGTTTTACCTTTTGCATCTTAACAGTTGCCCACAATACATGCTCAAGCTCTGAAAAAATGCAGTCAAGCTTTCTTAACTTCCTAATTATATAGCTTTCCTCTTTCTGACTCCATATGGGTATTTACAAATTCATGCACATGTCCAAGATTCTTCCAATATACCAAATATATCATGTGGTTTTTAAAAACATCCTGTTAGTGAGTTATGCAGACATAAGTCCAAATTCAGTCTGAGGAAGTCATTTTTGGATTGTTGTAGATGTCAGAATCATCTATCTCCCTTATGCAACAACCAGGTTCCCCTGTAGACCAACCTTTTTCATGCGGCTTGCCCATGACATGGCCATGTAGTGATCGGTGAAGGGTGAGGGACATCTCAGAAGTGCCTGACAGTTATATCATCTACTACGTCCTCTAGGTCCTTTAGGGAGATCATGGAAGATGCCTTCACTGTTGGGCATCTGGGTAAAGGAACATAGCCAGATGCTCTTCAGAAACCCCCTATTCTCTACTGACTGCTACATGACCATGGGGTTTTATCACATGAGGCTAAAAATCAGAATTTTAATAGGATAAAAGCATCTTTGGCCAGTACTTATCACACAATGTTGCAATAGAATCCTAGAGCTGGAAGAGATCCCAAGGGCCACCCAGTCCAACTCCATTCTGCCATGCAGGAAGACACCATTGAAGCACTTGAGTCAGATGCCCATCCAGCCTCTGCTTAAAATCCTTCATAGAAGGAGACTCCACCACCCTATGAGGCAGTGTATTCCAATTCTTTACACAACACTAGTCTCTGTAGAAACAACATATTTCCATATGGTTTTTTCAAGTCTAGCTGTTTCTTTCTCATATTTGGGGACATCAGAAAGAACTGGATTAGATAATAACATACTGCATTTTTAAAATGATCAGCCTTTTGGTGCTTACAATGGCTCTCCCTGGACTAAAGTCCACTGTGAAAGTTGCATTCCACAAGCAAACTATGTATACCCTTGGCTGTTTATACTGAGGCTGGGGATGCTGTTGGGATGTCAATTACCATTTTCACCTGTTTATGCTAATGTTTTTCTGTAGCTGCCTAGAAAGCTAAGGAATATCTCACAATGAACAAAGGCACAGCCCTTTCCAAGCACTAGAAAAAGCCTCCACACTGAAATCTGAAGAAGATTAAATACAAATGCTGGGGGGGGGGGGGATTGCAAATATTGTACTCCTATTTCAGAGCCAGTGTGGTATAGTGGTTTGAGTGCTAGACTGGAATTCTGGGAGAATCCTTGCTCAACCATGGAAAACCACTGGAAAGTGACATTCTCTCAGCCTCAGAGGAAGGTAATGGCAACCTCCTTCTGAACAAGAAGCCCCTATGATAGGTTTGCCTGAAGTTGTAAACCACTTGAAGGTACACAACAACAACAAACTCCTAGTTCAGCAGCTCTCACCACCTATAGCAAATGTACAAGTTAATTGGATTAATTCCAATTTATTGGTATAGTGGGCCTTGGTATCCACTGGGGTTTGATTACAGGAGCTGCCTTGCATTCCATTTGTTACTGTAGTGCACCTTTTCACTGATGGGCAAAACCATATTGCTCTCCATATTGCTGCTGTTCCATTACTGCCTTTGTGTGATAGGTCCCTACCACTGCTGTCCACTTCTCAGGCAATCACATGGCATAAATGAACCTGGTTATACTCATCTTTTTCCTCTCCTTTGCAGCCAACACCTGAAGCCAGCTGATGTATGTACATTCCCACAGCAGTCAGCTTTGAGTGGTGGTTAGCAGCTGAGATTGGTTGTTTCATTCCTTCCTCATGAAAAGGTAGCATTTGGCAGTGTAGAAAAAAGATCATGTGACTATGGATCCCCAAAGCACTACCACGGAGAAAAGTACCATAGGAAATTATGCCAAGCCGGTATGCTTCCATTCTTAAACTAGTGTGATTGTGCAGGACAGCAGGCTGGTGTAATGAAGTCCAATGTCATGGGAGAGCAATTTACAGGGAGAGGAGACAGGAGACATGGTGTAGATCAGTCTGTGGAACTTCTGTGCTACATCTTCACAATGCATAATCTCATCCTGACTGTCTTATGTGCCTTTCTGCTTTTGTTTGGATAATGGTTGGGCTTGCCTTGATTTCTTCTGGAAGAATGGTGAGCTTGAAGGATGCATCACTGAGGTGCTCCACAACTATGTTGGAAAATAGTAATTTGTAACATGGAGAGAGAGAGAGAGAGAGAGAGAGAGAGAGAGGGAGAAGCAAACAAACAATTTTCTCCCAATAAGGGCTGCAGATGTGCAAAAGCCTCCCACAAAGACAAAGTTTTGTCCACTTTGATGAAGTGCAGCAAGTGTGCAGAGAGAATGAGACTTGAATTGGCAAGTCTCCCTATTACCCAGTCAACAGAGGGGACAAGGGAGGAAAGGCTTGGAGAGATCATTTGCCAATCTTCTTCAAAAAAAAGTCTGAACAACAACAGTGACAACAACACTAGTGGTGGTGCATTCTTCCAGGACATTTCCCCCCTGTTGTACTCTTTGAGGCCAGAGCTGGCTCTTCCTTTAGGCTGGGGTGGCCAAAGCGTAACTGTGATGCTGCATACAAGTCTCTGGGCTGTTTTTCCTGCTCTCAGCTCCTACAGGATCCTCAAACCTCCCATTTTCTAATCACTGCAGGAGAAATAACTTTCAAGTAGCCCCAACCCATTGTTTAACATCAAAGATATACATTTTTTTCAAACCAAAACTTATAGCCACTTCCAGGTGTGTGTGTGTGTGTTTCCGCATGTCTGGTGGTGTTCTTTTCTTGCATTTAGGGGCAGTTGCTTAGGCCCCTGGGAGATGCTGAGGCAGACAACTGGCCCTTCAACCTGCCACAGTTGCTGTTTGCTGAGTTAATCTGAATGGGAGGGGTGAGTGGTTTGAAATGGAAATATCTCTTACAATTCTCAACATGTTAGTGTCCAGGTTTAGGACTGACTGGGCAACTGCTGCTCAAAGATGATTTCCCCACCTCTCAGATATAGGCCTCTCCTTCCAGTCCCAGGATTCCATAGGATGGAGTCGTGGCAGTTAAAGTGAAATTATAGAGCTATAATTGTGTGAAAGGTCTCCTGGAAACCTGGAGTGCATCTACACTGTAATAATAAAGTAGTTTGACACCACTTTAAGTATTGTTGCTCCATCCTATGGAATCCTGGGATATGTGGTTTTACAAGGTCTTTAGCCTTCTCTGCCATTGAGGACTGGTGCCTCTCAAAACTACAAATCCCAGTATTCTGTAGGATGTAGCCATGGCAGTTAAAGTGGTGTCAAACTGCATTATTTCTACAGTGTAGATGCACCCCTGGAAAGGGAGAAAGGTATCTTTCTCATCCTTATGCTGACATTTGCCCTCCCTTCAAAAGCACAAAACAACTGTGAAGATAATTCCCAGCCTCTTCTCACCTCCAGGATAGAGATGAAGGATGGGCCTCCGTTTCCCACCTTCACCAGAGAGGAGTGGTAGCTCATCATCTGAGCAGGATAAATTTTTGGTAGGGAATATACCCTCCCCACTCTCATTATGAGTCTCCAGGGAAAGGTCTCAAGACCAAGGAGGGCTACGTAACCTAAGACACCATGGTAGTTTAAATCAAAAGATTCACAGTAATTTGGAGGGTTGGGAGAGCAAGGTGGGAGGAGCCCTCTGGAAGATGGGGCAATGATACCTTCATAACCTGGGTAAGTCTCTCAAAGGAATTCCTTCCATAGGTTATGATGACACTTCTGTCAGCAGTAATTAGAGAAACACATACACAACACATGCACATACAAAACAAATACAGATAACTGGTATCTGACACCAGTGAAACTAAATCGCACCGAGGCAAATCTCTTCCCAAATTGCTGGAGAGGTTGCCAGGTCAGAGGCACTTTATCCCACATGTGGTGGGCCTATAAATACATGAGTGTATTTTGGATTCCCATTTTCAGTGACATATCTCAAATAACAAAACAAACAGTCCATGGCATCCCATTATGAGTTCTGGCCTCTATTTTTAGTGGCACACAGAAGCACCTGTTACCTGATGATGATGATGATGATGATGATGATATAGCAGCCGCTAGAATAATTAGGATGTGATCCTGGAAAAAGAAGACCAGGTTCCCTGTGAATGGACGACCTTTGATAAACAGGGGAAATGACCCTTTCTGTAAATCAGAGGGAAAGTTAAACAGGATTTCTTCTCAGAAACATAGCTTCCTTTCATTACTCTATCTATCTATCTATCTATCTATCTATCTATCTATCTAGTCTTCAGTGTACACACATAATTACCTGGTCCCCAGCATAGCATTCCTTGAACACATAATCTTCCCTCTGGAAAGTTGTAACAAGTAATAAGGCCAGGCACTGGCAAGAGATCATTTTGGTGTTGTGTAAGATACAAGTTTATACCATGGATGTACAGTGTGTCACCCTCTACATTATTGGTTTTTCTATCTAAGGCCAATGGAAATTGTGGTCCAACAGTATGCAGAGAACCACAAGTTGTTATCCCTAACTAATACAATAGCTGGCATCCTGTGCATGACATACATAGGCGTAAGTCCACCTTACACCTCATATGTCTTTTTGTTGCTGTTGTCATTACAGAGGCTAGTATTCTCTTCCACTCTTCTCAATGATGAAATGAGCCAACCAGTCTCACTGTTAGTTGCTCCAACCTCTCCTGGGCCATTCAGTGTGTGTGTGGGGTGGTGGTGGTGGTGATGCATCAGGCCATATCCCCCCAGCCAGACACAGAATACTTAGCTCATCCACTAAGATCTCCAGAGGAACACAGCATGTCTCAATACATATAACATATAGCTCATCTTACAGCTAGATGCTCTCTGATCTACCCCAGTCGCTATTAGTGACTGAATGGCTGGGGGTAGGGCTGGCAGGGCTCAGCAGTTAAACCGTGAGTCAGGGGGTGATGAGAGGACAGATGTGGTATAGTTCTGTCTGCAGAAATGTTACACTATGTTGTGGTATGTAGGATCTCAGCCACTGAGTGTATCTCCATTCCAGGATATGTATCAAACCTGTGACACACAATACAAAGCAGATTGTGTGTTCTGGAAATGGTTCATAGTGGTGTTTTATACAATTGTTGCTTTATATTTCTAAAATAAAATAGTTCACTAAAAACAGAGGGGAGGGTGCGGGAAAAAGAAACTCCAAAAGCAGCTACTGCTTGGAGTGATGTAGGGAGGTGTTCATCTACCCCAGAGTGGGAAACTCTGTCCTCCAACATCAGATCCACTCCAAATGAATGGTGATAAAGGATGATGCAAGCTGAAGTCCAAAATATCCACAGAGCTAAAGATCCCCCCTCCACCTACTGAATAGCAGCACCACTAATAATCTACAGTGTGTGTCAAAGAAGAGTTCCTTCCCAGTAATAAAGCAAGAGTAACTGCTAGACTCCCATGTTCAGGTCTATCCAGTTTTCCACTGACCACTTGTGGTTTTTTTCTGTCCAGTTATTAGTCTGTCAGAGAATTGTAGCCAAAGGTGAGTATTAATGAGGCTGAATTTATTTCATCATTGCTTTTATGACATGTCTTTGTAATAGAAGTGACACAAACTGCCCAAGGCATGGCTTTATTCTAGTCCTCACAGAGGTAGTTCTATGAGCTTATTTATTATTCTTACGTCTTTACTAACATATGGAAACCCTTATTAGAGAAAAATCTTTGGTGATGTTTTTGAAAGATAGGGAGCCTCTGGTTGACTTTTTGTGGAACAATGAAAATAACACGTTAAATGTGGGGTTTGATAATTAATACATTGGTTAAATGGTAGAAGTTTATATAGATTTTTTAAAAAAAGTGATTATTTTGGTATTAAGATTTATAGCCATCATAAGGAAAGCCAGAAGTCAATGTAAATATTTGTTTCATTGATTCTTTGTTTGTTCTACTTCTTTTTTCTTGTCTGTTCTTTCTGCTCCTTGTTTCTTGCTCTGATTGTTTTTGTTAAGAGCTTTATTTGTATTTTTTAATGTAGTTAAATTCCTTTAACAAAAAGTATTTTTAAAAAGAACTGTTAACACTTGGAAACCATTCTCTGAATTGTTTATATGCCAAAACGTCTTTTCTGTTGTTTGTTGCTAACTGCCCATGAGCTGACCACAACTTATGACAACCTCATGGATGACACATCTCCAAGTCTCCATTGCTCTGCTTAGGTCCTTTAAATTCAGTCCTGTGACCTCTCTGATTGAGAGGTCTGCCGTGTCTTCCTCTCTTTCTGCTACCTTCTACCTTCTCTAGCATCATGGTCTTTTGTAGTGAATCATGCCTTCTTAGGATGTGGTCAGAATACAGCCTCAATTTTGTCATCTTGGCTTCCAGGGAGAGTTTAGGCTTGATCTGTTCAAGAAACCATTTGTTTGATTGTTTTTGGCCATTCACAGTATCATCAGAACGCTTCTCCAGCACATCTCAAATGACTTGATTTTCTTTCTGACATTCTTCACTGTCCAGCTCTCACATCCATACATGATGATGGGCCTTGGACAATTCTATCTTTAGTGTTCAGTTTTATATCTTTACATTTTAGGTTCCTGTCTAGTTCTTTCATGGCTGCCCTTCCTCTTTCTTGTCTTCTGCCTGGAGAAGAGAAGGTTAAGAGGTGATATGATAGCCCTGTTTAAATATTTGAAGGGATGTCATATTGAGGAGGGAGCAAGCTTGTTTTCTGCTGCTCCAGAGACTAGAACATGGAATAATGGATGCAAGCTACAGGAAAAGAGATTCCACCTCAACATTAGGAGGAACTTCCTGACAATAAGGGCTGTTGGACAGTGGAAGACTCTTCCTCAGAGTGTGGTGGAATCTCCCTCATTGGAGGTCTTTAAGCAGAGGCTGGATGGCCAGCTGTCAATGGGATTGAGAGTTCCTGCATGGCAGAATGGGGTTGGACTGGATGGTCCTTGGGGTCTCTTCCAATTCTATGATGATTCTTATTTATTGACTGCAGTCCTCATTCTGATCAATATTTGATCCATGTACAGGAACTCTTTAGCTATTTCAGTTTCCTAGGCTGAACTTAAGTAGATCCTCTGTGGTCATAATTTTTGTTTTCTTTATATTTGGCAGTAACCCTTTCTTCTTTACCTTCCTTAGTAATTGTTCCAAGTCTATGATGTTTTCTGCTAGTAGTATGGTGCCATCTGCATATCTTATATTGTTGATGTTTCTTCCTCCTACCTTCATTCCTCCTTCTTCTGAGTCCAAACCTGCTCTTTGTATGATATTTTCTGCATACATGCTGAACAGGTAGGGTGATAGAATGCATCCTTGCCTGACTCCTCTGTCAACTGGGAACCATCCAGTTTCCCCATATTCTGTTCTAAGAGTAGCCTCTTGCCTAAGTACAGATTTCTCATCAGCACTATCAAATGCAGTGGCACTCCATGTTTTTAAGAGCATTCTATAGTTTTTCATGATCTATGCAGTCAAAGGCTTTGCTATAGTCTATAATGCACATGCTGATTTTCTCCTGGAATTCCTTG
>NC_056523.1:173662248-173691601 GCF_019175285.1 Sceloporus undulatus | reverse complement strand
ATAATAATAATAATAATAATAATAATAATAATAATAATAATAATAATAATAGCTTTATTTTTAGCCCGCCTTTCCTGGGATCAAGGTGGGTCACAACAGCCAAAAACACAATACAATCAATATACAAAAAATTAAAATACAAAAAATACAAAATCTCACAATATCTTAACAACAGTTAAAATCCAGTTAAAATTTTTTTCCAACTAGCACAAGATTACAAGAACAATGAGGAGAGAGAAGGGGGCAACATGGAATGTTAGGGGTAAGCCTGCTGGAACAAAAAAGTTTTAAGCCCCTTTTTGAAGTGTTCCAGGGAGGTGGCTGAGCTAGTTCGGAAGCGAGTTCCAGAGGATGGGGCCAGAGATAGAAAAGGCCCTCTGAGTGGTGGTAGAATATCTTGCCTCTGGGACACGTAACAATTGCTTCCCAGCAGATCTGAGTGTGCGGGGCGGAATGTATGGGGAGAGGCAGTCCTCCAAGTACCCTGGGCCCAAGCCATATAGGGCTTTATAGGTAATAACCAACACCTTGTATTGTGCCCGGAAGCAAATAGGCAGCCAATGGAGATCTTTCAGAATTGGTGTTATGTGACTGGTCCTGGAAGAGCCAGTGACCAGTCTCGCTGCCATGTTTTGAACCAACTGAAGCTTCTGAGTATGGTACAAGGGATGCCCCATGTAGAGCGCGTTACAGAAATCCAAACGAGAGGTTACCAGAGCATGTACTACCGTTTCCGTGATGTGCTTCATTAACCATCATATGTATGCAATATTATCCCTAGTGCCTCTTACTTTTCTGACCCTTGCTAGCACCTCTGGGATTTCTCTCTCCATGTATGATTGGAGTCTATATTGCAGAATTTTGAGCATAATTTTGCTTGCATGGGATATTAATGCTATAGTCGTATTGTACATGCATTCTTTTGTATTTCCTTTTTGTGGGTGGAGATGTGTATTGATTGTTTCCAGTCAGTTGGCCACTGTTTTGTTTTTCATCTTTGTTGGCATATACGTATCGAAAACCTTCCAACATAGCAGCTGGCATCTTTTATCCTTTATAAATTAAAAATAATAGTAAAATACTTTTCTAAGTAGCCTGATCCTTGTCAGATGCAGCAAACAGTTCTCATACCTAATTCCTTGGAATTTCCATTGATGAGAACTTCAAACTGTCTTCACCTACCAGACATTCTTCAGATATATTTGGTTACAATTCCCACTGTGGCAGTAATAAATGAGGAAACATTATGAACAAAGTTGTACCAAGTATATGGGGGAAATACAACATACAAATTAAACTGCTCATTAGTCCTCTTTTCTAGTCAGGAACCAAAGAACTGAAAACAACCTAGTAGTACTATCCAGTGTTGCTTGGAGAAATCATTAACCATTAATGACAATTTGGTTTCAACTGTTGTGTAAGATGAGTGCCTGTTTCTTTTGGTCCCAAACACATTGGTGTTAGTTGGCCTTGAGGGAGCATGTCTCTCTGAATTGGCAGCCAAATACACTACTTTGCATGAATAATAACTGGGGTACTTCCAAGCTCCCCACATTGATTCTTGTGTGTGCCGCATACCCTATGTGTGAAAGCAGACCCTCTCAAACATCCCTTTGGTGAAAATCTGTCCAGCTGTTTAAATGTGATGCAGTAATACACAAATGTTTATTTATACAACTATCCAAGATATTTTAAAAAGGAAATTTTTTGAACTCAGCAAAATCTTCCAAGTGATACACCACACTAGCCTTTAAGAATGGGGGAAAATTGAGATGCCCTTTGGGAAGGTCCCTCAGTGACAGTCATTTAGTAGACCTCAAACTGAACGTGAGTCAATAGTGTGATGCGGCAGCTAAAAAAGCCAATGCAATTCTATGCTGCATCAATACAAGCATAGTGTCTAGATCAAGGAGAGTAATAGTGCCATTCTGTTTTGCTTTGTTCAGGCCTCACCTGGAATACTGTTTCTAGTTCTGGGCACCACAATTCAAAAAGGATGTTGAAACACTGGAGAATGTTCACAGGAGGGTGACCAAAATGGTGAAAGGTATGGAAACCATGCCTTGTGAGGACCAATTTAGGACACTGGGTATGTTTAGCCCAGGGAAGAGAAAGTTAAGAAGTGATATGAGAGCCCTATTTAAATATTTGTAGGGATGTCATATTGAAGTTTGTTCTCTGCAGCTCAGGAACTGGAGCAATGGGTTCAAACTACAGGAAAAGAGATTCCACCTCAACATTAGGAAGAACTTCCTGACAACAAGAATTGTTCTATGGACTATGCTGACTCAGAGAGTGGTAGAGTTTCCTTCTTTGTGGGTTTTTAAGCAGAAGCTGGATAGGCACCTGTCAGGGTGCTTTGATTGTGTATTCTTGCAAGGCAGGGGGTTGGACTTGATGGCCCTTGAGTTCTCTTCCAAATCTGTGATTCTTTAGATAGGCATTGTTTTATTCCAGACTTCTTAATTCACCTCCTAAATTTGGTGATTACTGCTATTCAGCTCAGTTGTGATATCCTTTGATACCAATGGCAGATGGGCAGATGATCACCGATATTGGTCTCTTAGGCAACTATGCCACCAGATGGAGCCATACACTCACTAATCACCAGCAGATGCCTATGTTCTGTTTCTCTATGGTGCTTAATACTTCATATCCTAGTTGCAGCTTACTCTTCAGGCCTCAAGAGGCCTCCAGAGCATTTTATGCTTGCTCTTACAGTTACTGTAAGATTGTCTATAATGAAGATCAAAGTTGGGAGGATTTTAAGAGAGCAAAACTCCCCAAAATCTTTGCATTTCTTGCCTGTGTGTATGTTTTACCAGGGTTTGATCTTAGCAATACATATTAATTTTCAAAAAGCAATAATTAACATTTCTCCAAGATGTTTTAAAGCAGAATCTATTGCCCAGTAAGACACTGTGCTACATGATGGGACTTATTTAACAATAGTGCTATTGTTAAACCACAATGAATTGAGTGTATGTATATGACAGAGAGAAAGAAAGAAAGTGAGAGATGATGCAGGACTAGAATGACCCATTTTGTAGATCACACAACAGATGTCAAGCACTGTTTAGATGGTGTTCAGTCAGCTTTTAGGTCTATGATCCAAAACACACTGCAGAAATAATCCAGTTTGAAACTGCTTTAACTGCTCTGGCTCAACACTAGGGAATCCTGGGAACTGTAGTTTATTGTGGCACCAGAGCTCTTTGGCAGAGAAGGTTAAATCTCTCACAAAAGTACAGTTCCCAGAATTCCCTAGCATTGAGCCAGCGCAATTAAAGTGTTCTGAAACTGGATTATTTTTAATGTGAAGTCGAAGGCTTCATTCTCTGAAGATGCCAGCCACCGATCCTGGCAAAACGTCAGGAATAAACTTTTCTAGAACATGGCCACATAGTCCGAATAACCCACCAATAACTACGCATTATTTCTGCAGTGTGTTTTGGACCTCAGTCCTCCTGGGCAGCCACACCAAAAACATCATCAAGACTGGCAATGGAAAACTGTCTTCCACTCACCACACCTGAGAGGCATCAAGTTGGTTCAGTGGCTGCAGAAGAGACTGTGTGGCACCCAATGTCCTGTCCTCCAGCAGAAGAGTGGAGGGAAAGAGGATGCAGGTGGTGGGATCGAACAAACTGGGTGTGACAGAGAGACCAAGGCTTCTTCCAGACTGCCCAACAGTATCAATACATGCAGCTCTGCTGTTTCAGCATTTCATGCCTTCTAACTGTTGTTTCTGTTCCTGCATCCAGTCATACTCTAATTATACCAGGCTTGCAGCTCTAGTTTATTGCTGGCTATTGTAGATTTTAGTGCTGTCCCCAATCTGTTACTATTTTCTCTTGCTTGAGATGTGGTTAAGCTGTAGTGTGGGTCTAGCTTCCCTGCACACACACACCCCCCCAATCATTTCCTCCATGTTCTCAATGCCCCCCCTCCCAGCATGCTCCCTACCAGTATCCATACTCCCCATCTCACACATCACATCACATCACATCTATGTTCTATTTTTATTTAATTAGTTTTGTCTTTTTGTATAGTCCAAAAATGGTATGTGGCTATACTGCTTGAGTGCTATAACTCTAACAATAAGTTGGGGGGGGGGGAATGTCCAGTCTGCTAACTGGAAATATGATGAATGAGCACAGGTCAGCAGGAAACCTCTGTGTAAAATGTCATCAGTGGGATGCCCTAAAAATATAGCAGGAGAAACAGAGACAACGGACGCATGGCATTTATCCTGGCCTATATCAGAAACTCCCAGAACAAGGAGCGGGGGGAGGGGGGGGGAATCACCTACTATAGTTGGAATAAAAAGTTGTGTCTAGTATCTGAATTCCCAGAGAAAAAGGTAGACAGGAAGAACATTTTGTGGATATTTTAAAAAAACACTCTGATAAGTAAATCTACAAGTCCAGCCAAATCCCTAGGCTTTCAGCCAGTCTGGAAACATCCTGAGTTTCAGGATGTATTTAAAGGTTGTATTACACAAATCATCCCAACATAATTTGGCCAAAAAAATAACATAGAATCATAGAGTTGGAAGGGGCCCTTTGGGCCATGAAGTTCAACCTTCTGCTCAGTACAGAATCTCCAGCTAAAGCATGGCTGAGCTGGGATTTCAATCCTGGTCTTCAGAGTCATAGGCCCTATCCAGACCAGCCTGAAAGGCCGGCCTGGGGGCAGAGTCAGGGCATAGCATCCTGATGATGCACACCTGACTCTGCCCCCCCCCCCAGGTGCCCTGACACCGCACACCGCTCCAAGGCACACAATGTCATGTACATCTGGTGCTGCATACAGCTGACACAGTGCTGAATGGGCTCCATATATCTGTACCACCGCGGCTATGGAATCCTTTCAAGGGTGTAAAAAGGAGGTACTTTTTGTGGCTCCTTTTTGTGCCTTCAGAAGGCCGGATTGGAGCCATAGCATGAGGTTTCTGTGGCTTCAAATTGGCTGGAGGCCTCCCCTTCAGGGCTGTTAGTATAGTCCCATAGTCCAAATTCTCAGAGCTCCCTACATTCTAGAATTGAGATTTAACATTTGGATTACAGAGCAGACCCACTATCGGAGTCCTAGCAAAACCTCATTCAGATTAAAGCCTGGCTATCAAGAAAACCATGTGATGCAAAGGGCATAGTCCAAGGCATGAACCACTATACCCTGCTGGGTCTACCCTCCTATAACTTAGGTTCTTGCTTTCTGTGGCAGTAGATAACAAACCTGTGTCCTCCTCTCTGACTGTGCCAGCCTTTGAGGCATCTAAAGAGTGCAATCATGTCACCTCTTCACTAGGTTGAACATGCCCAACTCCTTCATCCTCTCCTCATATGTATTGTTCTCCTTAGATCTCATCATCCTGTTGCCCTTCTCTGAACTGCTTCCAACCTCTCTATGACCTTATCAAATTGTGATGCCCAGACTGAAGACAGTTCTCCACATGAGGCCTGATAAGCACAGAATATAGTGGGATTATTATTTCCTTTGACTTGGAAAACATGGTTCTATTAATGCAAGCTAATATTATTTGCATTCTTTGTTACAGTGTCACGTTTGTAGTAATTTGGAAACCAACCTGCAGGAAGCCCTAAAGAAGGCCATACATATATTGTTTGGCCTAAACATCTTGCACTAATTTATGGAATAACATTTTTGTTCCCCTTGTTCATCCTGAGATTCTGGGGCTGAACAGACCACCCCTTTCAGCTCCGGATTGGGGTTGTGGAAACAACATGTCGTGGCCCTGATCTGGCATTTCCATAGTGTAAAAAGGAGCTGAAAAAAGCAGCTTCTTTTGCGACACGGAAAGAGTGCTGCCACAGCTGCACCTTCTGGCGCTCCTTTTGGCTCTGTATCATCTGGACGCAGCTCCAAAGGAGTGCCATGATGTCGTCTGCCATACAGTCAGGTGCACGGCATGATGGCGGCATCAAGGCTGCATCAGGGCATGCGCCATGTGGACGCCATGCCCCCACTCTGGCCTGAGCCCAGCGTATAATGCTGGTCTGTACAGCCTATGATCTCTCTTTCACATCAGCTCCAACACCAAGGGGGCTTAGTGAGAAATGCTGCAGCTCTGTTGCTACTGTTGCTTAGCATGGGTTACTGGAGGTGGTTGCTTACCTCTGGTCTTGGTGGGGAAAGGCACTCTGTACTGGCTCAGAGGCATCCTATGTTCCAGAGCTGAGATTTAATATTTGGATTAGAGAGCAGACTCATCATCTGAGCCCTAGCAAAATCTCATTCAGATTAAAGTCTGGCTATCAAGAAAACCATGTGAGGCAACAGAGCATCTCCAGGATGGGCACATGAGAGGCCATTAAATACTGGTAGCTGTCATCTAGTGGATACAGTGTGTTGCCCAGCATGAATCATTTTTTCCCATCGGTTTCTCACACATCCTTGACTTTATGAAATCTGCGAAAGGGAAAAAATTGGTTGTGAATGAGGTCAAGAGAAAATCCTAATGCTCAAAACCTGGTGAATTCCCTTCTGTCTGACCCAGCTCTAAAGAACTGTCCCCACCCTGGCCCTGAATTAGGTTGTGCATCATGCCAACAGTTGCCCTAGAAAGTTAACTTTTTTGTCTGCTTGACCTGATGTCACAACTTACTTCTGTGCCTGCTTCCTGTTTGTTTGCGGAAAATGCAAGTGACTGGTTGATTTGTAAGTCATCACTGGAAATTTTAAAGAGAAGTAAAGTTTGTGTAAGAAGAAAATAAAGTAACAATGTGTAATAAAAGAATTAATATTGTCAGAAGCCCATCTCTCGGACATGGGAGGGGAAGCAGCTGAGGGATTTCTGTTCAATTCAAAGTGGCCCAAGACATTCTGATGCCTGAGATAGAAGAGTAAACAGCACTCCAAGACAAAATAGAGATAGTACCCAAAACCAGCCACAATAATTTGACATGAGGGACAGAAAATGCCACAAATTTTTTTGTAATAGGAGACTAAGAGAACATGTGTAGAATAATTATTTATAGCTAGCATCCCACAAATGTGCTCTTTGTTGTTAACTGCCCTTAAGTTGGCTTGGACCCATAGGAACCATGTGAATGAGACCTCTCCAAGAACCCCTTTTCTAAAGCCCTTGGCTCAGGTCCTACAAGCCCAGGCCTGTATCATCCCTGATTGGGTCTAACCATTTGTCCTATGGTCTTCCTCTCTTTCTACTGACCTCCACCTTTCCTAGCATCATTGACTTTTCTAATGATTCATTTTTTCTCATGATGTCGTCAAATAATGGCAGCCTAAATTTAGTCATTCTGGCTTCCTGGGGTACTTTGGGCTTGACTTGTTCTAGAACCCATTTGTTTGTCTTCTTGGCCATCTACAGTATCCTCAGCACTCCTCTAGAGCACTACATCTCAAATGAGTTGATTTTCTTTCTATTGGCTTTCTTCACTGTCCAGCTCTCCAATCCATACATGGTGATGGGGAATACAATGGTTTGGAAGATCCTCACTTTGACGTTCAAATTTATATTTTTACACTTTATGTTCCTGTCCATTTCTTTCATAGCTGGTCTTCCCAATCCTGGTTTGATTTCTTGACTGCAGTCTCTATTCAAGATAGGAGAATGCTTTAACCATTTCAGTCATCTCATTGTCCAGCGTGAATTCTTGCAGATCTTCGATAGTCATTATTTTTGTTTTCTTGATGTGCAACATCAAGCCTACCTTGGCACTTTTCTCCATGACCTTCTTCAGCAATTGTTCCAGGCCTTTGTTTGTTTTTGCTAGTAGTATTATCTGCATATCATAGGTTGTTAATGTTCCTTCCCTCAAACTTCACTCCTTCTACCTCTGACTCTAAGCCTGCTGTGTGAACAATATTTTCTGCCAGGTTGAATAAATAGGGTGATAGTATACAACCTTGCCTGATCCCTTTGCCGATTGGGCAACCATTCTGTTTTTGCTCAAGCTTGGCAGTAAAATAACAAATGGAACAGTTAACAGTTTTCTGCCTCTTCATGGCATCTGTATCTACTCCTGGAGATGGCTACCTCACTCTGCCTAATGGAAGGGCAAATTGGAATCAAATGGGAAGAGAGGAAAACTATTAGTAGCGACAGCAATTCAGGAGAGGAAGAATGATGATATTTCACAGTACAGTGGGCACTTGGTTGGTATCCACTGGGGTTTGGTTCCAGGACTCCCCTTGCACACCAAAACCTGTGGGTGCTCAAGTCCCATTATATATAGTGGTGTAGTAAAATGGCATCCCTTATATAAAATGAAAAAATAAAGGTTTGCTTTTTTGGAACTCTTTTTTGGGGAACTTATGCTTCTTTTGAATATTTTTCAATCTGTGGATGATTGAATCCGTAGATAAAGAATCTGTAGATACAGAGGGCCGACTGTATTTGGGATTATTCTTAAAGGGACTCTATCCTTGACTCTGTGTACTGAAAAGTGGGTCTGTGCTCTGTATATTTGCTAGGATGGCCCAATCCACAGGACCCTTCACTTGAAAATAAAACTTTCTGACCTGTTTTGAAAATACCATTGTTGACCTCAAGTGCAAACATTAACCATGCTTCTCTTCAAATTTTATTAATTATATTTAAATTCCATGATTTCTCACATGAGTTTAAGGCTACAAAAATAATATCCTCTTTTACAATCTGCAGGACAAACCTGTGAGGCAGATTGGGCTGAAAATGAAAGTGCGGGGAATAGGTGGGAACCTGAGCTTTCATGATCACAGATGAGCTGTCTAACACTGACTCTACCCTGGCCCTCACTGTTTTATTTATTTATTTTTCATATTCATTATACTTGAGAGTCAACCTTCCAGCCTTGCTGCACAGCTTATCCCTCGTGTGTTGCTATTTTTTCGCCTTCTCCCAGGTGACACTTCAAACGATAATACAAATGAAAAACTTGATTTCTTCCTCACTTTAGCCTTTTTATTTTAATTGTTGCTGTGAGTTCCACCTGGAAAAAAATGTACAAAAAGCAGAGCTATAAACGCCATCTTTTAAGACCATCACTACTTAAATTAAAATAAAATCCAGTGGTTTTTTTCATGCTTCCTTAAGGTCCCACTGAATGCAAAGGGAGCTATGTGCAAAATCCCCCCACCCCCTTCTTGTACTGTAGACAGATGTTTTCAGGAGGAAAGAAAAGGAGAAGGGCACATCCTTTTCCTTTTTCACTTCCTCCACTCTATAGCTTTAAAGTCCTCAAGTTTGGGGATTGGTTGCATGGAAAAAGTGCCACAAGCCTACTAAAACTTGGGCAGCCCTACCAGTCAACTGCCAACCACATGTTTTTCCACTTACTCCCCCTCCAAGTTCCTTTCTGTTGCTCCCCATACCCTGTCCAAGCCCTTTCTATATCAAGGTGCCTCATCATGACTTAGTAAAGGGAAGTGAACAAACTCAGCTTGCATCAGCTAACCCACATCCTTTCACTGACAACGGCAAATGGGATTTCCCCATGTTATGTACTTATTTATTTTTTGGAAGAGCACAGAGTGTCCAGTATCTGTCCTCTGCTGGGATCTCAACTTGCCAGCTTTGTTTTTGCTGATGGCAGGCCATTCAGAGAGTATGACTGTTTCCCAACACTACCAAGGGGAGGGAGGGATGCAGTTCTGCCCATTATGGCACTGTTAAGAGCCCATAATAAGAAAGTAAAACTTGTTAACCTATTGGTAGTCCCAACTAAAGTAGAGCCATTGCATCAATGCAATTTAAATAAGTGTAAATTTGCCAATTGATTCTATGGGTCTACTTTTGTTGTTTGTTGGAACAAAACCATTGTGTGATCTCCCCCCCCCCCAAACACACACACTGTACAAGTATAGTGCCATGATTCCATATTAACTGCCATGGCTTTCTCGCATGGAATCCTGGGATTTGTAGTTTGATCAGAGGCCTGAGAGGAGATCTGGCTGAGGATTCTAAGGCTTCTTTCTCAACAGCTTGATCTGTAGTGACCCAACAGGAGAACTGATAAGAAAACAGCATAAACTGTGGGAAAATGTCATTCAAAATGCCTCTTAAATACTTTCCAGATGTAATTTTAAGAAGCAACTGGAAAACATGATTTCATTCCCACTTGTTATGTCATTTTTGAAATGTAACTTTCTTATGGCCCCATTATCGTCGTAATGTTACTTGTTATTCATAACTCGTTTTAGTGTTGCTAGACTGAAAACTGGACAGTGCTCCTGTATTTTTAATGGTTATGCAGAAGAGCAGGAGTTGCTTGTTACCTGGTTGTGTGACAAGCAACAGCTGCTGAAAATCCTTTGCCTACACAACCATTAAAGGCACAGGAGCCCTCTCCAGTTTTCACTCTGGCAACCCTATGTTGTTGTTGTTATTTCTATCCTGCCTTTCCCCCAGATCAGGACTCAAAGGAACTTAAAACCATTTTAAAAAGACATCTTTAAAAATTCACTAGTCAGAAAAGATAAAACAATATTAAATATTTTAAAAAATTAAAATTAGCTTAAAGCACATTATGAAAAAGCCCACCCACCCTGGAACAATATTCAGCAATAGTCAATGTGTTGTGTATTGTCAACTCATTAAATGCCTGTCAGAATAGAAAAGTATTTACTTGTCTGTGAAAAGGAAGTAGGGAAGGTGCCAGAAGGGAGGTTGTGAGTTTGGGGCAGCCATTATTCCAACTTCTGCCTACCCCCGAGATAAGCAGTCAGAAGCAAGACTGACAGTTGTGAATCCCTGTGACTGTTGAGTGTGACAGGGGCTTAATTATTGTGCCCAATACCATCTCCTATCTTGACAGGGGATGAGGGAACTCTTATGTAAGCCTTAATGGCCAAGCTGCTACTTTGTCCAGTGTAGTGCAAAATGTTCTGCAGGTCAAATTTCGCTATGGCTCTGAGCTCGCCCCCACCCCCCAGAACTCACAGTTTTGCTATGAGTGCTTCCCCTCTTTGCATGGCCATTTTTGTGACAGGTGGAGAGCAGGGGAGGGGAAATGGAGTAGTGTTTGGCATTGTCCCACAGCCAATGGCATAGACCAATGGCATCATCCAGTGAGATCCACTAGGTACATAGCCAGACACTTCTTTGATCCCCTTCCCCACAGAATGACAGTTCAGAGGCTATCACAGCAAAACCATAAGTCCAGGGTAGGGTGGTGATAGCTTTAGTCATTATGGAGCGAGGTAGAGAATGCCACCCTCTACAAGGAGCAAAAAAGGAAAAAAAGAATACACACACACACAGGTGTAAAGTGGACATATGTTTGTACATGTCAAGCTGTGAACACTGTCCTTTAGGGGACGTGTGACCCCATCCAGGACCGCTTGACATATCTCCACATCGTCCCTATAGCTAGTACCTCCAACTTACCTGGATTCAGTTTTAGTCTGTTTTTCCTCATCCAGTCCATTACTGCTTTAAGGCATTCATTCAGCGGAGAGATACCATCCTTAATCACTGCAGCAGTCCAAGGCATGGAGAAATATATCTGGGTGTCATCGGCATACTGACGAACAGCTGGTGGACTGGGACACCTAAAGGGACTGTCTATGCCCTAGGTTGTTCTGATATACCCACCTTGTTCATAAGTCTCAGCAATGGGAGAGGCTTCCAGAGTTTGGTGTGGTGTGCAGACAGCATCCTTGCTGATGTCCAGGTGGACCAGGTCCTTCCCATGACCTTCAGTCTCTAGGAGTTCCAGTCTAGCCAGGAGAGACATGGTAGTACACACTACACCAGAAGGCATACACCCTGCTCTGAGGAGTGGCCACCTGGTGCAGTATGCACCCCCCCCCCCAGTGACATCCCTGCCCCGGAATTGTCAGGGTGAAAACTGGGAAGGGCTCCTGTATCTTAATGGCTGTGTAGAAGAGGGCCTTTCAGCAAGTGTTGTTTGTCATGCAACCAGGTAACAAGCAACATTTGCTGAAATTCCCTCTGCTACGCAGCCATTAAAGAGAGAGGAAACAGGAAACTGCTACCGTTTTCATTCTGACAACCCTAAAATGAATCATGGTAACAAGTCATAATGAGGCCATAAGAAAGTTACATTTCAAAAGCAACATAAATGAAATCATGTATTTAGTTGCTTCAAGTTACTTCTGCAAGGAACTTTGAATGATTCCCCCCACCCTCATGGTTTATGTCATTTCTTACCAGGACATGTGGCCCCCTTGTCTGTCCTTGTGGACTCAAAATCCTCTAAACTCCATGGGCTACCATTTTCCTGGTCATAAGTAAGTGGGAATTGAATTTCCTGGGATTATTCAGGAGTAATTGTCTTTTTAATCCATTATTAAATTAATAGTTTATGAAATATACAAATGCCCCATTTGTGGCATTTTTGGAAACATATGCTACCCCTGGAGGTTTCTGGGTCCCAAAAGACAATGGCTCCCATCTCTCCACAGTTGCCCACATCTGCAAAAAGTGGGTCACCCACCTGTAGAATCCTTCCTTTTTTTGGACTCATGTGTGATATCTCTAACAGTTATATGAGATTTCTTTTATTTATTTTCCTCCTTTTTGTTGTCCTTATTCCCTTCTCTCTGTAAGAGACTCAGGAGGGTACATGTTGTACTCCCCTCACTCCCCTGTCCTCACAATAATCCTGTAAGTTAGGGAAGGCTGAGAGGGAGCGTAATTGGTTCAGAGCCACACTTTGAGCCTCTTCACTGAGGAAGGATTTGAACTCAGATCTCCCCAATAAAATCACTACATCAAGTTTTAACATCTGCTGATTTCTACTTCTTATGTTGCTCTTAAAGGCAATGACTTCTTTTAAAAGTAGTTGCCTTTATCCAGCTGACAGACAGGCCAATTGTTTGTCCTTTACTACTTTGACAAGATTTGTGCCTTTCCCCATGCATTGCTTTGAACTTTGAATCACTGCATCCTAAACTGGATACACCTTACAATAAAAAAGAAAAAATGAAATGAAATGCAAGACAGAGTTTATGATGTGCCGATCGCTTTTTATTGGCCTTCAAAATGCAAGAGTGCTTACAGAACATAATGTCTTGTGATTAGGGTTGATGGAAACTTCTGTTATCTTTAGGGACTGATGAAAAGGGATAATTCCACTGGGTGTGGCCTCCTCCATCACACAGTAGTAAGGTGATCGGAAAAGCAATATCTATTCAAAGCAGTCAAATTACTTTCTCATGTAGAGGTATGGTACATCTCAGGACAATCCCCCCTCTAGTACAGAGAAGGGAAACCTTTTGGCTCTTTAGTTGTTTTTGGACTTTAGTTCCCACCCAAAACCCCTTCCAATAGACATGGTAAGTGATTGGGATGCATGTAGTCCAACAGGTGGAAGGAAAAAGATAAGCTACGCTGACAACCATGGATCTGGCCCAAGTTTTATCTGGCCCTATCCATGCTGCTGGACACACTCTGGATCTCATTTACTGTAGTGGGTGGGATCAATGTGATTGGAAGTGCAGAAACTACTTCAGTTGTCATGAACAGCTCACCACCTGGTGGAGTTTAAACTTGCTGGGACACTGTGGAGTGGGGGACACATTAAATTGGTCCACTCCAGTAGGCTTATGAATCCAGATTGCTCTTGGGGAGTTTCCTGATGCTTTGACAGGTAATCCTATCAAAGTCCTGGTGACATCTGCAATGGAGAAATGGCAAGGGCAGTGGATGCAATCTCTCCAAGTGTTTCATCTCATGGAGTGGAGCCAAACTAGCCCCTTGGTTTTCCAGGATCTGGTGGCAATGAAACACGTGAGAAGGTGACTAAGTGATGTAGGTAGGAAGGAGTGTGTCCAGCTGAACACAGGCTAGAGATTATCTGAGGGCCTACTATGTGGGCAATACAGGCAGCAAATGCAAATGTCCTCACTGACTCTATTGTGTCTACAAGGAACCAGCCACCAAAGCTGAGTGGTCAGTCGACTTTTACATACAGCCCCCACCCCGAGAGGAAAATCTAGACCACTTCACAACCTACTCCAAACAGTTTGCCTGGGACTTTGCAGATAAAACCACTCAGATCCACTCTGACTTGGATACTATAATTAATACAGATCGAGTGGATGTAACTCTGGTCCCTGGTCATCCAGTAACAATGAATACTTTTCAGTTTGTGCAACTCAAGGATGGGGACAAGATTCTTGGAGAGATGAGAGCCACCAGATGCAAATTAGCCCTTCCTGGCTTATTTAAAAAGCTAGAGGGGATTGGCTGATTGGGTAAAGGCCTCACTAAAACAAGGTAGAGTTCCAGCTGAAGGAGGCTGTTATAAATCATAATTAAAAAGCCCTCACTGAATTCCACCATTCTGGATAATTATTGGCCAGTCTCTACCATTCCATTTTTGGGTAAGGTTATGGAACATGTGGAGACTCCCATTTCCAGGACTTTCTGGATGAGATGGATCATCTATTACAGTCTGGCATCAGAGTTAAGTTTTATGCACTTTGATGGATGAGCTACACTGGGACCTACAAGGGTGAAATGTGTCTGCATTGGTTCTGCTGAACTCACAGCCCCTTTTGATACAACTGACCATGGTATCTTTTTAAGGTGCTTTACAGACCGCCCAAAAAGGGCGGTCTGCTGGCACCTCCGTTTCTGTTGCAGGGAAGCCTCAGCCTCCAAACGGCGAGGCTTCCCTATGGCCGAAAAAGAAGCCCCAAAAAGCGGCTTCTTTTAGCAGCACGCTTATGACGCCACAAGGCACCATTGGCGCAGTTGCAGCGTCATAAGTGAGCCGTGACGTGTGGACGCTAAGTGTCCGCGACATCAAGATGGCGGCGCCCATGTAGAATGGGAGCTGCCATTTTGTACGTGCTTGGCACATACTAGGGTTAGGGGCGTCCGGAAAGGATGCCCCTTTCTAACCCTAGTACATGCTGAGCACGTACTACAGTGCCCATGCGGAACAGGCCATAGTTACCTTCCTGAGATGGGACTTGGAGGCACTGTTTTACAGTGGCTCCATTCCTTCCCGGAGGGGCAATCCCAAAATTTTGTGATGGGGACTCCTGCTTCACCCTTTGCCTGTGGAGTTCCCCTGGGTTCAGTTCTGAATCCCATGATATTTAAGATATACATGAAACCGCAGGGAGAGGTTGTCCAGAGTTTGGGGATTCAGTGCCAGCAGTATGCAGAAGGTACACAACTCTATTATTCCTTTCTACCATAAGCCAAGGAGGTTGTTTTGGTCCTAAACTGGTGCCTGTAATCATTAATGGACTGGATGAGAAAAACAAATTGAAATTTAATCCTGATAGTATAGAGGTACTCCAGGTGTGCTGAAAGGCAGATCAGAGAACAAGGATTCTGGTGGGAAGTTAGGATTAGCTTACTTGCTAATTAACTTACTTGCTGTTCACCACTATGATCTTTGGAATAGCGGTATATAAATAAAACAAATTATTAATTAATATATGCTGGATGAGGTTACATTTCCCCTGAAGATGCAGGTCCACAGTTTGGATGTGTCCTGGAATTAGCTCTAAGCCTGAAAGCTCAGGTTTCAGCAGGGGCTAGAAGTGTATTTGCACAATTAAAGCTTGTGTGCCAGCTGTGCCCATTCTTTGAGACTTCAGACTTGGCCATGGTTATATTACACATGCCTTAGTTACATCTTGGATGAATTACTGTAATGTGGTCTACCTGGGGTTGCCTTTGTAAAGTGTTCAGAAATTTCAATTCGTCCAAACAGCTGCAGCCAAATTGCTAACAGGGAACACACAAACAACTCTCATTGCCACAGCTTCACTGGCTTCCAGACCATTTCTAGGCATAATTCAAAATGCTGGTTTTGACCTATAAAGCCCTCTATGGCTCAGATCTAGGTTATTTAAAGGACGATATTCTCTCTTATGAACCAGCCTGTGCTTTGAGATCTACTTGGGAGGTTCTCTTTTCTGTTCCTCTAGTCTATCCTGACAGGTACATCTGGTGGGAAGAAAGAAGAGGGCCTGGCTGCTCCCAGGCACTGGAACTCCCTTTCCAGAGATGTTTGACTGACAGCCTCCCTACTTTCTTTCCAAAGACTTTTCTGTTTAAACAGGCATTTGATGACTGACTATATAAGGCCTGTCCCACCAAAATTATGTGCTGGATCTTGCTAATTGTTGTGCTGATATGTGTGTGTGTGTTTAACGATATATGTTTTAATCTTTTGGTTTTAATTTTTTTATTGTTTAATCTCCTTTTAACTTTGCATCATGTGGATTTTTAACAATATGTTTATTAATTCATTGCAAGTCACTTTAAATCTGGGAAAAGGATGAAATAATAATAATAATAATAATAATGATGATGATGATGATGATGATGTCTGTGGCTATTTAAAAGACGACTATCCTCTAGAGGTTTCTAATAGACCAATGTTTGCTTGAATACATGAAAAGCAAGCAACAGGAGGGATTGGGTCACCCTGTCCAACCCCCATCCCCATCCACCAGGGGCTGCCAATACAGCCATGGGTCCAGTCAATGTCATGGCCACCATCAGGACTTGCACACTACTGAGGTTCCCCCCAATTTGATGGCAACTACAGCAGCTGTCTATGAAACTTTTTCACACCAGTCCTGCTGCCACTCTGCTAGGCAGTGTGTCTCTTTCCTTCCAGAATGAAAAGCAACAATGGCAGTATTTTAGTGTTGCTGATGATTTTTTTTCTTCAGTGTGACTCTGGAGCCTTTCATACTATGCAATTACAGCACTATTACTCCACTTCAGCTGTCATGGCTACCTCTTGTGGAATCCTGGGATCTGCAGGGAGGAGCATTTCATATACTCAACCACAGAATTCTCTTTCAGTGCCTCCAACCCAAACTACAAAGCCTGGGCTTCCAGAGGAGACAACCATAGCAATTAAAGTGGAATAATAGTGCTATAACTGTGCAGTGTGAAAAGGGCCCCTGGTGGAGGAGACAGTAGTGATTTTGGACTGGCAGCCAACCATGGAGGCAGCAAGGTTGCAAATAGTGCTAGAGGCCATATATGGTACAGTATTCCCCACCCACTCATATTCAAATATTTGGAGTTTGGCATGGCCAACCATTCTTTGGTCACTGTCTGCAAAATGCAAAACAAATGTTCAAGGCAACAGCCAGCCCATGCATTTAGTCTGACTTGTTTATTACATATAGTCCATAGAGATACAATATAAAATGCAGGAACAGTAAAAGAACAGAATTCACCCAGGGGCTGCTTAAAGTCTCTGAAACTAGTCCACTGCGAAAAGCTGAGCAGCTTTGTGACAGCATTCCTGCCCTTAGGATATACCAGAGTTAGAGGAGAACATTTCTATCCCAGGAAGACTGAGAAAACCCCTTGTATACACAGTAAGTTAATGGCAGCCATGGAATTTCTGAGCAAACTTGTAGACTACACTTTTGTAGGCCTCACGAAACTGGCGGTTCATTGCAGCGTAAAGTACTGGATTAATACAGCTATTGAGCCAGGTGAGGTTGGCAGCAATCATGTGTAGCACAGTTGGAGCCCGGTTTTTGGCATCAGCGATGTTTAACAGCATGAAGGGGATGTAGCAGATAACAAAGAAAAGGAATACCACAAAACACATGCGTGTCACTCGGCGGAATTCTGAGCTTGTGTCCTTGGGCTGGCACGGGGTAGCTTTCTTAGGTGGCCCTGCAGGCTTGGGCATGGAAGGAGTGCTGCTACTCTCAGACGCTGGTTGAACAAGGGTTTTGGAAGTTGACTCAGAGGGCAAAGCCTCACAGGAATGGTGAGAAGCCCCTGCACTGTCTACTCCACTATCTAGCTCTTGGTAATTTCCCGGTGTGGCCAAGCTGGTTCCAGCCACATGGACTTCCTTCACACTGGCCTTCTTTAGCTTGTACTGGTCCAGGGCATGGGAAGCACTCTTGACTTTGCGATGGATAAGGAAGTAGAAGATGCCAACACAGCTGAGGCCCACCACAAAGTAGAGAGCCATGAGGATGGTGGTGTATGGCCGGCCATGGATACGATGGAAACTGCAGGTGCAGACCTTGGGCACCAATACATAGACAGGCCATAGTGGAGCAAAGCTGACAATGCCAACCACCCAGGAGGCCAGGGCGATCAGCAGCACCCCAAGGCGGGAGAAGATGCGGTCAAAGAGGGCAGTGTTGGCAATAAGCAGGTAGCGGCTGATGGCAATGAGGCAAAGTGTCAAGATGGAGACCGAGTTGGAGACAAAGAGTAGCATCCCAAAGACTCGGCAAAAATCAGCACCTGCCCGCCAATGGAGATGCAGGTAGGAATCCACTGAAAAGGGTTGCAAAAAGGTGCAGTACAGAATGTCAGCCAAGGTCAGGTTGACAATGAGCAGGTTGACACGTGTTTGGAGCTTGGTGTCGGATGCGTAAGCCAGTAGGGTCAGCACATTGCCCACCGTGCCAACTATGGTCACCACAATGCCCCAGCTCACTGACACGTAGCGGTAGCCAACTATGGATGGGTCATAGCAGGAGAAGTTGTCAGCCATCCTGGGAAGAAGTTGTTCCAGACTATCCTGTGCTCCAGTGGAAAGCTTTGGGAGCTATGCTACCAGGCCAATACCGTACCTATAGGAAATGAGGAAGAGAAAGTGTCAGAGAGGAATTAAGCAAAAGTATATGACTGTCAAGAACTGATTACCAGTGATCTCTGTAAAAGCACAAGGAAGGATCTGATGCAAGGCTTAATAAATTGGTGGGATTCCTGGGCACAGAATGTTGTCATAGACATTAGATTCCCCCCCCCATATATCAATTCATAGAAGAGAACTATATTGTGGAAAAGAAACTCCCATTAATCCTAGCCTACAGTGAAGATAATGGGATTTGGGTTCCAACAATATCTGGAAGGCCACATGATTGATACACTCCAATTGTCCCAATTTGGCAGGAATAATCTCAATAATTCCTCTGTCATCCCATTTTTAAAGATGCTTTTAAAATACTCCCATTTCTCCTTCCCACTTTCCCCATGTCATACCTTACTTCAGTTGCTGCAAATTGAGTTCAAAGTGCAAGAAGTTTGCAATGAATTAATTCTGTAGCAGGGAGAGGAAACAGAGAAATCTTGCCATTCCCAGGAGGCTCAGGCAAAAGCATGCCGCTGCAGCACCTAGCTTGTGCATTCCTTCTCATTAATAACTTTTGTCATATTGGCAACTCTCTGATATTGCTTGGATACCATTTTTCTTATCTTTCCCTGGTATTCATTTGTGAAATGTTGGAGGGTATGATGTTCCTGATCTCTGAGCTTTATCCATGATCTTAGCTACAGTAGTTGGGGATACAACTTCCATCCATAGACAGGATACCTTCTATGACTGGTCATGGCTTCCTCTGTTTGTTCGATTTCTTGGGGCCACCATCAGCCAATTAAATGCTCTCAAGAAGGATACAGCATGGCAGGATGACTTTTTTAGAGGAATGTCCTCTGCTTGAGGAACTGTCAAATTCAAATTGGATTTAAAGAAAAAAGAACTCTATGAAGAGAGTGCATGGGGCCATGATGTTGCTAATTCACCATTTCCACCTGGACAGCATAGTGTCTTCCCTACTATGGTGAAATGCATTGTATTTCTATTAAATTATAGTAATTATTTCTATATTTGAATAAATCAGCACATAATTTTATGCATATTTATTCCCTTTTTTGCAATTGCATTCCATGGGTATCCTATCTGGTGAAAAGACCTCAAGGGCTCAAATGCACAGCCAAGGAGAACACAGTTAAATGAACATCTTAGCAATACCAGGAACAGAAAATCGAGTGCTCTTCTGGCTGACCATTTAAACAGTACTTCTCAAATAGTGGGGCGGGCCTCCCAGGGGGGACGCGAGGCTCCGTAAAGTTATGTTATGCAGAGGTGTACTTATAACAATTTTATAGACAAATGATACTATTTACAGTCACGCGGGGGGCACGAAATGTTTTCTTCTTCCTAGGGGGGGCATGACAGAAAATAATTGAGAAGCACTGATTTAAAGGAACATGATCACTCTTGCAAGGATCTATGCTTTTGGGTGCTTGAGAAACCTGTTTTCCCCAGAACCATAAGTCAATGCTTAAAAAAAGAAATTGATTGGATATTGAGACTTCACACATTAGTCCCTCATGGTTTAAATGTGGATCAAGGACTTTATCACACCAGCCTGCCATCCCGCCACAATTGTGCTCGTTTAAGAATGGAGGCATACAGATTTGTCATCATTTTTATAACACTTTCCCCCACAATAACACTTTGGTGATCCACAGTAATGTGATTTGTTTTTTACACTGCCAAACACTGCCTTTAGGAAGAAGGAGGGAAACACAAGTGATCCTGGCTGCCAACTGTCACCTAAAGCCAGTTGTCGTGTAAATGTGCACACAGCAGCTGGTTTTGGGAAGCTGTTGTCAGCACCACTGCTGTGTGTGGGAAAAGGGGAGAGGAACAGAATTAGGCCCACTCACACCACGTGTCTGTCTGAGAAGTGGAACTGCTCCAGAAGGAACCTATCACACAAAGGCAGTAATGAAACAGCAGCGAGATTGACAGCCTATTGGTGGGTTTTGCTCATCAATTAAAAGGTGCACTACAGTAATAAATGGAATGCAAGGCAGCAGCAGGATGGACACAACATTGTGTAATAAGCACCAGTCAAAGTCATTTTTTGTCTTGTTAAAATTCAACTTTTAAGCCTTGCGTGATAAAGTCCTTTATCAATATCTGCTAAAACTCTGCTCGGCTGCAGAATTGTTATCATAAGGATGTCAATGGTACACACTGAAAAAATTGGGACAGTATAATGTTCTGCCTCCTACTTTGTAAATTGTCAGTTACCAGGCATTAGCTTTGGAGATACTATTTTTAGAATCCCTTCAGTTTGATTTTAAAGCTTTATAGTAAATATTATTTTGTACATGCATAATTTCATTTGGCTGAATATCTATTGTTAAAAACTGAGAGAATTTACATGTAACTTGATGTAAGATATAAGCACGTATAATTGATTTTGTAAATTGAAACATCTCCCTTGCTATAATTACTGTTATCTATGTATTATCCCTTTTTCTTCTAATAGCTCATCAAAAAGGCCATAAGAATATTTTCAGGTCAAAATACTTTGGGGTAATTTTGAGAATAAAATCATATTTTTCTTCACCACACTTTGGCTGTTGTCTACATTTTTTCCATTGCATATTACCAGTCCTATTAGCTTTCCTCCTCCTCTTCCCAAACAAACCTGCCCAGATTTTACAGGAGTCCTCAGAGGACCTTTCTTTATTACATCTCAGCAAGCAGTGAGGGAACCCATGAAACACAGAGGAAAGTGAAGGCCTTTTCAGTTCTGGCCTCACAGCATTTGCAACTTTCCTCCCAGGGTAGTGTCTCTAGATTTTGTAGGTCATCTCCAGGTGAGAAACAAAGGTATAAACTGCTTAGTGCTGGGCAAGAGGAAAGGGCTATGTGCAAATCTCCAGCTCAGATGGCAGAATAACAGCTTGCTACAGTTTCCAAAGCTTGATTGGTTGCTACAGCTTGTAAAGACTCAGCTTTTATGTATTTATCTGGGTCAAAAACACACTGCAAAAATAATCCATTTGAGACCGCTTTAACTGCCCTGGTTCAGTTCTAGGAAATTCTGGGAACTGTGGTTTAGTGAGACATTTAGCTTCCCTGTCAAAGAACTCTGGTGCCACAATAAACATTTCCCAGGATTCCCTAGCACTGAGACAGGGCAATTAAAGCAGTCTCAAACTGGATTATTTCTGCCATGTGTTTTGGACCCTAGTTAACTTCTTCCTTCCCTCTCAATTATTGTGGTGCCAGGGCTCACCCCTCACTCTGCTCTGCATCCACCTTCTGGCTAGAAGCTAGTAAGCTAGACAAAATGTTCTTTATCCCATCGACATAAGTAAGTGAGAAAGAATAATCCCCTCAGTTCACTTTGATCTGGATATAGGCCCTTAAGTAAGATTTTGCTTTTAATTTCCAGACAGGAAAAGGCAATTGGCCCTCCACCAGTGGCATCACTGGGGGGGGGGGGGGGGCTGCTTTGGGGGCCCCCCTAGGGGGGGGGTGACACGCTGCTCATCATACACCCACCTTTTGGTAGAAAGGGGCTGTGTCATTCATCTGCTTCCCTTTAAAATGTTTTAAGAGATGGTGGCAGAGGGATGAAACTCAGTGGAAGGAGAAAGGAGAGGCCTCAGAATTTTTTGAAATTAAAAATTCAAATTTTAATTTTAATTTTTTTTAAAAAAAGAACTTTAAAAACCCCATTCTTTTAAAATTTCCTTTAGAAACATCACATTTTAACCAACTCTTCACTATGTATATGTTAATACATTTAGATTGTGCATAGGATATTTTAATTTGAAGGTATAATTTTAATTTTGCTAGTGGTTTATGTCACAAATATTAGCATTACATTCAGTGGTATATGGGAATTATGATTCACAAGTAACATTAGGGCAAAAAAGCAAAAAGCATTACTAAGGATTCTGTACAGTGTGAAATAGAAGAAGGTCAAGGGGTGGGGGTGGTTGATACCATCAGTTACCAAACCGGGTAACACTGGCTCTAGGGACTCCACATCCATCCATATCCCTGGATTCTGCAGCCATAGATTCAACCATTCGCAGCTTGAAAATATATATTTTTAAAAATTCAAAAACCAAACCTTGATTTTGCCATTTTATATAAGGGACACCATTTTACTACACCAATATGTATCACAGGACTTGAGCATTTATGGATTTTGGTATCCATGGGGGTCCTGGAACCAAATCCCAATGGATACGAAAGGCCCTCTGCATATTCTCACTGGTTTTTGAATAGCAAGCTGTGAGCAACATATGGTTGGTATTTAATGCATAACGCTTAATGATATCACCAGGGACCATATGTAAATCTTAGGTTTTGGCCCAAAGATCTCATGGGCTGCAATGATCCCAAACTGGCAACCATGTTCCAGGGTAGGCTGATCTAGTACACAGTTCCAGGTTAAGGCTGTTTAAATATTTTCCTGGCACCACTGAAGATCATTTCCAAACAACTTTTTAAAATGTGCTTATATTTAAATCTACAGCATATCAAGACAGAAACCCCAACAAGCACTTCTCCCTATCTTTGGCATTAAAAATACAGCTAGACAACATTTTATGCTGTCTTTACATGATAAGCAAGTTCTGCTGCCTGAAGGCTGCTCCTGCTTTTGACTACTGAGGCCAGGTCTCCTTTAGGAGACCTGCTGTACATGGTTTGGAAAGAAAGAATTCCTGTCCTATTTCAGATCTTTGCCATGATGTGCATAAGAAAGTTGGAAAGCCATGAACCTGGCATGAGGGAGGAGAGGCTGCCCCTGGCAAACCCACCCCAAGGCCTGCTGCTTTCTCTCTCTCTCTCTCTCTCTCTCTCTCTCTGACTGACTGGCATGCATACAAGAGAGGTTCTCTCTGATTTCCATCCCAGCTCCTCCAGGGGAAGAGAGATCAAAGCGCAACCCCATTCCTTCCTTTTTAGGCCTAATTGGGACGTTGCCACGGAAACAAGCATCTCCAAATCATTCCTGACTGGCACCATCCTCTACCTGGCTGGCTCCCTTTTCAAGTTTCAAATGGGATGCGTGGGTGGGAGAGACTGGAGGCATAGGCCCCAAAGAACTCCAATTAGGCATCCCCAGCTATCAGGAAAGCCAAATTGGGCTTTTAAAAAATACGGCAGTCTGGATGGGGAAGATGCAAGTCCTATCCCTGTGAGCAGTCAGAGCAGGGATAGAGAAGGGGTGGGCAACCTATGGCCTGAGGGCCAATTGATGTGGCCCTCAGTTCGACTCCGCTTCAGGTAAGCAATTCAGACCTCTTGCAGCAGCAAACTGAGCCCTATCCTGCACCCAGTTAGTTGGGCAGAAAGAGAAGGGGGAGATTTAAAGTGGTGAAAAAGCAAGACAAAGGCAGGGGTCCAAAACACATTGCAGAAATCATCCAGTTTGAGACCTTTTTAACTGCCCTGGCTTAGTGTTAGAATATCCTGGGCAATGTAGTTTGTTGTGGCACCAGAGCTGTCTGACAGAAAAGGCTAAGTGTTCCCAGAATTCCCTAACACTGAGCCAGGGTGGTTAAAGCAGTCTCAAACTGGATGATTTTTGCAATGTGTTTTGGACTAGAGAAACAGAGGGGTGTTTCCACCCACATGTGACTCTGGGTCACCCATACAGCCTCTCGCTCTATCACAAAATAAGACAACTTCAGTCACAGATCATCTTCTGTGATGAAGAAATGGCACACAGTATGCTTAGATCCTTAGAGCTGATACTTGATCAGAAACAAATTCTGGGCCTTTTCACATACACTTAGGATCAATATGATCTGGCAGGAATGTTTTTTTAACAACATAGGCTGGCTCTCAACTACATCTCTGTTCAGAAAGCTCTTGCCTTGGTAATCTATATACACAAGCAATGTTCAGGCTGCATTATTGTAAGGCACTCTTGATGGGCCTTGGTTTAAAGATGATGTGGAAAGTTTAGCTGGTGCAGAATGGGGCCACCCAAGAGTGAGGAGTTGGGGCGGTTGATTTATGAGACACCTGCACTGCATCCATTGCCAGTGAATTTATGAGCCTAATTTCAACTGCTGGATTGATCCTTGGTTTGGGACATAGATGGACTGCCTTGACTCATATCAGCTTGACCACACTCTATAAATACAGAAGAGTTTGGAAATGTGGCCTTTTTTGGACTTCAGTTCCCAGAATCCCCCAGCTGGGAGTAAAAGAAATGTTTTCCAAGTTCTGCAACTTTCCTCAAGAGCCAGTGTGGTGTAGTGGTTTGAGTGTTGGCCTATGGCCCTGGAGATCAGGGTTGGATTCCTCACTCAGCCATGAAACTAACTGGGTGAGCTTGGGCAAGTCATGGGAAGGACAAATTGAACAAACCTTCTCTGAACAAATCTTGCCAAGAAAACCCCATGACAGGTTCACCTGAAGGTCCCCATAAGTTGGGAACGACTTGAAGGCACACAATAACAACAACAACAGCGACTCTCCTCATTTACCCATTTTTTGTACCGTACCAGCTTGGTTGACTGGCACAAGAAAGAGTGGGATGAAAGGTCCAAAACACACTGCTTTAACTGCCCTGGCTC
Organism: Sceloporus undulatus; assembly: GCF_019175285.1. NCBI lineage: Eukaryota > Metazoa > Chordata > Lepidosauria > Squamata > Phrynosomatidae > Sceloporus > Sceloporus undulatus. The sequence continues at coordinate 173,666,517 of NC_056523.1, read as the reverse complement.
TGTGCTAGGGAATTCTGGCACTGTAGTTTTGTGGGACATTTAGCCTTCTCCGTCAAATAGCTCTGGTGTCACAATAAACTACCATTCCTAGGGTTTCCTAGCACTGAGCCAGGGCAGTTAAAATGGTCTCAAACTGGATTATTTTGCAGTGTGTTTTGGACCGTTCATCCCATTTTCCCAGCTGCTTTTAAAATGCCCCAGTTCCCCACTCTTCCTCCCACTTTCCCCCTTTATCTTTGGCTTACTTCCATGGGTGCAAACTGAATTCAAAGTTTAACCAAAAATAGACAAAAAGTTCAAAGTAAAAGTACGGTAGACAAAGGAAAACTGCTGCTACCTCTCCTAGCTCCTCTGTCCTTCCTCATTAATAAGCGTTACTGTCTTGACCACTCTCTGATGTTGCGTATGTCACATGTGTCTTGGGTTTTGTCTGAGAAATTTTTGAGGGTGTGGGGTAATTAAACTGCTTCCTTTTGGTCTTCAATAAACAGACAAAAAGTTTTGGGTGGTTCATCTGTTTTTTTTTTTTTAAGGGGATGTGGACAGGTTAAAGGGAAGTTGCTTAACAAACTGAAAACTGTTTTGTTAACTTGGCCCTATTTACATGTTACTAAGGCCTCATTCCCACTATGTTTTAAATCAGTTCGCAAATTGGTTTGAAGTGACCCAGGTTCACACTTGAAGTGAACCGCTGAAGCAATAAGGAGAGGGAGGCCATGCGCTTGACCCACTGAACCCACATCTTTTTGACACTGATTTTTTCCAATTTATTTTTGGATAAATTGATTCCATGCAAGTGTGAACCAGGTGCGGATCGGAATTGATTTCAAGAATCGGGAAGAATCGAATTCATGAATCGATTCAGTGTCAGTGTGAATGAGATGCAAATTGGAATTGATTTACTATGATGTGATAAGGAGTGGGGAAGTGGAAATTAACAACCTGTGTTCACCTGCCCTTCAACCCTCATACAGAAGTATGTAAATGTGATTGCAGGGATGGACAGAGAAAAAAAATCCCACTGAAAACGATTCAAATTGAACCAATTCATTTGCCAGTGTGAACTACAAGTGGGTTATTTTGAGAGACCCCTGCAGGAAACAGTTTAAATTGAATCGATTCATTCGTCAACATGAATCACAAGTGGGTTATTTTATTTTATTTTACACCACGAAAATGCAACCAGAGCAAATGTGGTGTAAACCACGCCCCACTGCTGAATCGATCCATTGATTTGGATTGCAAAGTGACTGCTTTCTAAGTGGGAATGAGGTCTAGGAGAGGATGTGACTTGCTCAGTGCAAGCAGGCCATACACCAAACCATTGAGGTGCAGAACTGGGATACAAGCCTGTTCGAAGTGAAATAGTTCCAGGCTTGTCCCAGGCTGTTATTTAAAAAGCCATTATCAGCAACTAGTTTTCTAGAAAAGCCACTTTGGGTACTGGATTTTAACTTTACACTTAAACTTGCCTGTTAACATTATAATATTAAACAAATAAATCAATTAAAGTAGACCAAAATACAAATTACTATTAAAAGCAGTTGAAACACATCAAGAAAAAGCACAGCACTTCCCAGTCAATAAAAGCCCATTTCTTAGCAGCTTATCAGTGGTTAAGTACTTAGCTGAATAAAAAGGTCTTTGCCTGGTGGCAGAATTTTGCCTTCAACAGGGAAAATAGATTGCCTGCTCTTGTGGCAGGTATAAACAGACGCAGCTATGCAATAGGTTTTTCAAAAGGTTTTCTGTACTATCTCTCTGCTCCACCATAACAGGTGCTTAGCAGACAAACTTAACGTTTGATTTTTTTAGATTCAAAACATAAAGTGGTGAAAAGGAGAAAACATATCCTGGTGAATTTCTTCATTCTGCACAGTTGTTGAAAACATAGCCCTTATCAGGGAAAGGAGGACAGAAAACAGCAAAATGGAGCCAGAATCTCCCATAGTTTGGCTTTGGAATCTTTAACCATGATATGTGCTGAATCCAAAAATGAACAAAATAATAGGAAACATTTCCTTCTGTTAGTCACTCATCGTGGCTAACAGATTAAACAGGAGCGAACATGATTCCATATGAAAGTCTTGCTACCCCTTCCCCCTCTAAATTTTGCTCCTATGCATTTTAACGGTGTTGTCACCTTAATAGGCATCACCTGCCATGTTTCTGCATGTTAAGCCACTGTTAAAGATACCAAGAGCCAGGTTTAAAAAATAATAGAGCACTGTTTATACATGTTTGAGGACCAATGAAAAAGAGGACAGGGCTCCTGAGTTTTTCATATTGGTACAGAAGTGGGAACATCACAATTTTAGCCTGTATGGCAATCTACACCTGCTAAAAGGCCCTATTATGCACAGTTATTAGAAAGTGTTGGAGAACCTTGTCCTCTTTTCACTCTCCCTTGATCATGTTGTTTTGCTTTCCAGTTAATCAAGATGTGTGTGTGTTTGTGTGTGTGAGAAAGAGAGAGAGAGAGAGAGAGAGAGAGTGTGTTCTGGCCTCCTCTGATTTTAGAGTAGAAAGCAGCAATAGACAATTTTCTAAGCAAAGAAATAAGAAATCGTCCATTTTTAATTTCTGCAAAGTGAGCTGCTGTGGAAAGCCAGGAGCAATAGCTAGCTGATACAGGAAGCAGGTGATCTGCAAGGTTGGCCACTTTTAGGATAAATACATTATGAAAGATAACAACCTCATACAACTCCAGTAGGCAAAGAGAGTTACAGAAAATGAAAGCACTCCAATCATGTTGTTAACTTCAAATTCCCTTTTATGCAAATTTCAGTATGTTAAAAGAATGAACATGACTTACTGAGGAAAGGTGGTTTGTAAGGAGCAGGCGATCCAGATCAAATGCCCAACATCTACAGATCTTGAGTGTTTCCACTTTTCAACACGTATTTATAAAGGTTCCTCATGCTTAGATAGAAGAGAGAAGGAAAAAAACCAAAAAAACTCCAGAGTTTCCAAATCCCTTGAAGCAATTTCCTCTTTTCTCCAGAGGCTCATAAATGTCTAGTGGCCCGACCTGTGTGTACTCACAGTGCTCAGAAGATACTTACAGTTCTGTGAAGACTCGCCCACGAAAGCTTAGAGCAGAGATTTAAACAAGGGTAAAAAAAAAAGATTAAATATTAACAATAACTGCCCTAGGGTAAAGAGGGATGGGAGCAAGGAGTGCGAAGGTGTTGATCCCAGAGTGAGAGAATGAATAAGACAACCTGACGTTTTGAATGGGGCAACTGGTCACATTTCTGTTTATGGAACCATAAATTCAGTGAGCTCCTAGAAACCTCAGCCAGTCAGTTTCAGCTCTTAGAAATCCCAGTCAGCATGGCAAATGGAGGATCAACAATAACTGAGCCAGCATCGTGTAATGGTTTGAGTGTTGGATTACAATTCCGGAGACCAGGGTTTGAATTCCCACTCACCACAGAAACCCACTGGGTGACCTTGGGCGAGTCACACTCTGTCAGCCTCAGAGGAAGGCAAAGGCAAACCCCTTCTGAACAAATCTTGCCAAGAAAACCTTGTGATAGGTTCACCTTTTGTTGTTCTGAGTCTTGATGTTGTTCTGACCTATGGTGTTCTAAGGCAAACCTATCACAGGGTTTTCTGTGGCAAGGAGTGTGTGACTCATACAAGTTCACCCAGTGGGTTTCCATGGTTAAGCAAGAAACTGAATCTTGGTCTCAAGAGTCCTAGTCCAATGCACAAATTGCTATACCATACTGGCACTCAGATTTACCTTATGGTCTCCGTAAGTTGGAAATGACTTGAGGCACACAACAATAACAAATATCTAAGGTACTGTTGAATATTTGAAGCATAAAATGAATGAGATGGTTGGCAATAAGACTCAGTTAACTGGTGGAGGCATGAGATGTAGCATTTCCTTCACTCCTCAGTAGATCTTGGAAGGGTTACTTTGGGGACTACAATTCCCAGAATCCTCCAGTGGCCAATACGGAGGGAATTTCTGTGAGCTGTAGTCTAAAATATATTTTTCCGAGATCTAGTTCCTAGATGTATTTCTTCCCTAGATCTGATCTTTCCAGGCTCTGTCTTTCCCCCCGTGTATCTCAATTTTGTATGTAACATTGATTTAAACCATTTTTTGCAGCCACTTGCACCCCTGGCAGGACCTTCAGTCAATGGCAATTTCTACAGTTTTGCTCAATAAGCAAGAAACTGGGAGGTGATACCCTAAACGAAGAAACAAATGGAAAAACACTGAGTTTAGGGGAGAATGAAGCTAAAAAAACT
>NC_056523.1:173653127-173659248 GCF_019175285.1 Sceloporus undulatus | reverse complement strand
AGTTTTTTTAGCTTCATTCTCCCCTAAACTCAGTGTTTTTCCATTTGCTCAATAAGCATTCAAGTAGGTCGACCGGGAACCACAGGAAATCTTTAATAGTCAAGCAGTGGTATTACTGCTTCCCTTAATTGTGCTGCAAGGAACATTGGGTTAAAGGAACTGACAAGAAAATACACTGGAATCCTATATGACTTTCACTTAGGGTTGCCATATTCCAGTCCCTCATATATGGGCATCTAATTTGCATCTGATTATAATATCTGATAGCCAGTGCGGATCATTTTTTAATTCCCTCTTCTCTCTTTAATAGCCTTTTCTGATTCTAGCAAAGCTGTTGGCTGGGTGACAAAGGAACACAACTCTCTTTACCACCTGGCCAGCAGAGGCAGCTCCTCCCATCAGCTGGGTGATAGCCCCCTCTGAGATTTCACCTGGTATGCTCTGCACCCCCTGCACCCCCTGATGATGCCTGTTTAGGAAGATGCAACTCCCACACAGGATTCCAGCCATAAACATTTTACTGTCAGGTTGCCATCTTAAGCATACATCCATAGGGAAGATGGATGATTCTGATCTTAGCATGGCAGGGAATCCTGGGTGCTAAATATATTTTGGGAATTGAGTTCAGCACATTGGTTAGCTTCCGTAAAATTCAGATTGAATCCTGGAGCAGATTCACCACCCCATTGACATGGGATCCATCTATCTCCCCTCCTTGGAAGTAAGCATCCATTGAACACAGTGGGATTTATTTACCGTAAATATTTACTCGGTTGTACTGCAGCTTCAGTCTGATCTGATTCCATCAGGGCTTCCCTAGATTGGAATATCAACAAACAGATAACGATCTTATGATTCTGTCATACGATCTGAGCATCCACAATTCAAATTTCCCAGACACAAAGATATTTCAAGTTCTGGGTTTTTTGTTTTAGTTTCTTGTGTACAAACAGTGCAGGTGAAACAAAACTACATAGCAACAAGAAATCACAACAAAAGGGAATTTAGCAGTTTCAGATACAGGTTGAGTCTCTCTTATCTGGAATTCCAAAATCCAAAATACAGCAAAATCCAAAATTGTCCACATGGGTGGCTGAGATAGTGACACCTTTGCTTTCTAGTATATGTGCTGCCAAAGCAAGCACAGTGACACTTTTGCTTTCTGACAGTTCATTGTACACAAACTTTGTTTCGAACACAAAATTATTAAAAATATTATGTCTAAAACTACCTTCAGGCTAAATGTATAAGGTGTTTAAGAAACATAAATGATCTTTATGTTTAGATTGAGTCCAGTCCCCAAGATATCTCATTAAGTATATGCAAATATTCTAAAAATCCACCCCAAAATCTGATATCCAAAACATTTCTGGTCCCAGTCATTTCGAATAACAGAGACTCCACCTGTGTACTTATTCCATGGGGAGAGGGAGGTAAGAAATAATAATAATAATAATCTCTGAACTGAATGAATAAGCAAGTGGCAGAAATGATACAGAAAAGCCCTACTATGGAAGCACAGCTGTTGATGAGTAACATGAAGGAGGCCTAGCAAACAAAATGGCACTCTTGGGCTCCTTTTATGTCAGGGAGAAATTCTTTGTCTCTTCCTGCAGGCTTATCCAGATGAATTTTAAATGTGGATTGTTTTAATATGTGTATATCTTATTTGTCCTTTTAAAGTGATATGTATTTTAACTGATATTGTGTGTTGTTGTTCCCTGCCTCGCTCCATGGGGAAAAGCAGATAAGAAACATCATCATCATCATCATCATCTTTTTTTTTTTTTTTGTAGTCCCAGCTGGGTGGACTCTTCAGACTACCTTCTACGTCACCCTGCTCCCAGCCCACAACGTCCAGGTGAGGCACAAGAGACAACCAGTGGTGAATGAGCATTGTCAGGTCAGTAACATCACCGTTTTTGAAACTGCAGGGCTAAATCCTGAAATTAGGAGGCAGGTCCTTGTGGCATTACACCAGCAAGGCAGGCAAAAGTAAGAAGAGCACTGGAATGGCTTCTGATCTCAGAAATGGGCATGAGGGGAATCTGGGAAAATGGGTATCTTTCAGGAGTGCTTTAGTTGTTTATTCCTGCATGACAGAATGGGGATAGACTGGATAGCCCTTGTGTCCTCTTCAAATTTTTTTACAACTATGCCTCACTGAAAGGTCTGACAGACAAACAGCACATAATTAATTCATTTATAGACTTCTCTCTCACAAGATGGGATGAAGTCCTCCACCTCAGATGGCTTTCAGCTTGTCTGCCCACTATGGTGATAATAGTGGCTCCTTGTCGCCACAGTTGTCACCCTTTCTGAAGCATTCTCTCCATGTCTTCCTCTGACGGTCCTTTTGTATTACCAGAGAACTGCACAAGCCTTGTTGTGTGCTGATACTAACAAATAGCATTTACAGTAGAGGCAAGGATCCTCAAAAAGAAAAAAAATGGCCCTATCTTGCCTCACTTCATGAAGCAAACAAACCAAAAGCACACACACCAAGATCTGGCCCCAGCTGGTTGGCTGTGGTTTAGGCCTTAGATGGGTGGAGGCCTTTTGGCTGGGAGAGCTATTTATCTTTTGCACATCTTGGGATGTTTACATAATTTTTTTTCTCTCTTTCTCTTTCTGGTACACAAAAGCTGTAGCTGTCAAATGAAGGGAGAAAGAGAGAGAGACAAACAGACAGAGGCTTCTTTTATAAACATGGTAGACTACTGCAGCCAGGGGCTTAGCACGAGAGAAAGACAAAGCTGGGGCTGTTGGACATGGCTAGTAAGGGTTTGTGTTTCATTGTAGCATTCTTAGGGTGCTTTGCTGAAGTTAGGACTCAGCTCAAGGGCTTACAAGGCAGGCCTCGGACTTGAACCATCTGCTGTATTAATACAGTGGGCCCTGGGGATCTGACCTGGGCTTCCAGGACCCCTCGTGGACATCAAAATCTGTAGGTGCTCAAATCCCCTCATATAAAATGGAAAAATGTCAGTTTTGGAATTTTTTTTCAGGGGGGCGGTGCAGTCCACCCTCCATATCCATAGATTCAACCATTCATGGCTTCAAAATATTCCAAAAACATATAAATTCCAAGAAGCAAACCTTGATTTTGCCATTTTATACAACGGACACCATTTTACTGTGCCATTGTATTTAATGGGACTTGAGCATCCACAGATTTTGGTATCCACAGAGGGTCCTGGAACCAAATCCCAGCAGATACCAAGGGTACATTGTATTTTTATGCTGTATGTGCCTGAATCCCTGGATGTAGAATCTGTGGATATGGAGTGCTAACTGTAAGTGACTCTGGACTCTGAATATGCCTTGTCTTCCCAGGTCTACCATTCAGTTGGGTGATAGTAGACAACCACAGACAACTAATTTGGGGGTTGTTATGAAGAGGCATTTATTGTTAGTAAGAAAAACAATAGCATTACCTGTACATGCGCAAATGTCTAGTTTGAATACTATGTACTCTGGGGACAGGTGTCATTTGTTTTAGCTCCTTAATCCATCAAATGTCACTTATACTATTCTTGAATTAGAAGCCAGAGATTCAAGGCTGCCTCTTTTCTTTTTTCCTCATGACTCTGGTCCTCTTCCTTTTTAACAGCAACATGAACGTGAAATGTGGGGAGTCAGTTGGTAATGCTTTCTCCTGATACAAAATTTTAAAATGGATGGGAGAACTTTATGTGTTTAAGTTCTATATGCAGGGCATTGAGAAAGACAAAGAAGTAAAGTCAATGGAACTACATCCATAGGCTTCAAGGAGGGCAACACCCTTTAAAAACAAGCAGTCTAGGCAATGTGAGAATTTCCATTGGGTTTGGCAACTTTTGAAGCACTCATACAGAGTGCTTCTGTGTTCTTCCTTATTAATAACTGTTGCCATCTTGATCACACACTGATGTTGCTTTTAGCTGTAGCTTGATTGATAAATGTTTAATAAGGGTGCTATGAAAACTTCCATCTGCTGATTTGTGGAACCTTTGTTAAAGGTACAGGAACAGGCCAGGCCTGTAACTCTTATCTTCATACACAGCTATGATGGGCAAAATACCTTGTGATATCTTTGCCATCATGCATTATGGGGCTATGTTTTAAAATGCTTAACTTAATTTGTAGTCTTAAAAATCTGTAGGTACTTAACTAGATTGTTTGTTGTTGTTACTAACTGCCTTTGAGTTGATCCTGACTCATGACAACCCTGTGGATGAGACATCTCTAAGACTCCCTGTTTACACTGCTTTGCTTAGGTCCTGTAAATTTATGCCCATGAGCTCCTTAATAGGTGTCCGTCTAGCATGCAGCTTTCTTCTCTTTCTGCATCCCCCACCTTTCCTAGCATTATTGTCTTTTCCAATGAGTCATTCTTTCTCATGACGTGACCAAAGTATGACAACCTCAACTTTATCATCTTGGGTTCCAGGGAGATTTCAGGACAGATCTGTTCTAGGATCCATTTGTTAGTCTTTTCAGCTGTCCATGGTATCCTCAAGCACTGTTCTCCAGCAACACATCTCAAATGAATGGATTTTCCTCCTAATCGCTTTCCTCACTGTCCAGTTCACTGTACATGGTAATAGGGAAAACAATGGCTTGTATGATTGAACTTTCATGCTTAGTTGTATATCTTCTTTTCCCCCCCATGACATCTACTTATGTGTTGGTTGACAAACCCTGGACAAAAGCATGTAATCCTCCTGTGAAGGTGCATCTGTAAAGAGGCATAATTCACTGATGTGGAGCACAATTCTATGTGTAAGCAAGTCCTGTTCCCTTTAGTACCACATTTGTCCATATTGAATGAGCCTAGGACCACAGAGTTGAATAAATTTGATAGTATCACAAACTGGACTATAAAGGATTTTTCTGTGACTCTTTACCAGAATGAATCATATATTATAACATTCATCTAATATAATGGATCTCAACTTGAGCTACTAGACCTGTGCTAGAGCAAATAGCTATCACATGGTGATGTGGAAGTGTGAAGTGGCAACACTGCTAAATATGAAGATTGAAAGAGGAGTCAGGTTAGCATAGGTTTTGCATATACCATTAGTTTTATAGGCATAGGTACAATTTTAGAAATAATATAACTGAAATAGAAATAGAAATATAATACATGTCACCATATTTAAGAGAACTGGAGCAGATAATCTATAATATGTGTTTGTGTATGCAGAACCATCAGAAAGCAAAGATCTATCTCAGCCACTCATGTGGACAATTTTGGATTCTGGAAGATTTCAGATTTCAGAATTCTGGATAAGGGAAACTCTACCTGTATCTAGTTTTCAGGAAAAGTCCAGTTTATGGACTTTCCCCTCCCTCCCACAGGGAAAGGCATTTATGCAGCTAGTTTCCCAAGTCCAATGTGGTGTGGATCAGGAACAGCTTTACCACATTCACTTAAGCTCATACTACATTCTTTAAAAATATATTAAATAGTGGACAGTGGCGGCCCAATGAAAAATAGGAACACAGCATAGAGGCATGCAGAGGGTGAGTTAACTCTTTCCTCATCTACCACTTTCAGAATCCTGATGAAATACCCCCCCCCCCCCCAACACACACACATCCATATTGCTGTTATTTGAGACAGATGGAAAGAGCTAGAGGAAATATTCTTCAGGATTTGATTTTCTATCATGGCAGGAAAAGATAGAAACCCTCCCTACCTCTCACAATTGTCCCAATTTTCTGATTCTTATTATTATACTTCCCACAACTGTTATTTTAAAATGTGTGTGTGTTTTGAAACCAACACATCACTTAGGGGTTTAATGAAATGCAGAATGAATGCAGCTTTAAGTAAGGCTGACTATCATACTCTTTGCCCTGTTTGGTACTGACATGTCAGAGATTTCTAATAACACAGTACTTGCAAAATGAGAAGGAGGCAAGGACTTTATCACCCTTATGATGTATGTAGGCTGGCAGGCTTTGGTGAACAAACCCTTTGGTAGAAAACTGCCTATGAGTCCATGCTGCATTCTGTCGGGCACTGGCACCTCACCCGTGAAATCTCTGCCGGTTCGGTGAGCATAGCAGAACAACACGGATGCTCCTGCCTGTTTACATAGAGTCCTTGTACTTCACCATCCCTTGCTGT
>NC_056523.1:173637101-173650127 GCF_019175285.1 Sceloporus undulatus | reverse complement strand
AAAGGTATCACAGTTTTGTGGATTTTGGATGTTACTGTACTTTGCTATATGGCCAGTATGGCTACCCTGGATATGTCTTCTAGAGAGCCCATCACAGATCTCTGTCTTCTTATCTGGTTAAGCCTAAAGATGACTGCATAGTGGACTGTTTTTTGAAGCTTCTGAAATCTAACCAAAAAGCATTTTTTACCCCTTTCTTTCCATGCACCCGGGGATGGGTTACTGAGTTCATGAGAGCAAGGCTTGAAAGGAACCATTCATTAAGAAATTAAGAATGTGGATTTTTAATTGGACACATCCCCAACAAGAGAGAAAAAGAGTTCACTGTTTCTGGTGACTGCGGTTGTCTCTTGATATTGGTGGAATTTTGCGCTGGGGAGAAAGTGTTACCTTCCTTTAACTTTCTGAGGATATCACTTGTGTCAAAATAACTGTGCTCTTTATCTTGATGAGGGACTTTTTTGGCTTCAAAATTGGCAGGGTCATCTGCTAATAGGATTGTTAAGATGGATAGCTGCCTCGTAAAATCTCTACAAAATCTCTACTCTGTTGACAGTTTGATTCAGAGAAACTCTCATGTACTAGGGCCCCTTGTTTCTTTTGTGTGTGTGTGTGCTTTTGAGAGGAAATGCTTTCTCCGGTTTCTCATCTCCTGCTTGGCTGCTCAGGCACTACAAGCTGAACACAGCTGCGTGTGTCTTCTGGCTGCCAAGAAAGCTTGGATTATGTATATATGTGTGTGTGTGTGTGTGTGTGTGTGTGTGTGTAATTTTTACCTTTGAGACTTTAATTCCTTTGCACCAGTTCAAAAATGCAGAATCTGGAGGGACCGTCCAGCCCTTGATGGGAAGGAGACACAGCATTAAGAGAAATACAGCACTGTCCACTAAGGATCTGCAGGTGCATCTGCATTGTAGAAATAATGAAGTTGATAGGAAAAGGAAGAGGAAAATTAAACTCATTCCTTTTTCCCTCTACTTTATATACAGTGGGCTCTTGGTATCTGCTGGAGTTTTGTTCCAGGTCCCCCATGGATACCAAAATCCATAGATGTTCAAGTCACATCAAATACATTGGATAGTAAAATAGTGACCCTTATATAAAATGCCAAAATCAAAGTTTACTTTTTGCAACACACACACACACACACACACACACACATATTCAAGGCTTTGAAGGTTGACTCTGTGGATGCAGAATCAGTAGATATGAAAGGTCAACCGTTTTCCCACTCCCATACTGTTTTCCAGTGAAGAAATGCGGTGCTGAACATTTGCACATAAGCTTTAGGTAGACTGCTGGCTCACACTGGGTCAGCTTTCAGTGCATGCCTAGATTTGATACAATGGGTAGGTCTGAACCATCAAAGCCCTAAATGGCTTGGGAACAGAGTGGCTGAAGTCTATTCAAATACCTGTTCAACGTACATCTTCATCAGAAGACTTTCTATGGGTGAGGTTTTTCTCTGCAATTTAAGATCAAGCAGAGGAACAAGAGAGAAAGCACCTGTTCAGTAGTGGCATCCTGTTTTTTGATCCCTAACAAATAAGGACAGGGTTAACTTTGGTCATATTATGAGATGATATGACTCATTATGACAATACTTTGCAAGGTGGGAAGCAGTGGGAAAAAGGAAGACTGCATTGCAATGGATTGAACCAATCAAGAAAGCCACTGGCCTGAATTTGCAAGACCTGAGCGCTGTTGATAGCAGAGTGTCTAGATAATCTCTTGTTTGTAGGGTCCCCATACGTTGAAGCCATCTTGAAAGCAATTAACTATAACAACTATTTACATTAAATAGTGTGCTTCCTTGAAAAGGCTTTTCATAATGGTTAGCTTATCTTTGTTTTCTGTAATGTAAGATTTTAATGCACCTGTTTTGACTTTCAATATGGTTTTATCTGGTAAGAAAAGTGAATAGGAAGAAAATGTGGTGCTGGAGAGGATTGTTGAGGATACCATGGACAGCCAAGAAGTCTAACAAATGGGTGCTAGAACAGATCAACCCAGAAATCTCTCTCAAAGCCAAGGCTGTTGTGCTCTAGCCATATCATGAGAAGGCATGACTCATGGGAGCAAACAATATGCTAGGAAAGATGGAGGGAAACAGAAAGAAAGGCTGCATGCCAGATGGATGGACTCTATAAAGAGGTCATGGGTATGAATTGACAGGAACTGAGCAGAGCAGTGGAGGACAGGAAATCTTGGAGATGTCTGATCTACAGGATTGCTATGGGTTGAGATCAACTTGAGGGTGGGTAACAACAACAAAGGATTTCTGGGAGCTGCAATTCAACACTATCTGTATGGTCACACTATTCCCACCTATAACCTATAGTCCCTCTTTGTTTTCCCACACGCCTGGCATCTGAGGTTCACTCCCCACTCCCCATGCTATCTACATTTATCATTACATGCAAAGGATTGGAAATGGGGGAAAGAGCCTGGCTTGAAGCACTGTGTTTATGTGAATAGGCATAGTTCCTATCTGGAGTACAGTGTGTTTGCATTACCGTATATCATAGGCAAAGTTAGATAATATTGTTGTCATTTTTCAGGTGCCTTTACTAAATTGCACTGATGAAAAAACTAATGTTAAAAGAAGGAAAATATCTTGGTATTTAAACATTCTCTTACTTTTCTCAAGACAGGTGTTTTTATTTATTTCTTTGCAAGTGCTAGCACCTAACTAGCTAGATTTTTTAAAAATGTTGCCTTGACCAGAGGCAAATCCTTTTGACAAACAAATGTTCAATAGCGGATGTGACTGTAGCCAATAAACTCTGGGATTGTTCAGAGTAATTTTCAAGGAAATCAAAATTCCAAATTGCTCTGGAACAGGAGTCAGCATGAAATGTTGTACTCATGACTTGCTGGCGAGCTTCAGAGGCATACAGTTGATGACTGGGGAACTAATTGTTGGACTAGATCAGTGATTCCCAAAGTTTAGTCTTCCAGGTGTTTTGGACTTCGACTCCCAGAAGCTCCAGTCAATTTGGCCAACAGTCAGGAATTCTGAGAGCTGAAATCCAAACATCTTAGTCCTCCAGGTGTTTTGGACTTTGACTCCCAAAAGCCTCTGTGAACTTGGCCAACAGTCATGGATTTTGGGAGCTGAAGTCCAAAACATCAGGAGGACCAAAGTTTGGGAACCACTGGACTAGTTCTTTGGTCTGTTTCTGCAGGACTCTTCTTACATTATAAATAATAATAGAAGGGCAATTGATGCTATATACAATAATATAAAAAACAGATACCATAAACAATGAGATTCTGCACAAGTTTTGAAAGGAGTGGATTAGCTGTATGTGTAGAAGAGCATAGACGAAATTTATATGTTAAGCATTGAAGCAGTAAGAATATCCACGTATGTGGAGGATATGTCATTGTCTTTAGGACAATCAGTGAATTTTTTTGCAGGATGTAATCTTATGTCCTGGGAGAACATTTCACTGGTTACTGAATATTGTAGCCCTTCTCTTTTGTGATCAGAGAGAGAAAGTTTGTGTGTGTGTGTGAGAGAGAGAGAGAGAGAGAGAGAGAGAGAGAGAGAGATAACAGGGGAGGCTTTTGATCTAACAGATATGTCCATGGATGGCAGGGAAAAACAAAGTTATTTTCCATCCAATTGGAGCCAATGGGAGTGAGTTTAAAAACCTAGCTGGCAGCAAAAAAGGTGAGGGACTGTCCCTTTTCATGACCGATGGGGTCCTTGTATTCTTGTTGTTGTGCACCTTTCAAGTCATTTTTGACTTATGGTGATCCTAAGGGGAACCTGTCATTTGGCAAGATTTGTTCAGAGTGGGCTTGCCTTTTCTTTTCTCTGAATCTCAGAGGATGTAACTTGTCCAAGGTCACTCAATGGGTTTCCATGGCCGAGCGGGGATTCGAACTATATGTCTGTCCCTGTTTCCCACTCCACTAAATGCATCTGAGGAAGTAGACTTTGGTCTAGGAAAGCTCATGCTGCCAACTTCTTTCTTTTAGTCTCAAAGGTGCGACAAGAGCTCTCTACATCCTGGTCTCCAGTCATAGTGCAACACTCAAACCACTACACCACACTGGATCTCTAGTAGGGCTGAGAAAATGCTCATACCACTGAAAAACTCACCCCCCCCTCCATATCCAAGGATTGCTTTGCCTGTTCATCCTTTATGGTTAATAGAATTGTTACAGCTTTTGTTATGCAGATGTTTATATTTTTAGATGGTTGTTTTGTGCCTCCAGTCTTCTCAAAATTATTGGAATTTTGTATGCATGCCTCAGAGTAAATCTGGTGTTTGTGTTTGGTCGAAACAAATGTCAGTCCCAATTCTTTTAGAGGGATTAATGGGACTGCAAAGCTTTAAACAAATGTTGTTGTAATGCTGGGTAAACCACAGAAATACGATGAAGTAGATGAGACTCAATTCTCTGTTGATTTTAGATGCTAGTGGAAAAGGCACTTCTCTTGGTAGCAAAAAACACATTTTTCTCATAAGATTTGCTGGAATTACCTTAAAGAAAACTAATTTGAAATTACAGTACAGTAGTAAATGTCACTCTAGAATCTGTCCTTTGGAGTTTTGCATTTTGTCTTACAGGAATTAGCGGTAGATGATAAACTGAGCATTTTAACACAACATGAAGCTTTGTAGGGAAGATTGGTAGGAAGAATGTATGAATATTCTCAGATCTACATATGACTCTCATAAATACTTTTGGTATAAAAACATACGCATGGATGTATTACATAACATTTGAAGAATAATTCACAAGTCATTCAGTTTTTATTACATTCATCCATCTGGCTGACATTCATCTTGTGGAGAAGCTTGGCATAATTTAAGTCTGTTGTTGACACTTGACTTCTGCAAGGTTAAACAGTGATACACTTTTAGACGCTGCAAATGTCACATAGTGTGCAAAGTTTAATCATGTATGGTGGAATTGTTCTTATGTTTAAATATGTTCAGAGCAGCCCTGCTGTTAGACAAAGTGAGACAGGCACCACAGGCAACACATTTCTGTATTTTTAATATAATATTTTGTACTTTTTTTACATTGCATGGAGGGGAGGTACTATAAGTGGGATTTTCTATCTTAAATACTTCATGCACTATGCATCTTAACTCACACATGTGTGCATATATGTGTGTGTTTGTGTGGGCATACATCAACCATTTGCTGTTTTGCCTCAGGTGATAAAATTTCTTGGGCAATTCTTGGGTATATTGTTCCATAGTTAGCATATGTGTAAGCCTTGCCTTTGAATATCCTGAGTATGGCATCCAAGGAACAGTTAAATCTTTCTTACAAAATATTTACTGATTTTCATAAACTGAATTAGCAACCTCACTGGAAAGGCACAGCAATTGCCTGCAATAATGAGGAAAAATGCTTTTGATATATCAGATAAAAGATGACAAAGGGATGGATTTTTCTGTAAACTGGGTGAAAAACAGAATTATATTATATTAGAATAGTCATTGTGATGATAGAAGATTGGAAGAAAACCTTTTACTATAATGTGACAATGACATGCTTTCAAAAAGATGAAAACGTGCTTCTTAAAAAGAAAAGAGGACAGGAATACCCCCCTCTTCTGAAGGCTTGAAAGATGCTTGATCCTGGCTTAGGTGTCAGATATTATGCAATGTGCACACAATGCCGACTGGTTTTAAAATGGTGTGGTGGCAAGCATCACAGCTTTTCTGCACTGGCTGGTCAAATCTCTTCGTCAAAATCACAGCAACCCACAGATATGGAACCAGAAGGGACTGATCGGATTACTGCTTTGAGAGCTGACTAGGCTACAGGCATCCCATCCCATGCAATCTGCCTTTCCCATGTGTTTCTTCTTGCATAATGGGAATGTTTGTTTCAAAGAATCTGGCGTCCTCAGTGCTTTTTGTATCTGCTGAATCTGTGGAGTTCATGATGAGATTCCCCTCACCACATGGCCCCTATGGAGATTACACTGCAATGAGACCCAAAGGAGAATGCAGCTCAAGTGTTTGCTTTTTCAAAGACACTACCCACGGGTCACTGTGGATGCACTCCCATACAATTCATGGGCACATATGTATTTTGGTATATATTCACTCTTGGGAAAACCCTGCTGCTTACTAGGACATCCTGTTGCATATAGACAGTCAGCTTTCACACAGCTGTATCCAATATGATGCAGCACGACACAACATCCTGTATAGTATTAGTGTCTGTACACAGAACAGCTCTGTCTAAAATGTCTCTTGGTTATAGCAAACATGAAGCCTGTTGCAAATAAAGATATGAGTGTAGTTTTGGTCTATCTCCATGAAGGAGGACTGCTTGGTTCAAAATCCCCAAGGAATGGGGAGGGAGGGAGAGGAAGGGCATTACAGCTGAATATGGCAAGCATATTGTATTCCACCAGATCTAACATCTGTGAAGGCCAAGGCATTCTGTCTGGGATATCTGGGGAGAAGGGAAATTGAGTTACATTTCCATTCCAGGAGATTCAGCAGGTGGAGGCCGGGAGGGCAAGAGCTGGACTAGGAACAGTGACATGAAGGTTGTGTGAAGTTCTGAAGTGTCCTCCCTCCCACCTCATTTGGCCCTCACTGGAGACTGTCAGATAGAAAAGAACCCTGGCAAAAAAGGGTTTAGCGGAAGGACAGGAACACCGCCCTTAGCTATATAAGCTTTATAAAAGCATTTTTGGACAGTGCACTCAGAAGGCTGTCAAGGAGGAAGAAGTGCTTTGTTTTGGGGATGGAGAGTGTGTGTATGACCCAGGCACAGGCCTGCAAGCCATCTGTGCTGGAGCTGGTTCCTCCTTGAGGGAGAAATAGGGAAAGCTAGCCTTCCTGAGTAGTGAACAAATGTACTCTGTACATGCAAAGAGGAGCTTCCTTATATAATGTACTTGAGCTGTTTTTCCTTGGAGGGGAGAAATTAACAGGAATGAGAGAAGCTATGCTAAACGGACATACTTAAAGGAGGAAAGGCAAGGTTGGGGAGACTAGCACGGAAACTCTGGTTCTCCAGCTGCTGTTGGGCTTTTAGCTCTCATTGCAAAAGGCCTTGCTGATTCAGGTGGAGGGGTGTTGGACTGCAACAACATCTAAAAGTGACAGCCGGTGAGAACCACAGCTACTCCTCCTCATTACACACACTCCTGACTCTTGTCAGCTTTGCTGTTCATCACCACAGGGAACTCTGTGTGGCACAACACATGTGGGAAGCCGAGGGAACAATAGGAAGACACCGAACATGAACAGTGGGCCTTGGGTATCTGCTGGGGTTTGGTTCCAAGATCCCCTGTGGATACCAAAATCCGTGGATGTTCAAGTCCCATTATATGCATTATATATAAATCCCTGGATGTTCAAGTCCCATTGCATATTAGATGGGAGCAGCTGCTTCATCTCCCACTGCAGAACAAAATCTCAAGAGGCACAGCCAGGCAGTGGCAGTGGGCAGCACCAACGTCAGTTGGCCCACTTTGTCTTAGTTTGAACTTTAGAAGCAGTCCAAGGTGCTGCAGCTATTTTTGGGATTGGGCACAGTGCCTTGGATAGCTCCTTTAAAGTTCAGACAAAAGCCTGGACCAGATTCACCATCCTACTGACATCACAGTCAGTAGTGTTTGTACCTATGGCATGTTTTTTTTTTTGGGGGGGGGGGAGCAGATAAATGCACTACTAGGTGTCTTAACCAGCTGCAGCTGCATGATACTTCAAGGAGGCTTCTTAAAACTCTGATTATTGTTTCAAACCTTGGGCTGAGCTTGGATTTACCTCTCTAAAGTAAAACAATGTGGAATTCTGTGGAACTTGGTGGATTTTTTCTGCTTGGAACTTACCTGTGTTGTTAGTAGTAGTACATATTTAGCAACACCCTGATTTCAGGTTATAGTACCTCAATGTGTTTAGAATGCTGGCTCTGCCATAAAAATCTACTCACTTAATTGTAGGAGGCCTGGATAGCCTCCTACATTTATTTCCTTTCATTTTCATTTCCTTTCCTTCTGACCATCTTCAGGGCCCAGCCTGCTCTCTCTATCATCTGGCCAGAAGTCCAGTTATATGTGAACCCCTGACTTTCTATAATCCTTTTGAAAGCCACCTAAGCTAATGCCACCCCATTTAACAACAGAGTTCCACAGGTCAGTTGCGTAGTCTGCAAACTTTTAATTGCTTGAAGGCAGTGGCTCATAGTATATAGCAGTGGGACCTTCAATTCAGCCATGGCAGTGTGCCCTTTGACCACCCTTCTCTCCTGCTTGCTATCTTAGGTATCTAGAAGTGTGTATGTGGTGGGCAATTGTTACCTTAGCAGCCTGATGCTTGCCTCAGATACATCACTGACATAAGAAAAATCGGGCAGTAGTCAACTACTAACTTGACTACAGATATCTGACCACTTGCTAAGTCAGTTGTCTGCATCACACCATCATAGAATTTTTATCACACGCTGAGTTCAGCTGTTTAATAAAACTGTTTGTGTATCCACCTACAGAACTTTGGAGTCTGTCTCACCTTGGGCTCCATGTCATTTTGAATGTTTGATAAAGCTATTTCACTTTTCACTAGTCCCAAGCACCTGTTTCAGCAAGTTTCTGAGTAAAAGACTGAGAAAGCGTCACAGAGGAGCAGTCCCATTGTAGGAGCATTACAAGAAATCTTGCAATCAGGTTTCCTGGACATCCAAAGATGTCCTCCTGTGAGAGGATAAAAAAATTCCATTGCAAAGCATGTATTCTTCTGCCCCCTGCTGTTGGGAGTTAGCAGTGTTTAAAGGGAAAATGGCCAGTGAGCAAAATATGTTTTGTTGTTGTTGTTAGGTACAGTGGGTCCTTGGTATCTGTTGGTGTTTGGTTCCAGGCCCTCTGTGGATACAAACATCCATGGTTGCTCAAGTCCCATTAAATACAATGGCCTAGTAAAACTGTGTCCCTTATATAAAATGGCAAAATCAAAGTTTACTCTTTGGAAATGATGTATTTTTAAAATATTTTCAAACCATGGATGTGTGACTGTGGATAAAGAATCTATAGATATATAGGGCTGACTATACACAGTTGAAGGCCCAGAGGCAGCTTCATTCCCTGAGCCTTTCCTGTTTACTGCACTGTACAGCTAGCAGCATATGACCTGTCCCAAGGAAATGGTTCTGGGACACCCTGCACATTATGTGACTTATATACCCAGCCTACATAGATCTGCAGCCTTCTGGACATGAACTGCAGGGAGACAGGAACTGCTAAGATGGAAACTTGGACCCAATACAATTCCTAATCCACCATCCCTACTTGCTCAAAAGGAAAAGGAGGATTAAGAATCAAACCTGAACTAATCTGTGCTGTTTGCAGGGCTGGCCTATTTTTCTGCTATGAGGCAGAAAATGTGAATAAGCAACTTTATCTGCAAAAGACACTTTCCAATGGGAAGTTCTCCAGCATAAACAACAATGAAACAAACAAAACACCATGTTATCCTTTTGTTAATCTGGGCAGCACTGGCATGAGAGAATCTGCCATCTGACTGTTCTCTCTGTGTTATTATCCAACCCTGTGATACTCAAATTTTGCTTCCATTGACAGTGGCCTTACCTTGCCTCTTGAGTACCATTCTATGTAGGTAGGGGTGGCCCTCTAGATGTTGTTGGACAGAAACGCTCTTCAGGTCTAGGCAGCCTGATGGTGAAGGTACACCTGGAAGGCTGCACTTTCTCAATCCCCAATTTAGGGTGGCAGACCAGTTGAACTCGCCCTGAGACCCATTTCATAGCTAACTGTCTGAACAGGTGCACATCAATTAAAACCATAAGGCTTCAGGTGCATGCACTTGCTTGCAAATGTTGCAGACATATTCTGAGAAGTAAAACACACATTCTAGATCTGTATCATCATGAACCCATTCATATCATAATGTGTAGAATGGTTCTGAATAGAATTCACATGGAGAGGGGGGATTAGAATCCTTTGCTCCTACTTTTTTGACAAATCAGAAAGAATTTTACACTGAAGTCTCTAATTCAGTGGCATTAACAATGAAAGCAGTGCAAGAACCGAGTTGGGTAGATCAGAGCTGGCTGAGCTCTATTTAGCAGCTTTGCAAATTCTTCATTGACAATTTCCACAAATAGGCTGCTAGGGGCAGGCAAGGAACATTTCTTTCACTGAAAGTTCCCTCTCTCCCTTGATCTAACTGCATTATGCACAGTGACACCATCAAGGCCAGAATGGGATTATAGGTGGCTGTACCCAAACTGAGACTCAGAGTGTGCTTTCTAGGTAATAGCCCTCGAGGTTAAGTGGAGTTGGAGAAATAAAAATACACTTGTCTGTTGAGCTGGAAAAGACAGAGAGCAACACTTCTTGCTCTCAGGACTGATACCTGGCCTTACCAATCCAGTGGCTTCAGCTTGTCTGTCAGTCACAGATATTCCTGGACCATACCCCTTTCTCCTGCTACACCTTACATGAATGCCTTGTCCATTCTAGTTTACTGGGAGTGATCCCAGTCTGAAGCCATGCTTCCAGTCCAAGTCCAGAAATCCCTGACAGACACAAAGACTGAATGCAGGCGTGAATGAGCCTTATCACTTCTTTTATTGTTGTCAAGGGTGGGAGAGGCGGGGGGAGGGGGGAAGAGGAATAAAAGGTGCTATATGGGATGTAGCAGAAAGGCATTGGTGTCAGCAATAAAGAGAGAGGGTGCAGGGCAGGGCGAGTCTAGCATGGTCAAACGGATGGTGGATAGAGAGACAGACACTCTGGGGTGAACAAGACACCTGGGGCGGACAGAATGAGAGGACGGAGAGGAATAGGTTGCCCTGTGGGCTTGAAGGACTGAGG
Source organism: Sceloporus undulatus (assembly GCF_019175285.1). Lineage (NCBI taxonomy): Eukaryota > Metazoa > Chordata > Lepidosauria > Squamata > Phrynosomatidae > Sceloporus > Sceloporus undulatus. Next base: position 173,639,299 of record NC_056523.1, on the reverse strand, counting down.
TAACATGGGGCAGGCCTGGCGTGATTCATGCCAGTTGGGGGGGAAGGTGAGTCCCATTCCCCCCCCAACACGCCAGTGTCTCTATTGCTCTGAACTTCAGTCACAGTTTTGTAAGGGGCATAGGGTTAAGGGAGAGTAGTGCGGCCAGTGCACTGGCCATGGCATGGAAGACCTTCCTCCCTGGGTTAGTCTGTCTGGAGCCTTGCATTTTACTTCTGCTTGGGAAGATTGGAAACTCTGTACGTGTGTGTGTGTGTGTGTGTGTGTGTGTGTGTTTGAGAAAGAAAGAGGGAAGATGGGCGGGCAGGATACAGAAAGACAGAAAAAGAGAGAACGAGGGAGAGAAAAGTCCATTGTTCCATTAATCAATACATGCAAATGTGCGCACACACACACACACACACACACACACTCCCTGATAGGCGCCAACTAGGATGTGTGCCAAGGAAATTAACAAACATCTGGAATTTTATGTACTCCGGGTAAATTTGGGCTTTGGAAAGATGGGGCTGCTTAATCTCTAGGAAACGAACAACTGGCCTCTTGGTTATTGTTCCACCCACTCAGAAAAGGGTGGAGGGATGGGGATCCACATTATGTAGACTCGGCAAAAGGGGGGGGGAGGTGAAAGAGAGATGTTATGCTACCGTGGCAACAGCACAAATATCCCAAAGGAAAGGTCTACAAGCAGACAGAGATGCAAGTGGCTCTTAAGGAGTGCTCCTTGCCCTTCTACATGAAGGAGAGCCCTTGACCATCCCCTTGTTTCCAGGCTAGGTGATGGGATCAAGCACTTGTCTCAGCTCAGAGGAGGGAGGCCTCATGGTTCCTCCAGATGGGATAATTACAATTGGATGGATGGACGCCTGTCAGTCCATCTGCTTCTTAGTGCAAGAGGAAAAGTGGGTGGGTAGGTTATGGGAGCACAGTACTTGCTCTGCTAGTCTCTTGTCATGGTGCAGTGGTGGGGGGGCTCTGTGGGGGGCTGGGGGAGAACCCCATTGAATGGAAGCGCAGTGAGGAGGGGGCCAGCACAGGGAAGGGCAAGTGGGGAGGATGGGGGGATATGTACATGGAGGTGCCGGCCAGCATTATTGCAGTAGGGGCTCTTTTGATGGAGGCCCTATCTTCTGTCCCGCACACACACACACACATACACACCCCACCTCTCAGTGCAAGTGGATAATGGCTTGTATGGGTAGGAGGGGAGAGCATGCCCCTCCCCTACCTCTGGGATGGAAAGAGATGGCTTGTTGATCAGTCCCTGAGGTACCAGAACTGCCTCCCCTTTTAGTGCTCCACAAAGTCCTGGAGAGGCCAAGCCGCTCCCCAACCCTTTCGTACCTCAGGAGATGTGACTGACACACGCATATATGCACACACACACGGATACACGTGCACACATACACGGACACACACAAAGAACACACCTCGGTTCAGCCTGTGGGGGAACCCAGCACTTGTGCAGATTTGGCCAGGACCCCAAATCAGGGTTGAGAACGGGGCAGTGTATGTGTGTGTATGCGGAAGGGTGGGATTGTCTCTTTCCTCTTCTCAGAAAAAAGAATTCCATTTCCAGTTAAAAAGAAAAAAAAAAGAGGGGCAAAGAGGGAGTACAATGCTCCCGTCAGATGGAACTGGACACCGTGTTACATTGCCAGGACTGGTTGCTAGTTGCCAGGGGGCGGATCCAGTGGTGCCAGGAGTCCCAGGACTGTGGCAGGCAGGTGGGTGGATGGGCGGCATCAGTACGGCGAGAAGAGGATGGGTCCATGTGCAGTTCGGATAGGCCCCGGAGCTGGTCGCAGGAGTGGGTGCGTCAGAGGCGGGCCCTGCAACAGCGGTGGCGTTGGGGCTGGTCGAAGCGTCAGTGGTGTGGAAGCAGCTGCCGCCATAGCAGCTGCTACAGCCAGTGGATTGGGCAGCAAACCAGCTGCCAGTGACTTAGGAAGCTCCTTGGGGAAGGCCAGGGAACCCTGCAAATAGAGAAAGTAGGAGAGAGGAGAAGGGAGGGAAGGAGCGATTCGAAGAGATCAGAGACAATCAAAGGAAGACAGTGAGCATCAACATAGGAAATCCAGATTCAAATCTGTTTTCAGCTGTGAAGATCTGCTGGTGGGCCATGATTTACAGCTGAAAGCAGATTTCAGAAAAGTGCAAAGTGATCCAATACAGGGAGAGGCGGGATACAAATAAAT
>NC_056523.1:173600208-173637091 GCF_019175285.1 Sceloporus undulatus | reverse complement strand
ATCATCATCATCATCATCATCATCATCATCATCATCATCATCATCATCATCATCATCAAAAATATCCCACCTTAAAAAATGTGAATTCCATTTGTCAAGCCCTCTCAGCTAATAGTTCTCTCTGCTACATTCAGACAGGAAGTTGCATACAATTCCTTACTAACCCTGGAAAATGTCTGCCCCCACTTACCGGCAGCTCCGCCATGCCTCGCTGCTTCTTGTGCCTGCTCAACAAGGGGTTGGGCTTCCCAGCTACTCCATCCCGGTGCCGCCGGCTGGAAATGTGCTGTGAAACCAAAGCGGAACTAGATGAATAACCAAGGGATCTCCTTGGCACCCTCCTTTGACCTTTCCACCGTACCTGCCACCATCTCTAATATAATAATGGGTGCAGAACTCACAAGACTGAAGTTCCAATGTGCTCACTGGAGCCACCTCTGAATACAGTTATGGGCTTCTAATGTTCTATGCGCTCATGTCCATGTACATTATATATACAGCTGTACAAGCCCATATTCCAATGTGGGACTAGCCCAAGACTGTTTGATGCCTGTGGTAAAAAGTCCCAATGGCAGACCAGGTCTACCACTCCTCCCACTCTTAATATGAATACTGAAATGAATAGAAGCTGTTTGACAGCATGTATGTGCCTCACTGATACATTCTGTTGTTTGAAGAATTTTAAATGGTCTTAACTCTAGAGATTCTTTTTAATACACATACTTTGATCATTTTTTATTATTTTTTGTCCTGTCTATTAATAATTTCTCATATATATCTATATTTATATCCACCATATATACTCAAATATAAATTGACCTCATGTATAAGTTGAGGGCTGGTTTTGGAGCCAAAATTATGGATTTTGATATAATCCATGGGTAAACCGAGGGTAAAACTTAGGGGCATGTAACAAAGGATCTAAAGGAAATACAATTACAAAATTCTGACAGACAAAACTGTTTGTGCTCACACTAATGGCTGGATGCAAAGTAGAGGTGGACCAGTGCTTCCAGGACAAGTTACATTCTTCCCTTTCACCAATGGATGGTTCTTTTTTTATGAGTACTTAACAGTACTTACATTGGCCCGTGGATAAGTAGACTCAGGTTTTTTGGAGTCAAATTTCTAAACTTCATGTATGAGTATATACAGGATTTCTATATCTATCTCCTAGTGATTAACTATCCTTCTGGGATCCAGGACATACTTAGGAGAGATACTGTTGATACTGCCCCTGCTCCTGTGCTCTCTCTCCCGTTTACTGAATTTTGTCTATGCTCTTAATATGTACTGGTTTTAATCATTTGTAAGCTACCTTTGATCTCAGTATTGGGGAAAAGGCAGGATATAAATGAATAAAATAATAATAATAAATAAAAATGGGTCAGACCTGTCCCCCACAGGACTGCCCTCAACCTAAGTCAGACCTTTTTTGTCACTTGAGACAGCTGAGTGACTTGGATTATAGCCAGTGCTTCTATTTCAGAAATGAGAAATCCTGATATAGGATTTCCTGGAAGCTTTGACACAAAATGTTTCTGTTCTTTAATTCCACACATTCTGCCTTGTCTCAGAGGCACTGTCTTCTCTAGCAGGCAACTCGTTGCTGATAGCTGATGTGTGTGGGAGAGGTGTTCAGGGCTGAGCTCTGGTTCAGTAACCATCCTGGCTACTGAGCAGTCTCATCAGGCCGGCTTCCTAGGAGCCAGGAGGTCCCATTTAGAAAGCAACTCCATACTAATCTTGTGCCTGGATCCCTCACCTGTTTGAGCTGGATCTCCGAGTTGACTTTGACATTGCAGATTTCACAGTGGAAGGTTCTCTCCTGAGCGCTGGGGTCCTGGCTGCCTGGCTCCCCTCCAGCTGTGGGGCTCAAGCGTGGATATGCCTTGATAGGCCCCAAGCCGCTGCGTGCTTCCAGGATAGTCTTGTGCTTTGTACCTAAGCAGAGAGGAGGAAGCGGTTCAGTGACGGTAAAGGCTTCAAGCATCCTCTTGAGAAAGGTCCATTAAGCAAAGACATTTCATTGTTCCCTGTTGGATGCTTCCAGAAAGAGTGCTATGTGCAAAACTTACAATCTAGCCCTCCACAAACCAGGAATTTATTATCTATTTGCTGTACTTTGATTGTCTCTATAGGAATTAAAGCTGTATTTTCGAAGAAGTGACCTTGTTCTGTGTGACCATAAGCTGACCAAAATCAGATTGGGGAAGGGGGGGGTAGAGTATGCCCTTTTCTGTGGTAGCATCTTCTTTATAGAACCAATTCTCCAGAGAAATCCATTAGGTGCCCTCCTATAGTTCCTTCTCCCAGCAAAGAATGGTATCCCCCATCCCAAAGCTGTTTAGCAAATGGAACAAATACAGCATAATCTTACTTAATTTAAGATGTCTATTTTACATGGTTTGAAGAACACTATGCTTTGACTTTCTTTTGTTCCAGTTTTTATTTTCTAGATGATATTTTTATTGCCTCTCTCTTTTTAGCAATGTATCACGGTATATTAGTATATAGAGAAATGCAATAATGTGTAAACAAATAATTGAACCATACTGAGGAAAACCTGACTGCAAACTTCACTTTATTTGCTCACACTATGGGCCCAAACAGACAGGCCAAAATAAAGCTGCTTCGGGACACCCTACATGCATCTTAAGAGGCCAGAAGCTGTGCTTCACTGCTTAGGTCTGGAGCGTGGCTTTGGTGCAGCTTCTGGCCTCTTAGGACATATGCATCATTTAAACAGTATACCTCCAAAGTGACCCAAAGCAGCTTTATTTTGGCTTGTCTGTTTGGGCCCTGTAAATCTTAGAATTGTTCCCCCTTCACAGACTTGTGGAATGGAGGAGTAGTACTGCCATTTAGGGCTGCATCGGCACTGCAGAAATAATCCAGTTTGACATCACTTTAACTGCCAGGATTCAATGCTATGGAATTCTGGGATTTGTAGTTTTGTAAGACATTTTTCTGTCACAGATCTCTGGTTCTACAACAGACTACAAATCCCATGTTTCCATAGCACTGAGCCATGGTAGTTAAAGTGGTGTCAAATTGAAGAAAAGGGGAGGGGGGGGAATGGACCTGCTATGTGTTTTTAAAAAACTTTTTCCTCTATACATACAGTATAGGAATAGACATTACCAGCTTTTAATATCTATACATCATAACGTTGTTAAAGGCACAGTTTTAGAGATGTGGAAAAACTGGCAATTCTATTGATGCAAGAAAGGAAAGGCCTGTACCTTTTAACTATCTATTTAAACCCAAGCCTCTGATGGTTCATTCTGAATCTGTTCCCCATAGAAACTCTAATTCTTCACAACTCAATTTTCCCTAATGAGAAGGCTGCTCAAAAAAAGTTTCAGTTTTCCTGTCCTGCATCCTTAAATTACCCACTCCATGCTGGGTGTCTTTTCCACAACCATCTTCAAGGAGGTTTGACAGAGGCTTATATGGAGGTTGGTGCCTCTATATCTGACCTGGCCTTTTTAAAAGTTCAGGTGGGCAAGCCATCACTTATGGGTTGAATTCAATTTGAAAGCAAAGAACAGTAACAGCAACAACAAAAACAACAACCATGACTTAATATTATCAACCTCACAATCTTGTCTAGAAGGGAACAGCTATAGCAGGAGGGAAAGGGAGAGTGGTTTTCTTTCCAAACTAGCTTTTTACAGGCATGTCTTAAGTGTCAAGGCCACTTTAAATAGCTAGATACCAAGTTTGTGTCAATTATACTTCAAGTTCAAGGAAAAACTCTTGAAACCCAGGGGATCAAAGCAGTAATGGGCGCAAAAATGACATGAAACACAACCACATTAACTCTCCAGAAGTGTTACGAGGTCTCTAGTCTCACAACTTGGTGTGCATCCATGACAGCAACGTAGCACATGCCAGGGCTCTGGATCTTTAGGCAGGACTATCAGATCAAATTGGATTGTGGGATAACAAACTGGACAGCTGGCAGATGTTTAGAAATATCAATGGAGAGTGCACTAAAACTGATCAGGGCCGTAGCCAGAAATTCTATGGTTGTAACAAGGCCTAGGGGTATGCCGAGGGACTTTCATCAGTCTGTCCAAAACAACAGAAAACTAAATTCTAATGATGTCATGTGTTTAAAATTACATATTGTTTCTTGGAAACTGCAATTGGATATATTCAATATGATTTTAACACATTTTATGAGCACCGATGCTTTTGTAATATGGGCCAAAACGTGGCAGGAGAAGGTCTATGTCTTACTGAGCTGTTCAGTGGATAGAGCAAAGGCTGCATCTACATTTCAGAATTAACGCAGTTTGACACCGCTTTAAATGCCATGGCTCCATGCTATGCAATTCTGGAATTTGTAGTTTTGTGAGATAACCTTCTTTGTCAGAGAGCTCTGGTGCCACAACAAATTACAAATCCCAGGATTCCATAGGATGGAGACATGACAGTTAAAGTGATGTCAAACTCTATTAATGTTGCAGTGTGGGAGCAGCCAAAGTTGGGCAACTTGTCAGCATCAGAGCCCTAGCCAGCATAGGTGATAGTAAGAGAGTAATGTCTGGGCATCATATCCTTCCTTACATCTCTTTCAGCCATGGATGGGGAACCCTTCATCCACATAATTTGGGGTACAACTCCTATAATTCCTTAACCATTCATTAGTAATGCTGTTGGAACTTCTGAGAGCTGGTCCAAAACTCCTGAATGGCAAAGTTTTCCACTCCTCATTTGAATAAAAGGTTAGAGGCTTAGTTTCAAAGCTGAATATGTACCAAAGAGATCTTTCACACTACACTATTATAGTGCTTTGATTCCACTTTAACTGGGATGGCACTGTCCTGGATTTACAGGTTAGGGAAGGGGCTTTGAGAATCCTCAGCCAGGGAGCCCTTTCTTCCCTTTGACCAAACTACAAAACCCAGTATTTCACAAGAGGTAGCCATGGCAGTGAGAGTGGAATCACACTGCTACAACTGTCCAGATTTCCACACTTCTTTTGTGACAATCAAAAACAAGATTCATTGACCTCCTTTATGAAGGACCAATAATACTCCATAACACAGCTAACTGTGATGAAAGGGTATGTGCATACGTGCATATTGCACTTGGCAAAAATAATCACTTTACAGTTCTAACTGATGGTGTGATTAAAGAGCACAATAACTTTATGACACCCTGGACAAATAAGGAGAGTGGGCACTTGGTGAAGAAGGAAAGAATGGTTGGTTGAATGGCTGGTCTAAACTGTGAAGTAAAATAACTCAAATAACACCAGGAGCCCTGGTGGCGCAGTGGTTAAATGCCTATACTGCAGCCATTCACTCAAAACTACAAGGTTGTGAGTTCAAGACCAGCAAAAGGGCCCAAGCTCAACTCAGGCTTGCATCCTTCCGAGGTCGCTAAAATGAGTACCCAGACTGTTGGGGGCAAATTAGTTTACTTGCTCATTAGCTTACTTGCTGTTCACCGCTATGATCTTTGGAATAGCGGTATATAAATAAAACAAATTATTATTATTATTATTATTATTATTATTATTATTATTATTAAATTGTGCTCCAATAAATGTTGCATAAATTAAAGAAATCAAAAGACAAAGAAGTATCCAGGATACTGTGATTGTGTCTTCTGGGTGCTAGAAATCCTGTTAAAATTTGCCTCAGGTTTTTGTGACAACACAGATGTCTGCTACACTGATAAAACTGTATTTGCAGCCATAAGGTCTAGAAGCTTGTGTGTGTGTGTGTGTTTATATTCAAAGCCTTTGGATGCTGAATTCTGCACTGAGTATTAGTTCAGTCTGCAGAACTGCAGAAACACTGTGGAGACCTCTTATTCATCTTAGAGAAAAATGAAATTAGCCACATTTTAACACACCATCTCGAAGTATTATGCACTTCATCTTGCACAAGGATTAAACTCTTCTGCAGCCCAGAAATTATCCTGAATCTCACACTTGCCCATCAAGGAAGAGGGGCCACAGCTCAAGGCTAAAACACACATAGGGTCCAGTTGGTGAGGAGAAAGATTCTTTCCCTGATCCCTTGCAATTTTTGCCTGAGAACAGATGGTATTGAGCTAGATGGACTAACAGTCTGAATATTATATGGTACAAGGCACCTTCATGTTTCTATAGATAGCTGTTTCTGGAAACTGTGGGAAAGTGGTCACTATGCCACATTGCAGAATTAATGTAGTCTGACACCACTTTAACTGTCATGGCACCATCCTACAGAATCCTACAGCACCAAAGCTCTCTGACAGAGAAGGCTAAACTATCAGACCAACCCCACATATTTAGTACAGTAAGTATATAGCTATCAGGCCTTACATATTAAAAATCTGGGGGACTGTCTGCTAGGATCATGGCTAGCATGGCATCACTCTTTCTCCTCACCAGCACTCTAGTTTCCTCTCATCTCTCTAACAGAAATCTCTACTGGATGTTAATGAGGATGGAAAAAAGTTGATGGTAGGTAGAAAGGCGGGTAAGGCAGGAAGGAGGATAATTCTGCAGGCGGGAAGGCAGAGAGTTTTCATCATGCAATGGCTGGGCATGTGGCAGCTTTCTGACCTGGCCTAAAACATTTTGGTGCTTGAGATGGAAAATCCAAATTGGACATCTTTTCTTCCACACCCTCTCATCCACTAGTAAACATATTCAATAAGCCATGGACAATTTTTCACTCTTAATGACAAATCAGTGCCTAAAGGAACTACTTCACTTTACTTGCCAGCCATGCTAGCAGTAGAGTTGCCAGGCTTTCTATAGAGCAATACGGGTGACTCTGCACATGGCCACCTTAGGATTCATGAGTGGAGGACCACATAAGAGATTCTCAGGGCTTCTGCAATGTCTCAAATTTTATGGAAACTTCAGAAGAAATGCAGATTTTGCAATGGCTGGCACTACTCTGGTAGTCATGTGGCCAGCATGTCTGCACTGAACACTGTTATCTTACCACTGAAGTGGTATCTATTTACCTACTTGTATTTGCATACCTTCGAACTGCTTGGTTGGCAGAAGCCTTGAACTGCCAACCTTCTGGTTGTCCAATCGTCAGAATTGGCGTTTTAACCACTAAGTCACTGCATCCCTTGTGCTATGATTCCCCTTTAATTGTCATGGCAACACCCCATGGAACCCTGGGGTTTGCAGTTCAGGGAGGGGTCTTTAGAATTTCCATTCAGGGGTGCTTAACCATGCAGCAACTCTCTACTACGTGCTACTGCATATGACACTAATTTGGGGAGCAGCAGAATTGTGAATACCCCAGAGGACAGGCTCAGAATTCAACAAGAACTCTACCAAAGCCAACAGAATGAATTTCAAGAGGTATAAATGTATGGTACTACAACTAGGCAGGAAAAATCAAAAGCACAAATACAGGAGGAGTGACCCCCTACCTTGAAAACAGTACATGTGAAAAGGGTCTAGGAGTCTTAGTAAACCCCAAGATAAATATGAGTCAGTAGTGTGGTGTGGCAGCCAAAAAGCCAATGCAATTCTATGCTGCATCAACAGAAGCATAGTCTACTCTCCAGATCAAGTGAAGTCACAGTAATACCCTATTCTGCTTCAGTCAGACCTCACTGGAATACTGGTTCCTGTTCTGGCAGCATAATTCAAGAAGGATGTTGACAAGATGGAACATGTCTGCAGAAGGGTGACCAAGATGACAGAAGATCTGGAAACCAAGCCTCATGAGGAAAAAACTCAGGGAGCTGGTTATGTCTAGCTTGGAGAGGACAAGGCTGAGAGGTGACATGATTGGGATGTCATGTAGAAGATGGAGTGAGACTGGGGGACTAGGACATGAACCAATGGATTCAAATTACAAGAAATAAGAGGTCACCTAAACATTAGGAAGAATTTCTTTACTGTAAGAGCTGTTTGACAGTGGAATGGACTTCCTCAGAGGACTCCATCTTTGGAAATCTTTAAACAAACATTTTTTAAAAAAAGACTTGAAAAAAACATAAAGATAGGCATCTTTCAGGAGTGCTTTTGATGTGTCTTCCTGCACGGCAGGGGTTAGACTGGATGGCACATATGGCCCCTTCTAATTATAAGACTCTATGACTCTAGGTTGCAAAAGAGGTTAAATGAGGGCAGGGGGACAAGGGGTTGGGGTGCTGTGGGGAACTGAGGGTAATGGTTTACTGAAAGGCAGAACTTTGCTCAAGAGCAGAAGGAAAGTTGTGGGGCTTTATATATCCCAGTCTCTCTCTGCTTCTCCAGGACTGGAAAGTTGATTGGTAGATGGGAGCGTGCTGATTTTCCGGAGAAGAGGCTTAAGCAGTTGAGCCTGTGAGCTCATTTCATGGAAAATGTCTGTCTTACTGCCAATAAGGGCTCTGTAACCGCACCCAAAGTTCTTGCAACCATGGCTACAAGGCCAAAGATGTAAAAAAAGAGGCAAAGTAACAAAGTTTTGGACAGACAGGCAGAGGACTGACAATGGAGTTGTCCTTTTCTTTCTGGCAATGCTTTTGTGCACTTTCCCCCCAACTCTGTACCTCTACATTTGGGGGAAAGTACAGCTGTTGAATTTTTGCCTATCATACAGCTGAAAAAACAGGATAGGGGCCTCTGATCATAGGCCATGCTGGTTAGGAGTGATATGAACTGGAGTCCAAGAATTAAAAGAGTACAACAGAGATAGCAAAGGGTTTTAGGTCAAGCAGGGTGCAGCAGTCATTAGCATAGTTCTGTGGAAAAGGGACACCCATCCCTTGTTTTTTGAGTTATGTAACATTCCCAAAAAAACACATACCCATCTCTCTACTACTAGCTTAATCTCCCTTATTCAGAATTCCAAAATCCAAAATACTTGAAAATCCAGGAGTGTCCACAAAGGTGGCTGAGATAGTGACACTTCTGCTTTCTGATGGTTCAGTATACACAAACATTCTTTCATGCACAGAATTATTTAAAATATTATGTATAAAATTACCTTCAGGCTATGTGTATAAGGTGTATATGAAACAAAAATGAATTTCATGTTTGGACTTTGGTCACATCTCCAAGGTGTCTCACTCTTGTGTATGCAAGTTTCCTAAAATCTGAAAAAATCCAAAACACTTCTTGTCCCAAGGGAGATAAGGGAGACTTAACCGGTATTCCAGTCTTCACATTGAATTTTTTTCCCCTTTATTCCTGGCCCTGTTTATAGTAGATTTAGAGGAAGTAGCTTTATCTTCAGACACTAATGGTGAAATCCTATATAAATATTCACAAGAAAGCTTCAAGTTACTTATGTGTAGGATTGCAGTAGGGATGGAAAGAATATTAAACTTTATTTATTTTCTGGCCAAAAATGGGTTTTCCAATACTTAGGAAACTTGGTTGACAAGAATAACATAGTGGTGAGGATTGTGTAACTTTTGTCTGTTATTTGCACATTTTGAAGTGTTTCAATAAATTCTGCACAGAAACACATGTGGGTTCTTTGTGCAAGAAATGTGTGTGTTTTGTGCAAAATAATGTATACAGTATTTCACAAAACCACATTAGTTTCATGCAACTTTTCCTCCACATATTATTTCCCAAACCACTTTGGGATGTGCAAATACTATATGAGAACAACATGTATTTATGAACTAGTCTAATATTTACTTCCTTAGATTACAATCTAAAAAAAATAATTACACATTCTATTTCAATGCCTTTTAGTGCTCCTGAGGAACTGTGCAAACAGCCCTGCCAGATCGGGGCCGCAGCAACCATACGCCACGGCCCCAATCTGGCCTTTCCAGGGTACAATAGCTGCAGCGTCGTGGCTATATGGTGCTCCTTTGGGGCTGTGTTGTGCAGACGCAGTGGTGTAGGAGCACTGTGACACTGTGCACCATGTGGTATGGCGCATGGCAACACGGTGCTCTGGGAGCAGAGTCAGGGCGTGTGTCATGTAGACGCTATGCCCAACTCCGTCCCCAGATCAGCCCAAAGTGCCAATCTGCACAGGGCCTGAGTTAGCTCTAAGAAACTAAATGATGCTATGGCTGTAAAGTTATGCTTGAAAGCATATGGAGGTACTGCTTATTAAAAAAATGAGAAGCCAAAGGGGAAGCTGAATAAGTATTCCTGTAGTCAAAAAAATAGTTCCTTCCCACTGCAGGTGCCTAGACAAACTATAATAAAGTAGGATTAGGAATTATGCAGATCTGCCAATTTGCAAAAGATACCAGTTGCAAGAGCCAGATTTAACTGGTGCAGAAGATAGAATGCCTGGGTAATGAACCTCAAGGTTTTTTTCCCCCTTTCCTTTTCATGTAGACTACATGTGGCTGTTTGTCACAGCTGGGACAAGTAATTCAGAAAATTAACTTTTGATTCCAATTACATGTTACCATACAGTTACATGTAACACCAGTTTGAAGACCTCTCCTCTCTTGCAAAGCTTTCTCAAGATGCAGGAAGCTGGTGGAGGGGGCAGTGTTCTTATACCAGGTGATTTTCACATGAGACCACCACGATCCAACAGTTTTTGCAATTACTGAGATCCTGGGCTCTATATTTATACCATAAACATGAATCTAGAAACCTGTCAGAACCCCCCCCCCCCACCCACACACATACAATGAAGGGGGTGAGGAAAAGATAGTTTTAAAAATGATTAGTGGGAGAAGGATTAGGTATACAGGTCCTCCTCTGCTGCAAACCACCTCCTTCCAGGGACATTTTGCAAAGGAAAAGAAACTGCTGAAATATACAGTGACAGTGACTTTGGCTCTAACTTGGTGCAGTGGTTTGAGTGTTGGACTAAGACTCTGCCGGGTTTGAATCCCAGCATTGCCATGTAAATCCACTGGGTGACCTTCCTGCAGTCTCAGAGGATGGCAATAGCAAATCCCCTCTGAAGAAACTTGCCATGAAAACCCAGTAGGTTCACCTTAGGGTTACCATAAGTTGGAAACAACCTACAGTGGGGCCTTGTACCTGCTGGGGTTTGGTCCCAGGTCCCCCATCTATAACAAAATCTGTGGTTGCTCAAGTCCCATTATATACAGTGGCATAGTAAAATGGTGTCCCTTATATCACATAGTAAAATGAAGGTTTGCTTTTTAGAATTTATAAATTTTAAAAGTATTTTCAAACCATGAATGATTGAATCTGTGGATAAAAACTCTGTGGATACGGAGGGCTGACTGCAAAGGCACACAACAACAACAACAATGATCCTCAACAGAGCCTATCTATTACTATCCCAAGACTCACCCACTCCAGGTCTCCCCCTATCCCATGATACCTTTTTTATTTTTACCTTTGTTATGGGCCTCAAGTTGAGACAGTGAATTGACAGCCACTTTGCAGAGCGCGCAGTACAACAGCTTTTTGGCCTTCTCTTCATCAGGCTTGGTGCTGCCGTTGCTTTGGGGAGTCACCCCTGAAGTGGCTGGTGCTGCAGTCATCATTGCAATCTCTCCTGCCTTACTCCCCCAGGCAGGCCCACTCTTGGAGCTCTGGCTAGGCTCTGGGCAGGGGGTCGAGTGGGGTACTGCGGTTGCTGCTGTGGCTGCTACTGGTGGTGACACCAGGGAGGGCTGCTTCTCCGGAGAGGCAGGAACAGGCACAGGGAGCACTGTCACCGAATTCCCTATGCCGTTCAGCTGCTCAGCTGCATGAGGAAAAAAAGCAAAGGCATTAGGGCTAGAAACAGACAAGCAACACAGTCTTTAGCAGGGGTGGCAACTGGTGCAGCCCTCCCCTTGTTTTTGAACTGCAACTCCCAGCATTCCTTATCATTGATCCTGATCCCTAGAGCTATGCAGAAATACAGTCCAACAATATATTCTGGGGTGCACAGTTCCCATCCCTCCCCTAGTTAGTGCTGAATTTATGAAATGAAAAGAGACAGGGTTCAGAGGAGGGATTAATTTCAGCTAAAGCTCTTTGGGTCACAGTTTAGGAATATCATTTCAGTTAGAAGGGTTAAAACTGAGACTGAGCACAAATAGAACAGAAGGTTTCTGTCTTAGACAGTGTACCAGTTAATCACTCCAAAGGTCAAAACTTAAGAAATAACAACAACAACAACAACAGAAATAATAGATTTATTTGTATCCTGCCCAATCACAAAGAATCCTGGCAAATGAGTCTGTACACGGGGGATGGGGGAATGTGTAGCCCTCCAGATGTTCTTATACAGCAGTACTCATCATTCCTCACCATTACCGATGCCATCTTAAGGCTGGTGAGAGTTGCATCGGTCAATATTGAGAGGGCTGTATTTCCCCCCCTGAGAACCAGTGTGGTGTAGTGGTTTGAGCGATGGACTACAACTCTGAAGACTAGGATTTGATTCATAGCTTGGCCATGAAACCCACTGGGTGATCTTGGGCAAGTCACATGCTCTCAGCCTCAGGGGTTGGCAATTGCAAACCTCCTCTGAACAAATCTTGCCAAGAAAACTCCATGTTAGATTCACTTTAGGGTTGCCATAAGTCAGACATGACTTGAAGGCATACAACACATATATTTTCCCCCACCCCTCCTCTGCACCTCTAGCTCTTTTGAAACTAACCACTAGCTTCATGTTGGCCTGAAAGCCAAGTAATCTAATCCATAAGGATTGGAGGACCATTTCTGCCTCATCCAGACTCACAGTAGGCTGCACTGGCTCAGCTGGCAGCAACCAGGACTCACTTCCAGACTGACTCATTGTTGTTTGGCAATTCCTCCACCCCCAAAAGCAGCTTTCGCAAGCCAAAGGGCCCTCCAAGAATCTGTTTTCACTGTGTGTGTAACTTTTGTGATGTTGCAGAAGGTATTCCTTTCCACTCTGCATAAAGGAAGCTTCTTCTAAGTGACATGTGGCCCTGTGGTCATTTACAGGGCAGAGGTGAGCAATATTGCAATACTGTGTTCAGGTTTGGCCACCACAGTTCAGAAAGGATGTTGACAAGCTGGAGCATGTCCAGAGGAGAGCAACCAAAATGGTGAAGGATCTGGAAACTATGCAATATGAGGAGCGTCTTAGGGAGCTGGATATGTTTAGTCTGGGGAAGAGAAGGTCAAGAGATGATATGTTAGCCCTGTTTAAGAATTTGTAGGGGTGTCATACTGAGGATGGAGCAAGCTTATTTTCTTCTGCTCCAGAGACTAGGATAGGGAGCAGTGGATGCGATGCAAACTCCAGGAAAAGAGATTCCACCTCAACATTATGGGCCCATTCACACTGAAAAATAACCTGGTTTCCAAAACGGTGTAAATTGGGGATGTTCACACTTGTGCTGGTTTTCCTGGGGGTTGTTCACATTCACACTGTGTTTTACTGACCTAAATTTGGGGGGCCCCAGTGGACATCCCCCTTAACCCAGGATATTTTAAGACGGGGAAATCAGAGGTTATTTTTAAAAGAACCTTTTTTTTTTGCGGGAGCTGCCAATCAGAACATACCGATTTATTCCATTTGGAGCCCCTCTTCTTCCCTCCCAGCCACCTTTGATCAGGTCCTCCTTCCTCTTCCTCCCTCCCTGCCACCTCTAATAGGGTTCTTCTTCTCTTCCTCTCCCCAATTGCATCCTTCCTCCTCTTCCTCCCTCCCTGCCACCTCTGATAGGGTCCTTTTCCTCTTCCTCTCCCCAATCGCATCCTTCCTCCACTTCCTCCCTCCCTGCCACCTCCGATAGGGTCCTTCTCCTCTTCCCCTCCCCATCACATCCCTCCTCTTCCTCCCTCCCTGCCACTTCCAATCAGGGGATCAGCCTTCCTCCACTTGCACTCTTCCTCCTTTTCTTCGTCCTCATCTACCCCCGCTGCCGTGACTGCCAGGATTGAATCTCTCCATGGCATTTGTGAGAATCCAGGATAAAATGCCATAGAGAGATTCAATCATGGCAAATCAAATGCCATGGAGAGATTCGATCGTGGCAAATCCATGAAATAATGGGGTTATTTCTTTAGTGTGAAAGGAACCTAGAAAGAACTTCCTGACAATAATTGCTATTTTATAGTGGAACAAACTCCCTTGGAGTATGGTGGTTTTTAAACAGAGTCCGGATGGCCATCTGTTGAGGGTTCTATGACAGAGGGTTGGACAGGATGGCCCTTGTGATCTTCCAGTTCTATGATTGTAATGTCCAGCTGCAGTTCTGAAGCTTAGAGAAAAGAACTGACACTGCCCTCCCAGACCCACTGATGCCTTGTGGAGGGGATGGGAGAGAAGCCTTGCGTTATGCTCCACGAACTTGATGTAGCACTGTGGCCACTTGTTTTTATCTAAAAGCAGTTAAATATGACTTTGAAATTGGACATTTCAACCAGTACTGCAGTTTTTCATTTGTGTTACTAATTAATTTGAAAGAATAGTTCATTGATACAGAATCGTCTGAATGGAAAAGTTTTATTCAGTATTCCATTAAAGGTGTGGAATGAGCAATATAAGACAATGCCTTGATAAGAAATGACCCAGAAGAGTCTCCAACAATTTTCAAAAAATCTGAAGCCAGGGTAAGTATTATTTGTGCCTTTTACTGTATAAAATAACTATGCCTCCTCCTTCCCACTTTTAAAATAAAAATGTGTCTTCAGAAAGCAGAGCATACACGAATACAGCAGACTGATTTTCCTCAACCATATCCACAGATTCATGATCAAAACATGATTATTATTATTATTATTATTAAACTTTATTTCTATAGCGCTGTAATTATACACAGCTCTGTACAAAGTCGGTAAAATTAGGAGTAAATAAAAGCCTGCCCAAGGCGTACATTCTAAGATAATAGCAATTAAAAGAGGAATAGATAAAATTACCAGATAGAAAAAAAAAACCAGATTAAAAACATCAAATATCAAACAAATCACATGACATCAAATATTGTCAGACAGCCAGATGACAATCACAAATTCTCTGAGAACGCTTCCCTAAACAATATGGTTTTCAGCTCTGTCTTAAAGCTGGTTAGGGAAGTGATGAGCCGTGCATGCAGAGGAAGAAGGTTCCAGGAATGAGGGGCAGCAAGAGAGAAGGGACGGATCCGGGATGGGGCAGAGAAGATCCTGGGTTGGGAGAGGAGACTTTGGCTACCAGAGCGGAGAGTGCGAGTAGGGATGTAGGGAGAGAGAAGATCAGTTAAATAAAGAGGGGCCAGCCCATGCAGGGCTTTAAAGGTGAGTAGCAGAAGTTTGTACCTGATGCGGAAAGGAAAAGGGAGCCAGTGAAGGGAAGACAACAGAGGGGAGACATGATCATAACGGCGAGATTTAAGGCCCATTGCTTCCTAGCAGTCTCCACATAGAAATAATGCGGTTTGACATCATTTTAATTATTGCTACATCCTATGGAATCCCATGGCAGTTAATGAAGATTATCACATGGGGGACAGGATGTCATTGTCCCATCCCTGTCCCATCCTTCCCATGCAATCATGGGAGGACTTTCATATGACATTGTGCTTATCCGGACATTGTCCTGTTTGGAAAGTGCTAATGACAGTGATTGTGCAAAAGCTGTTCAAATTACATTGCACCGATCCTGACATTGTCCCATCACTGAAGTGGCATTGCCCTGGCATTTTGTATTTACCTCAGTTCATGTTAATGCTATGCCTCTTCAATGACAGGATAATGACAGGATCAGTGCTGTGATATGAAAGGCTTTTGCACCCTCCCCCCCCCAGAAAAAATAAGGATGGGAAAGCGATCCCATCCCTATCCTGTCTGAGTGTGATAAACTCCAAAGAGATGTTAAACTGCGTTAATTCTACAGAGTATAGAAATACTTACCACTTCCATGTGAACATTCATTTCTATATTTCTCTCTACTCATAGAAAGAAAACCATAGGAAAAGCAAGGCAGTGAGAACTAGGAATTTATCTTTCCTAAGCAGTAAATGCCAACAAAATTGAATTGATAGACCACTTGGCATATTTCAGATCTCAGTCCTGGCATTCAAAACAGGTTCTAGAGCTGAGTCCCATCTTAAAATTAAACCCTCATTGTGGGCCAAGATTATGGACTTTATGAAGCAATGCAAGTAAAGCAGTTATACTGCCTGCTAAAATGTTATTTTTAAAAAATGCAAATCCCACACCCAGGAGACACTGATTCTGTTCTCAGTACACAAATGCATATATTGTATATGCACTGGTGCGGCATAAATTATTCTACTGCCAAGATTGATTATTAAAAAAAAATATCAAGTAAATGTGAATGCAAAGATTGAAGAAGATAATGAAGAACAGAAATAAAAGTGATTTCCACTCATTATTATTAGAAAGAAATCATTTTTAGAAAGAAATACACTTTATTCTTCTTTTTCTGCCTTGCTGTTGTTGTGTGCCTTCAGGTTGTTTCTGACTTATAGTGACCCTAAGGTGAAGCTATTGTGGGGTTCTCCAGGCAAGATTTTGTTCAGTTTGCCTTGTTAGAATATAGGCTTCCCTGGGCATAAGGAGGCCCAAGAGCCCCTCAAGATCATGGCAAAACTGTCACAGTGATCCCTTAAAGGCATTAGGAGGGGGCAAAAATAATATTCATTTTTAAAAATGTAGCTTGTAGCCTGAATTTTCTCTGCCTGGATTAAATATACCTAAATGCTACCCACAGAAATGGCAAAACAAATGACCTGTGGGAAATTCCCCCTAGATCCTGTTCAGGCATTTTGAACAATTCTCCCTCTATAACAAGAAACAAAAAAGCACTTAGGGGGCAAAAGTTCTTTGGATGGCACAGTAAGCCTTAAATACTGCATTTTAGAAGCTTGTGTGCCAAATCTAAGAATGCATGGAAATTTGTATCACACAGAACATAGGATATAGTTACAGAAGTCTTATTCACACAAGACTTAAAGGATGGGAGGCAATTTTATGGTAGGTAGTGCCCATCTTGCTACATCCTTCAAACTCTAGTTGCAGAGTGTTTGTGGAGGTGCTGATGCTAGGTTGGCAGTGATTTTAATTAAGGATGCATCAACACTGCAGAAATAATCCAGTTTGACACCACTTTAACTGCTATGGCTCAACGCTATGGAATTTTGGGAGCTGTAGTTTAATTGTGGCACCAGAGCAGAACATATTTTAATGTGTGGCCTTCCTAGGGAGATGTGGACAGCTTCCTGATCCCTGCTGGTATGCACATTCAAAATAGCTTAACTCACATTAGTAGCCTTTTAACATACATTAACCACCTTATATTTATTATAAGGGATTTCCTCCAGCCTTTTTAATGGATTTTAATCAGATTTAGCCACTGTATGGAAATGTGGACCTCTGGGTTGTGCAGTTTAACTGGATGGAGAGTATAAGGACACAGTTTGCTGCACAGAGACTATGTCATTTCCCTAGCAAGCAATATCTATTCAGTCTTTCACATTCCAAGCCAGAAAATATTAAGGGAGATGCAGATTAAATTCAGTATCTGGAAGCTTTAATTTCAGTATCTGGAAGTACTTGAACTATGCCAAATGAAGCTAACACCAAATCACTGAAAGCAAAAATGCACTGAGTGGATATGAGAATGAGAAAATGAAGAAGTTCAAAGTATATAATGACAGCTGAAAACATCCTATTTGCATTATGATACATTATTTATTGTAAGCTGCTCTGAGACACTTTGAGAAAAGTGGGGCACAAGCATTTTTAAACTAAAAATATTTCCCAGACATCTCTTATTTTTTAATATTCAACCTTGACAGACTGCTGTTAAAGGCCGGCATCGGGGTGGAGTGGGGTGTGGCGTATGCACGATGCATGGTCTGACTCCGCTCTCATGCCAGTGTGATGCTATGTGCTCCACCACACGGCATCCTTTGATGCAGCACCAAAAGATCACCCAAAAGCCATGGCACCAGTGACTATGGTGCCCTTTCCACAGTGCAAAAAAGCTCCTTTTTGCACCGCGGAAAGGCCAGATCAGGGCTGCACCATGTAGTTGCTGTGGCCCTGATCTGGCACTTAGGAGCAGTCTGTTCAGCCTCCTTGTTTCCTAATTCTTTGGGGCAGGAAGGAGTGGGTACCAAACAATAATGATCATATCAGTATCAGGGCTGTGCATTAAATGTTTTGTAGCATCAGATCTGGTTACTTGTTTCCCATCCCTTTCCCCATCTTAGAGAACACATGCCTTTTGATCGTGATGGTTCACAGACATAATCGCCTTTTTTTTTCCAGCTGAAAATAGTGAGGAATATTTCTCCTTCATTCTCAGCCTATCAGGGATCACATAATAAACATGATGATCGCATGGTATAACAAGACCAATCATATTTAGTCATGCAGTCAGATCACTGAGGGTAATCAAAATCAACTATGAAGTGAAGGTAATTATATCAATTTACGTGGAACTAAGTAGGAGTGTTAGGACATCAACATTAGTGCCTCCTGCACTGGTTACATGTGATTCCAGTCAATGGACTCTCTGATTGCCTTAATTCTGAACAGCTAAACATCTCCACTCTGTTACAGTCTATGAAAAATCACTGAAAGAGGGTGGTTTTTTTTCTGCTACCAAAAAGCATTTGCAAAAGGCAGGTTGTACCTCCTTTCAGCTCAGTCCCAGATAAAGCATCAATTTTTTACCTTGTTTAATGGATAATCTCTATATGAACAATCCCTTTTGCTAAAAAGGACTTGGGGTTTGTCTACTCTGTAGACAAAAAAACCTCCCCCCCCCCAAAAAAACTGGAACAATAAGGTCACATGATTTTTGGCACTATCTGCTCCAGATTCGGGGTATCTTACCTTATCACAGGGTCTTGCCCTGATAAGCACTGAAATTTTAGTACCCGGGCCAGTTTCTAGCCTGAACAATGAGGTTTTTCTCTTCTCCCTTGGCAGCGACACTGCTGACAGCTTGCAATTGCTTGATTTTAAGGTCAGACAAGGCATCTAGATCACATGCTAGGTGCCTAATTTTCCTCAGAGCAACAGGCACACCAGTGGATCCAGCACTGCTGAGGGATGAGGACAGAAAAACGTCACTGTTAGGGCAGGGAACTAGCTCAGAAGTGGCAACAGGGGCAGAGGATCCAAGAAACACCTCACAAGGATAGTAAGATAGTGTAGACAACCTACTTGATGTCCCTCTAGAGAAAAAGGCATGTGGGATGGCTCCAGGACAGGTGCAGGTGCAGGAGAGGGTGGAAATCCATTTGGACTTTTGCCCGTGCTGTAGACTTAGCCCTTAAACAAATACAGTACTGTACTATTCCCTAGAAAGGCATCTGTATTCATAAGCAAACCTGTCCCTTCATCAGGGAAATATACAATGAAGATGCAGCCTCAGAGAGAAACCAGTTAAGATTGAAAAAAACAACTGAATTATTTGGCAAGAAATATTGGCTTCAATTAATGTCAATAAGTAGAACTTTACATGGAATAAAAGGAACCAATGATAAGCCATCACAGTGCAAGGATATACTGAAAAGAAGGATTAGGGGAGAGAGGGGGTTAATAGGAAAGGTTTATAAATTTGTTTTGGAAAAACAATTTGGTTATAAAGGAAGGATTGGAGTGTATTTGGGAGAAAGACCTAAAGATAAACACTGAAGATCTAACAGTTTGGCTATCTCAGATAGCTAAAATTAAAAATATAAAGATAAGAGAACAACAATTAAAGTTAATTAGCAAATGATATAAAACCCCACATCAGATAGCAATGATAAAACAAAAATCTTTCTCCAAATTGCTGGCATGGTAGTGGACAAAAAGCAACATATATTCATATGTGGTGGGAGTGCACCTATGTACAAATGTTTTAGTTAGATTATACAAGAGATAAACAGGATGATGGGGCAAAACTTTCAATTTGATAAGGAGGATTGTTTAACTGTGAATCTGAGAAAATTCAAACTAAATAAAAGAAGTTTACATAATAAAAAAATCTGTTAAGGCTGGCATATTCTTTAATAGCATTGGGATGGAAAAACAAACAATGTTGGAGGGGGAAACTGATCACATTATATTGCAGAATATCTTTTATTTGATTATTTAAGGGAGAGAAAAGGAAAATATAATGGTCAAATAAAGGAAATGATCTAGTGGGATAAATGGGGTTTATTGGATTGAAAAAGTTAAAGCTGAAAAGGGGTACAATGAAGTTAGAGAAATAATTAGTATGATATTCCACATTATGGGTACTGGGTACTAATTTACTTGGCCACAGCCATCGGGGGGAGGAGGGAGGGGAGGGAGGCAAAAGGTATGTGATGTAATAATGGTAATACCTAGTAAAGATTTATTACATATGTTTTATTATGGACCATAAAACTTATAAATAATTTTTAAAAAATGAAGATGCAGCCTCAGATCAATACCTGGATCAAAGAGTGCACCTTCAATATATCTGCCAATCTCTTGTGAATTTTCCCATGAAGATGGTGTATCTGACCAAGAACTACAATTCTCAGGGTTTTCTGTGAAAAGGGAATGCAAAGTACAGTAGGCTGTTGGTATCCGCTGGGGTCTGGTTTCAGGACCCCCCATGGATACCAAAATCTGTGGATGTACAAGTACCATTAAATACAATGGATAGTAAAATGGTGTCCCTTGGTTTATACAGTCAGCCCGCACCATACGTGGGCTTCCCTTCTGCAGCTTTCAGCATACACTGAAGCCGCGGTACAATTTAATGAATGGCACGTGCACCTGTGACACGTGCCCTGCACCGCATGCATGCACCCCATTGTTTTCAATGGGGCACGAGCATACACAGTTTCCCCCTTACTCGGGGGATCCGTTCTGGATCCCCTGCATAAGGGAAGGGTGGACTATATTTTTTTGAATATTTTCAAATCTTGGATGTTTGAGTCTGTGGATAAAAACATCTGTGGATATGGAGGCGCCGCGCAACTGTACTGTATTTCTGTTTTCTGAATTCTTAATCTACAGAGTATTCTGTTTAAAGTTGCCAAAATATAACAACGTAAAGTCTAAACATGGATCAAGGAAAGAATACTATTTTGCCTTTGCAAGAATTATCTTGCAAAAAAGAAAAGAGTCCCTTTATCTATTTGTTCTTTGCTTCCTTTTCCCTTCTTGGTTCTGGCTAAACTACACAGCACCACAGCAAAGAGCTAGTTTGAACTGTTTGTAAATTTCTGGGGAGTAGCTGAAGGGAGTTGCTACTTAAAAGCAGAAGTTTCTGTAAAAATTGATGGTAGGAGATGCTGTTTAGAGAAACCAACAGCCTACTAGAGTTGGCTGGGTATTCATCCCACCTCTCTCCCTTCCCACATACAAAACACACAGGAGGGAAACATAGTAGGTTCATCCATGCCATGATGAGATGAACTATGAACCACAGCTCCTCTCATTCTTTGTACCCAACCCTCAAGGAGGAACTTTGCCATTCTGTTTAATATTTTGGTCTCAGGTCCTGTGACCTGTATTTTTGCTTAATGAACTAGCTTTTTTAAAGCTGGAAAGGGGAAGATTCAATTGCCTCTCCATCCGTATGAGGACATTGCCCCTACAAATAACAATTCTGCCCCCACCCCATGAAATTTTCTTTCAGTTCCCAAATGTTTAGCACTGCAGAGAGCAGAATGCTGAAAATCATTCACAACTAGAACTCTTACATTTGCTGTGTTCATATTCCTTTGGTAACTTTGCCTGTCCCTTTGCTTCTATTTTTAAATGCTCAGTGGACATTTTAGGCTATTGCAATGCTAGAAATGTGGGGACTAAAGGAAAATTTCATTTTAGGGACAGGATTCTTATTTTTTTGGGGGGGGGGTGCACTCATTTTGCCCCCTTCATAGCTATGCACCTGCCTCAGTCCCTCCAAAACTTTGTACCACTGACCCTTAACAAAAATTACCAGGCTGCAAATTTTAACCTTGTTTCCTTACTAAAAGCATCTCATACCAGTGTTTTGAAAGACCGCCGCGCCCCCCCCCCCATTCTAAAGACAAATCCATCTGGATATTTAGAAAGGACTCAAGAGTACCATCAATGTTCATCTCTCTTCTCTTCCTGGCAGGATGCATAACAGGCAGTTAATAGCCAGCTGTGCAATCTCTGCATGGAAGAATTTCCTAATTTCAGAGCAAGGAGGGGAGGTTTCTGTTTTCACTGAGGGGCTCTTCTTACTTCCAAGTTTGGTTCACCACCACCAACAAAAAATGCTGTGTAAAAAAGGCTGTCAGGTCTCACAGAAACCTGCCATTATACGACATGCCCTCCTCCTTTGTTAATGCCTGTTCTGGAGGATCTAAAATTTTGCTACCCACCAGCCCCTGAAGGGTGAATACCAGGCAAAATAGTTTAGAAAAAAAGGCTATATAGTACAATATGACCTAGGAAAACAGATGATCATTCTGGTCCTTAAAAAAGAAGAAGAAGAAAGAATAAACTGAGATGTGGTGTTGGAGAAGATTGCTAAGGATACAGTTGACAGCCAAGAAGACAAACAAATGGGTCCTAGAACAGATCAATCCAGACCTCTCCCCGGAAGCCAAGATGATTAAACTGAGGCTGGCGTACTTTGCCACATCATGAGAAGGCTTGACTCACTAGAAAAGACAATAATGTAAGAAAAGATGGAAAGGAGTAGGAAGAGAGAAAGGTCGCATGCCAGGTGGATACAGTGGCATCACTATGGTTGGCACCACCTGGTGAGATAAATCATGGTGTCATTCCCCATGCCCTCCTCCCATACCATGCCATTCATACAGAATCCTTAGTAATGTTTTTTGTACTAATGTGACTCATGCACTGGAATTCCTGTATATCACTGAATGTCATGGCAATAGTTGTGATATAAACAACTAGCAAAATTAAAATTATACCTTTAAATTACAATATCATATGCACAACCTAAATATATCTATATGTACACAGTACAATGTGGTTAAAGTGAACATTTGGTAAGATGTGATGTTTTTCAAAGAAAAATTTAAAAGAAAATTGGACAAAACAACAACTTGAGGCCCCTCTTTTCCCCTCCCACTGAGCCTGATCTTACTCACCCCATCTCTTTCACTGAGCTCCAAGGTTTTAAAGGAATGAAGGCAAATGCCACAGCCCATTTCTGCCCAAAGGCAGATGTTTTGGGACCAGTGGTGTCACACACACACACCACATATCCTTTATGGATAGATGGGTAGACAGATTCAATGAAGGAGAGATCACAGCTGTGAGCCTGCAGGAACTGAGCAGAGCAGTTGAGGACAGAGGGTCTTGGAGGTGTCTTATTCATGGGATTGCCATGAGTTGAAGTCAACTCGAAGGCAGCTAATAACAATACCAAACCTCTGTCATCTCCTTCCCAGTTTATGGGGTGCTTTTAATCCTGCAATTGTCTTGCCTCCGACAAAACTTTACAAGGTGCCCAGGCATTGTCTTCCATTTATAATCTTCCTGAAGATTTCTCACTGATTTATCCCTCTTTTCTTTTCTCAGGAAAAAAAAAATACTGTTAAGGAGCAACATACAGAATGAGAGTATGATGCCTTTTGATCGGTAGCATTAGGAGCCCTTCTGTCTGAATGTACCCTTAGATGTGTTTGTGAATTTACAGCTACTTCTCAAAGTTTGTCACCTTGATATTCATGTGCTGGTTAAAAACCTGCAAGCTGTGAATGACGGCAGGCTTAACAACACTATGTTCAGAGGAAAAAACCCCAAAGCACAGCCTATATAAAATTTTTGGTCAAGCGACATGGAGAACATGATCCAATTGCAGAGGTTTTTGATGAGTCACCTGGAGTCCCTAAGCACTGAGCCTGCAAACTTCTAGCACAAAAAGAGGATTTAGCCTTACAGAGATGAAGTGTGACCTTGCATCTATAAATAGTACCTATTTCTCTTGTTAGTCCCAAGTAATTAAAAGCAACTTTGCTATGAAGATTAGCTCTCTGTTTCCACTTATAAGAGCAGACAAATGACCTCTTTAGATCATACCAAAGGTCAGTCAAGTGACGCATTCTGTCGCCAGTAGTGGCTGCTGCCATATGTTTTTGGGAAGCTCAAAGGCATAGGTGTGAGAGAGAAAACTCTTTGCCACTAACATCCACTAATGAGAATTTTTTTTTTTTCTTCCATCATGCTAGACTGAAAAAAGGACTCCCTTCACACATGTATTGACACTAAATCAACAATAAGAGATTGTGGAATGCATTCAAATCAGATTTTTAACCTCTTACATGCATGTACAATACTTTGAACTAAACTACAAGCTACATTGATCCAGATCAAGGACAGTGCATGGTATGGAGTGGTTTAAACTTTCTCATTATAATTTCCTTGTTCCACATGGAAACTCTTCTTAAAAAAAAAAAAAAAACCAAAACAAACAAACACCCTGAAACTTCTTCTACAGGCTTTTTTCCTTAACTGAATTTTTTAAAAATCCTAAACTTCATGATACATATAGAACATGGCCTTGTTGAATCAGACCAACAAGGTCCAAAACACACGACAGGAATAATTCAGTTTGAGACCTCCCTGGCTCAATGCTAAGGAATCCTGGGATTTGTAGTTTATTGTGGCACCAGAGCTCTCTGACAGAGAAGGCTAAATGTCTCACAAAACTACAGTTCCCAGAGCTCCCTAGCATTGAGCCAGGGCTGTTAAAGCGGTCTCAAAGTGGATTATTTCTGCAGTGTGTTGCAGACCCAAGTCAAACACCATTTTGTATTCACAGGAGTTGCCTAAGTATGTATAAGAAGTCTATTAAACAAGAAAACATATACAGCACATGAACAAAGACAAATAACCATGGTTTGGCAACCTATTACAGCTAGTAGTTCCTGAATGAACATAGAGGCTATTCGGTGCCTTTTAAAAGTCACCCAAAACTATGGTATTCCTAGCACCTTGTGACAGTAAATTCCATTAAGTCAACTGTGATTGTAAAGCAATGCTTTTTGTTGTTGTTGTTGCTTTTTCTGTTAATCCGCTACACTGAGTGAGCCAATGTACATTTAGCACTGTGGGAGAAATACCTTTCCCTATCTACTTTTTTGTGCCATACATATTTTTAAAAACCTTTACCTTGTATCCCCTAGAATCCACCCTAGTCCTATGCCCCAAATCCCTTACAATCACAAGAAAGCACTTTACACCAACTCAGATTAGTGGCTAGATTGTAACCAATACTGTCACCAGTGAATGGCATCAGCTCCTCAGGGTTCACAAACAGGAGTTTTTCCTAGCATGCTTGGGATTTAATCTGGGACATTTTTGTGTGCTTTGATCCTGAAATACAGCCCTTCCCCAATTTAAATGGCTACAGATACCCTCCAGATATTTTGGGCTGGAACTCCCACCAGACTTCCAGGTTACAGATTGGGGTAACTATAGCCCAAAATATCCAGAGGCCACCAGATTGCCCACCTCTGAGGCTTTCTTCCTAAGGAAAGCACTTAAGCCTCCTGTTTATTTTTGTTCCTCTTTTCTAGCACTATGATTTCCCCTTGAGATGGGGTGACCAGATGTTTACACAACAATCCAAGTGCAGCTGCACCATATGCTTATGTAAAGGCATTAGGGTGGTCACTGTCTTATTTTCAATGCCTTTGCCAATCATCTCTAGTGTGGGATTTGTTTGTTTCACAGCTGCTCTGTAATGCAGAGTGATCTATTGCAATATCAAAAACTCTTTCCAGTTAGTCAAGTTAATTCTTTGTGGGCATATATCTGAAGTTAGACTTAACTTGCCCCACCTACATCACTTTTTCATTTCTTGATACTGAACTGCCTTTGTCACTTTCTTGTGCCAAGCCACCATACTGAATCTTTGAAGGGCTGGCTCTTACCAGAAAGCATAGTGAAGTGACTGCTTTAGGCAGCAGACTTCATGTGTGATAAAACAGAATCACATGGTTATTTAATTTGTTGTTAGCGCTTTTTTTTAAAGTTACTATTCTACAGTGGCTACATTCTTTCTGGAGGGGCACTCTCCAGAAAGAAGGTGGTGCCAGAGGATTCCTGTTTAGCTCCTTGGCCGTTGGCTTGTAGAGTCCTTCAAGGTTCTGTCTTGTCTCCAGTGTTTATTAACATTTACATGAAACCACTTGAAGACGTTGTCTGGAGTTTTGGAGTAAGGTGTCATCTGTATTCTGATGATGCCCAGCTCTATCATTTTTTCCCACCTAATGCCAAGGAAGCTGTTCCTGTCCTAAACCTGTGTCTGGCAGCTATAGTGGACTGGATGAGGGCAAACAAACTGAAACTTAATGCAGACAAGGCAGAGGTGCTCCTGGTGACCCAAAAGACAGATTTGGGAACAGGGATTCAACCTATGTTAGATGGGGTTACACATTCCCTGAAAACTCACGTTCGTAGTCTGGGATACTTCTGGATTCAGCTCTGAGCCTGGAGTGCCAGATTTCAGCAGTGACCAGGAGTGCTTTTGTACAATTAAAAGCCAGTGTGCCAACTATGCCTGTTCCTGGAAAAGTCAGATCTAGCCATGGTAGTACAATCAGTCCTCAGTATCTGCAGGGGATCCATTCTGCATGCCCCCCCGACACCAAAATCCATGAATGCCCAAGTCCTGTTGTCCCTAATGGCAGCATGGCCATGTGGCCGCACCACCATTAAGGACAACTGAACTGAAGTCCTCCCTCCCTCCCTCCCTCTGAGGCTTCTGCCTGAGGCTTGGCTTCAGGGGTGCTTTGGAAGCAGAGGCGTCAGCAGGAGGGAGCCAGAGCTTCGGTCTCTGAGCCCCCCCCCCCCGCCCCGGCCCAATATCTGGGACAGAACCTCCAGGCTCCGAGACCCAAACCCTAGGCTTGGCACTGACTCCGGCTCCCTCTGGCTGACGGGGCTCCAGCTTCTGGCTCTGTACCGTCCCTGAAGCCAAGCCCATGGTAGAAGCCTTCGAGGGGGAGGGAGGCAGAGAGAGGAAGGAAGGAAGGAAGGAAGGAAGGAAGGAAGGAAGGAAGGACTTCATTCCAGTTGTCCCTAATGGTGGCGCAGCTGCATGCACAAAGCGGGCCTGCTGTCCACAGATGTTCAAATCTATGGATGGCAAATCCATGGATACTGAGGTCCCATTGTACATGCTTTGGTTACATCCTGTTTGGATTATTGAAAGGCATGCTATGTAAGGCTGCCTTTGAAAAGTGCTCAGAAACTTCTAGTGGTCCAAAGAGCCAGTAGAACTAAGTTGTTAACTGGAGCTGGCTACAGGGAGCATACAACTGCCTTGTTGCAACAGCTCCATTGGCTGTTGGTTTGTTTCTGAGCACAATTCAAAGTGCTGGTTTTGCCCTATAAAACTCTTTGCTTGGGTGCATGTTGTTTGAAGGACCATATCTCCCTTTATGAGCTTACTAGAGTGTTGAGATTGTGCAGAGGCCTTTCTCTGTGTCCCACCACCCTCTGTTGGAACAAGAGAAAGGGCTTTGTTGGTGGCTGCTGCCAGGCTCTGAAAGTCGCTCCCTAGAGAGGTCAGGATGGCCCCATCCCCGCTTTACTTTGGGCATCAAATAAAAACATTCTTGTGCCATCAGACTTTCAAACTGAGAAGAGCTAGACTGTAAATGCTGTGTAATTCATGTTTTAAGGTGTCTATAGATTTTTTTAAAATACATTTTAAAATACATTTTAAACAACGTGTAATTGTCTTAACTTTTTAAATTGTTTTTAAAATTTTATATTTAAACATTTTAATACTTTTGTATTGTTTTTAAATTTTATTGTTTTTAATTTGCTGTTTGCGGGGGGGGGTGTAAGTAAATCTATTATTATTATTATTATTATTATTATTAGAATTAACCTTATTCTGCATCAAATAAGACAGGTAGAAACAGAAACGGGATACGCCACTTGCAGATACATGGATAAGGTTGTTCTGTAAGCGTCAGCTAAGTAAAACTCTAGTGTCTTTGACTCTCTTCCAATGAGTTCAAAGTTACTCACAAAGTTCATAGAAATGAGGGTCATAGCTGTCCAGTGGGATCACAAGCTGTGGCCACCAAGTACAGCCAGGTTCTTGGGACAGGCCCAGAAATTGATGACCTGTAATACATTTTTGCTTTCAAAAGTGTTTCCTCTCAGTTCCCCATGACCTTGACTCTACACAGCCCTGTACATCCAGCCAAGCACAAGCAGCCCACTCAAAATGCTCTTTTGGCTGTATTTCCCCTGGTCACATCTCTCCTGCCAGCTGGGTTCCATCAGCAGGAAGAGAATGAGCCCAGACTTCCAGGACTTTCAGCTTTTAGCTTCCGTTGGGATTTCAGCCTCTCCTGTTGTGTCTCCGAGTTGAATGGCTGTGGGGTTTGCAAGCCTTGAAAAGGACAGTAAGAGGGACATTTTAAGGACAAGGGTGTTCTTTTCTGGGATAAGTGAAAGGGGGAAATCATCACCCTCTCTGATGCAGAGCAAGTTGTAGCCTTGATCAGAAAGGACAAAAAGTCAGATCTACAAACAAGGACACTTCTGCACAATTCAAAATGTTTCCACAAAACATTTGGTTTCCGACTCCAAATGTTAATGGGATCATAACGCCTGACTTCCCTCTAGGCTCTTCTTCCTTGGTTTCATATACCATTATGTTCCATTGCTCTGCAGGATCTGGAGAAAAGAGTTGAAGAACTTGATTCTTCAGCCAAAGCTCTTGGGTTAGTTCTACAAAACCTCTATTTGTACGCTTTTCTACCAGTCTTCCCAAATTTCAGAAAATAACAGAAAAGGGTGGGCTAGAAACTGCAGTGCAGTCTCCAACAGTGGCCTGTTCTATTCATGCACTGACAATGTGCCCCAAACCATACTCACATAATACTGTGTACGTGATCCACACTCTGAGCATTGTCACTGAGACTCAGCTGAAACAAAGGCTTTGAGGGGTGATTAAGCACTTCTTAAGACGTCTAGTAATTAATTTGTGGAATTTGCTGCCCTCAAATGTGCTGATGGCCAAAGGCTAAGATGACTTTAAAAGGGAATTAGGAAAATTGCTGGTGGCTGCAGAAATCTATCAGTAGCTGTATTGACATGATAACTAAGTGGAATTTCCAAGTTCTGAAGCACTATGTTCCTCAGTTTTCCGAGAGAATCTGAATAGCCCTGTTTAAAACGGTATGGATGCTTCTTCAGAACAAACAGAAGTAGGTACAACTTCCCATCAGTAACTTCTTCTGCCTTCCCCTCCTGTCCCCTGGACCAAAAAGTATGACTTGAGTCAAGCGGAAATGGCAAGTATTCTCATTCCACAGCAGAATTTTTCCCCATAGAGGACCAAGGCAACAAATCCTAGAATCACTGACAGGAAACAGACACTGCATATCCTTTTTACCACAGCAACACATCTCCTGGATATCCTCTCAATGGAAATGGTGGAGCCATTTTCTGACAGGCATAGTTGGGTTTGATATCTTACTCAGTCATGAAATCCACTGGGTGTAGTCTTAATCAGAAGGGACAAAAAGTCAGATCTACAAACAAGCAAGTTACACTCTCTCGGCTTTAGGAGAAGGCAATGGCAAACCTCCTCTGAACAAATCTTGCAAAACAAAACAAAACACAATCATGATAGGTTTGCCTTAGGGTTGCCATAACTTGGAAATGACTTGAAGGCACCCAACAACATAGCTCCTTATACCAGGATCCCCTTCACACCACATAGTTATAGTGATGATTCCAGTTTAAATGTCATGGCAACACCCTATGGAAACCAGGGAATGGCAGTGAGAGAAGGGGTCTTTAGAACGCCACACAATTCTCCTTGGTGCTTCTGACCAAACTATAAACCTCAGGAATCCACAGAAATCAGCTATAGCAGTGGGGGTGGAATCATAGTCTGTAACTATGTAATGTGAATAGGTCCTAGAAGTGAAACATGCCTGCAGAGTCTCCTGAGTTAAAAGAGAGCTGCCTGCTTTTCCCTTCCCCAAGCAGTGTGCTGTAAGCTGTAACAGTGCCATTGTTGCACTTATTTGCCTTGAAGCAGACAGCTATTATTACACTCACATTTGAACAATTAGAATCAGACTTTGCTGTTGACGGTTTCTGGGCTTGGGTAAGCGCTTGCTTGGACCAATTCAATGTAGCCCAGCCCAGACGAGATCAATGTGTCAACACAATAAACAGCATCTTGGCTAGGAGTCAGGCATGTACTCCAAATTATCTCCTCCTCTCCCTATTATTTCATTAACATCACCACAAAATTAAAATAGGAACAAAAGGCTTGAAAGTGAAGCATGCAGAGCCAAGGGCCCTGAGAGCCTAGCTTTCCAGTAAACAAGGTGCTTTGGCATGTGGCTGGGCTTTTGTTCAGATGGGAGGGTGAGAGTCACGTCCCAAATGCAAGGTCACCTGCACCTGGCCATTTCTCTGGACCATTTCTTCCATCAGAAACACAGTTCTGGTTTCAATATGGAAATTTCATAGTTGATCAATAAGACAAGGGAAGATGCCACTGATCCAGGGAATGGAGAGAGGTGCTGGGGGTCAAGCTTGAATGACCAGCTATGTAAAAGAAGGAAATCTGGCAGCTGCACTTTATAACACAGGGATGGACAAAGGAGGACCTGTGACTGCATGCCCTCCACGGATGTTTTGGAGTATTTTGTCCCCTCTAGACTCACCTTTTTGGGGGGCAAAAAAAGAGGCAAAAAGAAGAGAGGATGAAAAGGGGAGGGGATTATTTAAACAAACAAGTAAAAATAAAATAAAGTTGGTAAGGGTGGAATTGCTTCTATTGAAAGCCTGTTTTTTTTTGGGGGGGGGGGGGCTCAGCACTGTTTAACATGGGGAAAACAATCTTCCAAACCTGGAAGTGAATTTCTGGACATCTCTGGTATTTATTCCTTTATTTTGGAGGTATTTCTGACAGAAGCTCTCAGAGCAGAAAGCTGGCCTCCAGAATTAATGCAGTTGCCCACCCCTGCTCTAACACCACTGCAGCTCCACATCATGTGCCAAAATTCATCCTTCGACAGAACTGTTAAAAGTCTGGGAGCTGCACCTTCCTTGTAGGAATGGAGAGCAAGGGGTGAAGATCTCCCCACTACTTCTCAGGCAGTGAGGCTTCACATCCAACATCATCAAATTTCCCTCTTTTCAGCAACGATTTTCACTTTTTTGTGCAGAGAGAAACACTGAGGTCGAAGTCTCTCTCAGCCTCTACATGGGAAAAGGGTTAGGAATACATCATTGGAGTCTCGGTTGCACACAAAAATTGGACACCTAGGGCTCTTTCAGAATACTGAATTACAGTGCTATAATTCCACCTTAACTACTATGGATTTATCTTATGGAAACCTGGGGGTTTGTTATTTGGTTAGAGGTATCTGAGGAGCTGTCTGGCTGAGCAGCCTAAATTCTCCTCTATAAACTGCAAATCCCAGGATTCAATAAGATGTTGCCATGGCAGTTAAAGTGGCATCACAGTGCTATATCTGAAAGGGCCCCTGGTCCGTGAACTGGTCAGCATCACTGCTCATCTTTCTTACCAGTGAACAGAGATAAAGGAATGTTCCAAAGAATTGGCCAGCATTTGCAGGAGACACTCCTCCAAGCACTTGCTGAGTGGCCTGCCTATTTTACCTACTACTTATACTTCCATGAGCCAAAAGCTTCACCATCTGGCGTGCACCTCCCTCTGGCTATGACATCTGCTTTCCCTGGTTAAATCCTGCCTGGAAATCCTGGCTCTGGATTCCAGATGTGTAGAGCAGGATGTTGAAGCCAGTTCTGGGGTTGGGAAAGGGTTGCTGTTGAAAAACAACAGAAACACACACACACACGCTGAACCTAGTACTGCCCCTCTGTCTTTGGCTGGAGCCTGACATGGCCAAAGCCTTCTGTGGCATAAAGATAAATGACGGAGAAAATTACACCAGTACATCTGTGTGGATCACACTGCTGTCAAAGGTACAGGAACAGATCCAGAAACATCTCTCTCTCTCTCTCTTAATGACAATCCTCCATGGCTTTTTTTTCATACTCTTGTGAAGGCCAGGATGCCAGACAACCTATTGTCCCTGCCTCTTTTACCCATGAGCCTCAAATTTATTTCATAGCTGTGATTATAACCAGAAAACAAAGGGTTTGGCTTGTTGTAGCTGCTAGATTCCTAAGATACCCAGCTTTCATTTGTTTTTATTTGCATTTTTATTCTTTATGCTCTTCAGACTCTCTAAGAGAAAGTGTGTGTATGCACAGGCGATATGACAAAACCCTCCACCCCTAAAGCTCAGAATATGAGGACTTGCCAACCCGGCATGTGGTTTCCATTCACATACAAGCAAAGAAGAACCTTATTCTACTGGGCTTTTTCTATCCATTTTCTTCATGAAAAGGAGAAATGTAAAGTAGCAGAAACTAGATGGAAGGCTTCCTGTCCTGATGGCAGCCCTTTTCTTCCAGGGTGTTCCTTCTAAAGGTACTATACTAAAGCCATTTAAGAGTTAAGGGTCAGGTTTAGGGAAGTGATACTGGCAAAATGGAGGGAGTTCTGTGATGATACAGTGCAGTGGTGGCGAACCTATGGAACATGTACCAGAGAGGGCACTCAGAGTCCTCTCTGTGGGCACGTGTGCCATTGCGTTTGCCAGAGTTCATTACTAGAAAGTCAGAGGAACGTGGCACTTTGCCATAAATAAGTGGATTTTGGGTTGCAATTTGGGCACTTGTCTCTAAAAGGTTTGCCATCACTGATATAGTGTATCTGCAACTGTTCTGCACTAAACATGGAACCTCTGGTGTCCTCTTCAACAGCCTGATCATTCCAATTTCATTTAAAACTCACACCAGGTTTCAAGTCCTGATGTTTGTGGAGATAAGCTAGAAAAAGTGAAGGCAGTTACAGTATTGGCCCAGTCTCAAAAGCCAGAAAAGAGCTGAGCAGGATTTCCAGTGGTCAAAAGAATCAAGTAACAGTATTTTACTATGATCCCTGTTCCTCATTTGTGGCTAACCTGCAAGGAGTATTTTTTTTTTGGGGGGGGGGGTGCCTTTCTTATAGAATCATATGTTGGGACTTAAGGAATCATAAGACCACAAGGGCCACCTAC
Organism: Sceloporus undulatus; assembly: GCF_019175285.1. Classification (NCBI taxonomy): domain Eukaryota; kingdom Metazoa; phylum Chordata; class Lepidosauria; order Squamata; family Phrynosomatidae; genus Sceloporus; species Sceloporus undulatus. The sequence continues at coordinate 173,604,178 of NC_056523.1, read as the reverse complement.
TTCACCCCTTTGCAATGAAGGAAATGGACAGGTTGCTTACCTGTAACAGTATTTCTTCGAGTGGTCATCTGCGAATACATACAAATGGGTTTTACTGCGCCTGCGCAGTGCTGCTCGGAACCTACTGGAATCACTGGGCAGAGTTAACTCTGCAACATATTGAAACTTTTTGGCGGTAACCCCGCCCATCCGTTATAAGGCCCCTGCCTTCCCGCTCTTTCCCCAGTTCCGCAATTTTTCCGCCAAGCAGGCGATGGAAGAGCCAATGAGAGCAGGACACTGAGGGGACGGACGGGTGGGATTTGTATGTATTCGCAGATGACCACTCGAAGAAATACTGTTACAGGTAAGCAACCTGTCCTTCTTCTTCGTGGTCTCTGCGAATCATACAAATGGGTTTAGACTGACAAGCTTAGGTATGCGGCGGAGGGAGTGTCCTGAGACCATAGCTATGGTGAACCAAAGGTATATTTATTACAATAAAACACCTTGAACCATAAGAGTCAGTCTTTTTGTTCATGCACAGATCACATAGCAATAACCTTGCTAAACCTGAGAAGGGAACAGAGGTCATGCAAGACCGATCCCATAGAATTTGTGCAAACCAACATTCAACAAAATGTAAACAGTATCAACTGTACAAGAGCAATGAAATGCAAACATCAGCAGTGCAATTAATGCAACCCTGAAACCAACACAGCCCTCCCGAAAGCTGCGTCTCGGATGGCTCTGGTGTCCAACCTATAGTGTTTTATAAAAGTCAGAGGTTGGGACCAGACAGCAGCCTTGCAGACATCCTCCAAGGGGATTCCCGACAGGAATGCAGAGGATGCTGCCATTGACCTCGTGGAATGGGACCGAACCCTGCCAGGGAGAGGCTTGCCTAACAGTTCATAGCAGAGGTGGATGGTACCAGCCACCCACTTGGACAACCTCTGCGCAGACACAGGCAGCCCTTTCTTCGGTTCCGAGTAGCATTGGAAAGGTCTCTCGGACCGACTGGAGGCAGCAGTTCTGTCCAGGTAAAATGCCAGTGCTCTCCTGACATCAAGAGAGTGTAGGCGTCGCTCCTCATTCGACGTCGGGTTGGATGCGAGGGTGGGCAACACAATGTCCTGGCACATGTGGAAAGCAGACACCACCTTCGGCAAGAAGGAGATGTCCGTGCGGAGGACCACCTTGTCCCTGTGAAACCTCAGGAATGGCTGGTCCCTCCGCAAAGCACAGAGTTCGCCCGCACGGCGGGCAGAGGTGATGGCCACAAGAAAGGCGGTTTTCCAAGTCACAAGTCTCAAGTCCGCTGTGGCCATCGGTTCAAAGGGCTTGGATTGGAGGGCGGACAGTACCGACTCCAAACTCCAAGCCGGTGTTGGTACCGACACAGGAGGGTAAAGATTGGCACAACCTTTCAGAAACCCTTTCACCAAGGGATCTTTAAAGAAAGAAACCTTCCCCCCAAACTGATATTTTGCACAGATGGCGGACAGGTAGCATTTAATGGACGTGAGGGAGAGCCCTCCATCCAAAAGCGCCATCAAAAACTCCAGCACCACTGGAGTGGACACCTGTGTAGGAGACAAGCCCTTCTGGTCAAGGAAGCGGCAAAACCTCCTCCACTTCAGGGCGTATGACCGCTGGGTAGAAGGCTTCCTTGCAGCCAGGATCACCGTCCTTACCGGCTCCGGCAAGGTAGTCAGGGCTGAATCCTCCAGGCTACCAGCGGCAGGTTCTCGATGTCGGGGTGGAGAATCCGTCCGTCCCGGATCGACAGCAGGTCCGGGCGAGGCTCGAGGCGAAAGAAGCACCTTTTGGAGAGATGCAGAAGGGAAGCGAACCAAGGCTGTCTCGGCCACCATGGCGTGATCAGGATCGCGTCTGTATGGTCTAACATCATCTTGGAGACCACCCTGATGATGAGAGGGAAGGGGGGAAAGGCGTAAAGGAGCTCCCCCGACCACAGGAAGGCGAATGCGTCTCCGAGGGATCCGGTCATTGGCCTCCTGGAGCAGAACTGGGGACAGTGGCTGTTCCAGTCGGTAGCGAAGAGGTCGATCTGGGGGGTTCCCCACCTGTCGAACAAGACGCTGACCGTTTCCGGATGGAGCCTCCATTCGTGGCATACCGAGGGCGATCTGCTCAGGCGGTCTGCCAAGTCGTTGTCCTCCCCTGGGAGGTGGATCGCTTGAAGAAGAACCTGTCTCTGTATGCACCAGTCCCAGATGCGCAGGGTAATCTCGAGGAGGGTCCTCGACTTGGTGCCACCTTGTTTGTTGATGTAATACATCACGGTGGTGTTGTCTGTCCTCAAGAGCACCACCCTGCCTGTCACAGCGGATTCGAAAGCTCTCAGAGCCTTCTCGACCGCGAGCATCTCGAGGGCATTGATGTGGAGGAGATTGTCCGAGTCTGACTATTTGTCTTTGACAACTAGGTCGAGGAGATGGGCGCCCCAGCCTTCTAGGGAAGCATCGGTTGTCAATGTCACCTGCGGTTGCGGTTGGTGAAAGGGCATCCCCGCGCGCACGTTGTGTTCGTCCAGCCACCAGTTCAGGGAGGTGGCTACCGGTCTCGGTACCATTAACCATTTGGACGGGGAATCCTCCATCGGGGAGAAGACCGACAGAAACCAAGCTTGGAGTGGGCGCAGGCGAAGTCTCGACCACGGTGTCACGAAGGTTGTTGATGCCATGTGACCCAGGGCGATCTGGACGTCCCTGGCCCTCACTCTTCTGTGGGAGATGCAAGGCCTCAGTGATGCAACCAGTGCTTGGAAGCGGTCTGCAGGAAGGAAGGCGGAGCATCTTTCGGAATCGAGGATGGCTCCGATGAATTTGACCTGTCTGGACGGAGTGAAATGGGACTTTTCTTTGTTGATCACCAGTCCGAGAGAGTCCAGCAGCCGGGTGGCGAATGAAATTGCCTCCTGGAGGTCCTGTTGGGAGTCTGCGACAAACAGCCAGTCGTCTAAATAAGGGAAGACTCTGTAGCCCCTCTTGTGGAGGTATGCTACCACCGGGGCCATGCACTTTGTGAAGACCCGTGGGGCTGTGGCAAGGCCGAACGGAAGCACATTGTAGTGGTATGCGTCGGAGCCGACGGCGAAGGCGAGGAATCTCCGGTGGGACTCCCGAATTCCGATGTGGAAGTAGGCGTCCTTCAGATCGACCGTCGCAAACCACAGGCCCTGGTGGAGGAGAGGTAAAATAGAGGCCAGGGTTACCATACGAAACCGGCGGTATTGGAGGAAGAGGTTTAAGTATCTCAAGTCCAGGATTGGTCTAATGCCCCCGTCGGCTTTTGGTACCGTGAAGTACCTGGAGAAAAAGGCCGTATGGAAGGAATCAGGGGATAGTGGGGAAATAGCCCCCTTGTCCATCAAAGCGCGCACTTCGTCGAGAAGGGTGTCCGAGGGTGGGGTGGAAATGAAAGCTCCGGTGGGCGGGAGCTCTTCGAACTCGAGGGTATAGCCCCTATGGACGATGTTTAGCACCCAAGAGTCGGCGGAGATGGAAGCCCATATGTTGACAAAGGGCTTAAGGATGTCCAAAAAGCATCTAGGGGAGGCGAAGTGCGCGGGAAGGTTTCATGCCCTCTTTTTGGACTGGTCAGGGTCCTGTCGTCGGTTCCTACGGTACCGAGAAGACTGATTGTGACGGCCCGAGGATGACGGGGACTGGGATGGGTATCTCTGGCGCTGGGAGCCCTGTTGGTGAAACTGCCAGTCCTGGTAGGAAGACCTGTTGAATTGGCCCTGTTGTTGTTGCCAAGGGCGAAACCTCTTACGGAAGGGAGCCGGGGCAGGGGCAGACATACCATGCTTCCTCGCCGCCGCCTTCAGTCTGAATTTCCGGTTTAGCTTGTCGTCCGTCTCGGCATGGAAGAGGCCCGAATCATCTATCGGCATGTCCTCGATGGTAGACCTAACGTTGGCGTTAAGGTCTGATCCCCGCAACCAGGCGTGTCTCCTTAG
>NC_056523.1:173578378-173600183 GCF_019175285.1 Sceloporus undulatus | reverse complement strand
TTTTGAGTGGGTCTGTTGAGCACCCTCGACAATAGCTGAATTCTGTGGGGGTGGGAGGTAAGCCACGGAGCAGCTGGGGCCGACACCTTGTAGAGGGACTCGATCTTGCGCGGAGGACCTCAAGAGCGAGGAAGGGCATCCCAAGAACGTTCTGACCAGGGCTTCTAGGGACGGCATGAACGGTGACCAAGGGTGTTTGAAATGGGCCACGGACTGCGAAAACCCTGTGCTCGAGGGGTCCTTGGCTCTTCTTGGATACGCGAGTTAATGTCCTAGAGTCCCTGGGACATCGTGATGAAGTGCTTCAAGAAACGACCTTCACGTCATCCGTAGGATGAGGCTGCTTCAGGATTTGATGCAGGAGTGAGGAGAGTTCTGGGCCGGGTCGTCCCGATTGAGGAGTATTCGCGAATCGGCGGGATCGGGTTCGGAATCGACGCACCAAGTCCACAGGGTGGGTATCGGTCTGGGGTGTTCGAGCAGGCCTGCTTGGGCGCAGCGAGATGGAGGCCGTGTCGATGGGCTGGACGATCAGAGAGCTCGTGACGGTTTGTCGATCTTGATCCCTGGGGCTATGGATTCGAGATCACGGGGACGTGTCACGAAACGGGCAGGCTTGTGACGAGACAAGTCTTTGATTTTTTTTTTTTGTCCTAGGGAATGGGAGAAAGAATTGAAATCCTGATCAGTCTAGAGTCGTAGTTAGTATTGAGGGGTCAAGCGGGGGGAGGCGTGGATGGAGCCAGAGAAGCCGGAGATGGAGAGATCTCGGAGGATTTTTTTTGTTTGGATCAGCGACTATCCTCGTTGCGTCCGACAGAAGGAAGGGAGAGCGTTTGTTCGCCGCGTTGAGTCTGGGCTGGCGCAGCTTGGGCGGTTGGTGGTCCCGATCGTGGGGGCTAACAGGGGAAATGTGTCAAGGTCTCCGTGGGTGAACGATTTGCCATCATCGGATTGGTTGGCCAGAGGGGTCCGCCAATTCTCGGAGGGTCGGGAAAGGAGCGGTCCCGGCGGGGAATAACGGAATTTTGTGAGCTTCCGAGAAAGGGAAGCGTCGTCCAAGAGCGTCTTGGAAGGGGAGCCTGAGTGGAGATGCTGGTCTTGGAAGCTGGACTTAGACTTTTGGCCGAAGGTAAGACGAAGCCGAATCGTGGGCCGGTGGCTGCTCTTCTTGGTCAGACTTGTGTGACGAGACTGGCGCATCCGGCGGGAAGAATTGTTGATCGGTGGACTCCGAGATGGTAAAACGCCGTATGGCAGCACGATCCTCGGTCCGGGCGGCGGATGTCTCCTCGAGCCCGAGGGTTTTCCTCGGAGGACGGTGCTGCCCTTGGTGATGGGTCCTCAGACTCGGCCAATTCAGATGGGTCAGAGATCAGGACTTAGACTTTGGACCTCTTAGAAGATCCCGAGGAGGTCTTTTTCTCCGGAGCGACGGGATGCCCCTGGTGGCCTCGGAGGGGGAGTAGTCCTGTCTTTGCGGATGGGGAGGAAACTCCTTCCTTGGCGGCTGGAGACGCGTTCCAAGAAACCCACCGGGACCCGGTAAGACGGGGGTGTTTTGTTTGGTTTAGGGGCTTTGGAAGGGCGCGCGGGCGGTCGGACGGGCAGCGTACCGAACTTCTCATGTCTTGCGCCAGCGAAGTGGGGAGGGGGGCGCACTTGAGGGGCGCCACGAGCCTGAGCAGCTGGAGACAGAGGCCGAAGGGGCTGATGGCAGGCGAGAGTCTCCCTGCCATGATCTTGCCTGGGCGATATGGACGTAGCCGGCGACTTCCCTATTCTTGCGGGCCTGGGGAAGACATAGACTTACAGAGGCTGGCAGACCCTGGGGTTCGTGGTTCCGGGGGGAGCCCAAGCAGAAGAGGCAAGAAGAATGTAGGGTCCTTGAACAGGAACCTTTCGCTACGCAGAGTGTCATGTCTTTGAAAGGAAGGAGACATGCTGAGAAGTAGAGAAGGGAAATACAAAAGCGAAGTCAAAACGGTTCGATAGTCAGATAACGAGAAAGAACGGAAAGCCGAGGTCAAACAGTCCGAGTCAAAAGTACAGTGAGAGTCCAAAGAGCAAGAGCAAGAGCGATAGAGTTCAAGCAGCCACTAGCACGGCGGAAAAAAGGAAATGGGGAAAGAGCGGGAGGGCAGGGGACTTATAACGGATGGGCGTGGGGTTAGCCAAAAAGTTTTCAACAAAAAGTTTCAATTATGTTGCAGAGTTAGTTAACTCTGGGCCCAGTGATTCCAGTAGGTTCCGAGGCAGCACTGCGCAGGCGTCAGTAAAACAATTTGTATTGAATTCAGCAGAGACCACGAAGAAGAAAAAAAACAATACAAGTAGAATTTATTTAACAAGGCTAACTTTGGTATTCAGGGCAAAGAATTTGGGTTCATTTAACTGGAAAAGAGTATTTTGCTAGGTGTATGGTAAATATTTTCATTTCAATGGCTCCACAAACCATTTTAATACATGAAAGCACATGTACAATCCTAATTGTTTTGCACATGATGCACTCTAGTGGCTAGATAGTCATTTACTGGCACCTCTTTCAGCAGATTATATAGTGTTCAAAAATAACATATTTAAGAACAGCTCTAAAGGACTGCCAATTTTATTTTTGGCAGGGCTCCGGGGATTTTAACTTACTGTCTTTAAATGTCATTTGAGTATCAGTCCAGATGCCTGAGACTTTTATAACAGCTGCATGATAGGATGAAATTCAGAAAAGACAGAGTTTCCAATCACTTCATCTCATCTAACAGTAAAAGCTTCTGCTAAACATAAGCCTATCATGACAGAAAGAAGCACTGCAGAAATTACAGGTCATGAGGGGGAATTGGCAGACTTTTTGGCCATCAACGATGCCACAAAACTATATTTTCTTCCGGACACTGGCTCAAACATTTCCAAGTTCAACTGCCAAGCAGGGTTTACCGATCGCTTGCTCATTGGTTTTAAATGCTTTTTAATATGCTGTTTGACACACTGACATTGAGCGCGTAGAGAAATAAAGTAGTAACAGGTAGAGGGTTTGTTCCTTTAAATTTTGTATGGAACAAGTTGCTGTTAAAATATACGGAGACTGGTGCTGCTGAAAAAGCTGGCCAACTGTTGTCCAAATCCAGTTTAAATTTAGGCCTGTGTTCGTTGAAAGAAATGAAGTTTATGTTTGTTTCCATCTTTATATTTTCCTAAACTAGTTCAATCAATGGAGTCTTCAATTGAACTTCTGTATATTGTGTGTGTGTGTGTGTGTATGACACACATATACATACATGAATAATACATATACATACATACACATTTGTGTTCATAACCCAGGTTAGGCTTATTTAGGTAAGAATGTATTAGGACTGTAGCATTGAGTATGGTAAGGCAGGAATTAGGTTGGATTGGCCCTCATATTTATTGACCGTATTTATTGGTTTCTCATTTCTGCTAAGCCTTGCAGCAAAGGTAGGAAATTTCCGGATGAGATTACTGTACACTCACCCTGCCATAACAAACTTGCCATTGCTAGTGTTAAAAATAGTTATCTCCCTTTTGAAACAAGGCATGTGGGGAGGGTATGCATTTGTATTGTGCATTTCTTGATACGATCAGCTGACTAATCAATACACTTGTTTTGCATGGCTTTAAAGCAAATCCCAGTCCAGAGAATGGCAACAGGCTTCAAAACAAGGTTAGTACTATCCATGAGCCTTGTTTTAAAAGAGGTGGATATGCATTTTGTATGACAGTATACTACTGGTTAGTCATTTTTCGTTAGTATTTACAGGGAGACTGAAAAATTTTTTTATTCAAGGTGCTGTAGGTATATTTCTAGAGGATATGAACTGGGGAAAATTACTCTTGGAGTACTGTAAGCCCTCTGTATCCATGGATTTCTTATTCTGTAGATTCAAACCATTTATATTTTCCATTTTACTATCCATTGTATTTAATGGGAAACTTTTTTTGAGGGGGCAAATCCCATGAATTTGTTGGCAAACCACAGGTGGTCCTGGAACCAAACCCCAGTGGCTACCAAGAACCACTGCTTGCTTAAGAAAATAAGAAAATTCCTATGAAATTCATGGAATTACCATTAAGTAGGCTAGGAAAAAGGACACACACACACGCACAAACTGTTGCCAGTTATAGGCATATTCTGTGATGGGGATGCAAAAACAGAACAGTGGAAGTACATGAGGGTCAAGGGTCATAACTTGTTCACCCCACCTCAGGGTATACAGGTGTCTTTCTTTCTGGAAAAAATGCTTACACGCAGGAATCAATGAGTTTGTTTTATCTAAGTTACAGGATGAAGGAACTGCGTACATTCTTCTCTGTGGATGACTTTATAATCTCTAGAGGGAATTCATTGACTTCAGTAACATTATATGTACATAGTGAATTGTGTTAAGAGTGTTTTTTTAAAATGAATGGGAGGAGTGGGTTCCTTTCTTCTAAGGCCTTTATAATTTATAAAAATTATACAAGTGAGAAAACAAAAAGAGGGAGGGGGAAGGCAGAAACTTAAAGAGGTGAGGATAAAATAAATATGGCAATCATATTTCCCATCATGCATATATTTTAGAGATAATTTATACAGGAATAGGGGCACTAAGGTTTTGTGTCAAAGGCTTCATGGATAATTTTTCATTTAAAGTCACGCTCAGACCAAAGCAAGTTACCTGAGCCACTTTATGAAAACAAGACTTACATGCCTCTTATGGACTTACTAATCTGAACGGTTTTAACGGGCAGTATTTGAGTTTTTTCCAGGACAGAGTAATGAAAGTGTCGAACAAAAGCCCAAGTGGAACCTGAATTGGAAGCGTGCCTAGGGTTGTTATAACAACATAACAAGCTCACGTCTAGTTACACCCTTCTTTGGTGAGTCCACTAGATAACTCTTGGTCGCTCCATCCCTTCAGAGAGATGAATTCTCAATAAAACGCAATGGGTCTTGCTGGGGGTGGGTGGGTGGGTGGAGATGCATACAGTGTTGATGTCATTGGTGGCCATGAAAGAGGAGCTTGAGTAACTGTTCCTATAATTCCACACTTCAAGAAAACAATTCTCTGCCACGACATTCCTAGAACTTATGAATCCTCCAAAAATGGGCTAACAGAGCAGCACAAGTGCAAGGCAACTAACAAACCTTGCAGGAAGTTAAATGATGCAGGGTCTCTCATTAAAACAATGGTTGTTTTTCTCACTCTTTTTCGTTAAAGCGACCCATGTATTCTGAACCCATCTTACCACGAATCACAATGCATAGCCAAAAGAAAAGAGATGCACTTCTGCAGTAGTTGTTAATGCTGTGTTGAATACACGAAATGATCCCACTAAAATGGAAAGCTATGTTGACTTCTATGTGATAATTCTTCATAACGGACCTTTTCTGTACCCAGGACTCTCAAAACTGTGATTCTGGACACTTCCTTGTTCATTACATTCTGCTTTTTCCTCAAGGATCTCAAAAAAGGTTCCAATGGCCTGTTCAGACAGCCAAAATAAAGCTGCTTCAAGTCACCGTGGAGGTATGGTGTTTCAATGATGCATGCGTCTAAGATCCAGAATCGCACCAAAGCCATGCCCCAACTGGAGTGTGGCCTTTGGTGTGTCTTCTGACTCTTAGGACGCATGCATCATTGAAACACCATACCTCCACTGTGACTTGAAGCAGCTTTATTTTGGCTGTCTGTAACAGGCCTACGATTCTTCATTTGCCACTTCATCCTCATAACAGCCCTACTCAATTGGAAAGGGGAAGGAAAAAATTTTTTTTTTATTTTATTGACAGATATTAGAATCCTTGTTTTCTTTCTTCCTGTCTTACATTTAAGATACAATTTGAGCTTTCTCTCTCCTTCTTTGTTAACTGGAACCCTCTGTAGATTGGTGTATTGATGTGCTGGTAGTTCACTATTTAGGTGCAGCTGTTCCCTCCAAGCATAATCAAAATAATTGACTCAGACGTGGTACAGACCACCCTGGCACTGATTTTAGGGTTAGGGATTGTGCAGCACCTGCACAATCCCTAACTCTAGCATGGTGGTGTAACAATGGCAGCATCCCATGTACATGGGTGCCGCCATTGTGATGTACGTGCCACGCGTCGTCGTACATCACTTGTATCACAAGTGCGCTATTGGCACACTCGTGACATCGAACCTACGGCGCAAAAAGAACCCAGTTCTACGGCACAACCCCCCTCCCCCAACCCAAAAGCTATAATAGTAATTTGATTAGCAGAGAGTGAGAAAGGATTAGATAGGTCAAAAAGGAGGGGGGAAATAGGTAACAAAAAGATTATTAAGAATAGAACAAAGGGGGTAGAAGGGAAGAGGAAAAGAAAAAAAGAAAGTGGGGAAAAGGGAAAAATAAAAAATCAAATACAATTAAAATTAAATAAAAAAGTAGGGAGATCAGTAAGAATATCAAAAAACAGTAGAAATAGTAGAAAATAGTAGAAAAAAAGAAGGGAAGAAGAGGCACTGAAAAAGAAAGAAGAACAAAATAAGTGCAACGTAATTATTAAAAATAAAAAATAAATCAAAATTAATGCAAAAGAAATAGGATAAGGATAGGAAAGGGGGAAGTTGAATCAGAAGAATTACAGCTCAGGCTGTAGAAGACAGAAAGGAAGAATACAAACAATAATTACTCAATAAATAATATTAAAAGAAGATTGTAGAAAAGAAAAAGGGGGAAAGGAAAAGTCAACAGAAAATAACAAAAATACAGATCCTTAAAAACCAACTTCAAAAATTCAAGGTCACATGGGATGTAAAAGGGCAACATTACATAAAAACAGGGATGGACTCAGAACACAGAGATACTTTCTTTGCACCAGTTGAATCATCGGAAAGGAATCATATTACAAAGGAAGACCCACTTCTGCTCCAGTGTTGTTGAGATAAGATATATGTGGGGACCATCGTTCTTCAAAAGGCAGAGGAAGATTCCACCCTTCCAGCTTGATCAGTGAGCTTTTCCATAAACCAAAAATTCCAAAATTGAGACCACCAATCAGTCATATTGACCTTTCCAGGTTTCCAAGCCCTGGCAATTTCAATCCTGGCCAATGCCAACAAAAATGCAATAATATCTTTATTGTGTAATGTCTTGTTTTCATTAATAAATACGGAAAGCAATAAACATTCTGGAGAGGGGAAAATTTTTTGATCAGTGATTTCTGAAACTAAGTTAACTACTGCATGACAAAATGCAAATACACTTGGACAATCGTACCACATGTGCAGGAAAGTACCTCTATTACTACACCCTCTCCAACAGCACGAGGTGGGGTTCTTGGTAATGCGTGCAAGTTGTAGTGGTGTGAGGGACCATCTATGCACAACTTTAAGAGTGATTTCTTTCAGGGCTATAGAATTAGATTTATATGAAGGAGTGTTCCAGATTTTAAGCCACTCTGAATCTGTTATATGAATGTTTAATAAATCAACCTCCCACCGCACTTTATGAATCAGCCCACAACCAAAAGTCTCATGTAGCATCCACTTATATATTTTTGCCACTCTGCCTTTAATGCAAGTATCTTCGTTTATACACATGCATTCAAACAGAGTAGGTGAGTGGGGGAGTTCTTTCCTCCTAACGAGCTGAGCTTAAAAGGATGCAATTTGATTCAATTGCATCCAAGAGGGCACAAAGGGGGAAAAGGTCGGACATTGATCAGACATTCTCTGGACCTGAGTCTACCATGTACAAATAAGTCTCTTTCCATACCCCCCCCCCCCCAATACCATGAATGAAAACAAGTCCACCTATCAGGCTCCACAAACAGGGGATGAGAAATAAATGGTTGTATTGGTGAAGGGCTTGGAGCAAGAATGTGCCTCCACTTTTTCCAGGCCATGAGAGTATGATACAAATAAGGATTATTAATTTTATGAATGGCTCTTGACAAAGCTTCAGCTGGTCCCAGGGGAGATGCTCTAAGACTGTTTCAAACCCAACACCACGTTGAACACTTTTGATTCAGTGAAAGGCAATGCAAATATGGATTCCGCAAGATACACAGGAAGAAAAGAAGTTTAAGCATGTGTGCATGAGTGGTGTGTATGAAGAAGGATGTCCCACACCTCTGGGCTACATGGATATCTTAACTGAGAAGGTAGTTCACATAGGCATTCTAGGTTGTGTCAATCCCATGAGTGGCTTGCAGACAGCAGTGGGAGGGTTGCCTTCTGCTACCTTTTTGAGGTGAGGTCTACATCCTCCAGCTTGGTGCACAAGCCACTTCTGGTCAATTCCACAGACATCACAGTCTGAGAAAACTGTGGGCAACTACTGTATATACTTGACTATAAATCAACCTCATGTATTAATCCAAGACAGATTTTGGGGCCAGAATTATGGATTTTGGTATGACCTGTGGATAAGTCAAGGGTAAATTGGGAATAAAGCAAAAGATGGGAAGAATGAAGCAAAGGAAAATAATGCAAAAGAACTGACAAAATTCCAGCAGGCATACCTGTGCTAATCCTAAAGGTTAGATGGATGAGAGAAGGGGTCAGTACTTCTTTTAGGTGCCCTGAGAAGGGATTAACCTCATTCCTTTTACAGGGGATGGTCCTTTTTAAATATGAGTTAAAGTACAGCACTTACATTGACCTGTGGATAAGTCAACCCAAGTTTTTTGGGTCAATTTTTTTCACTAAAATTTCTAGACTTAAGCATCAATATACACAGTACATTTCCTGGTACTGCTGGAATCTAATCTAATGATCTGTGCAGTGGAATTCTTATTACAGCTGCCTGAGTATGACCTAAATAATATTGCCTTCTTCTTCTGGCTTCTTCACACATTATATTAGGTTGAGAAACTCAATTCACTTTGAGGATCATGTTCCCTCATGAACAGCCTTCCAGGACCACGTGCCAAAATCAAAGCTCGACTACAACATTTTTTCTCCTTTCTATCTCCCACATATCCTTGTTCTCTCACACAGACACACACAAGTGAAGATGACATTACCCTCCCACTTGAATTTAGGCTCTCCCTTATTTATTCATTCATTGTGTTTTATTGGTTGACTTTAGTTACTTTACTGACTTATATCAGCAGGTAGTATTGTTTTTTACTTCCTTTTTTTGGCCAGGCTGTGATAGTTTGTGCTCAAGATGGTCAAGTAAAAAGTGAAAAATAAAGGAGTTGGGTGTGCTATGCAAGGCCTAAAGCTTGGAAGGAAGCTGAGGTGGGTCTTCCACTCATTGACTCACACAGACACATAAGCTCCTTGTAGATTAATACTGAGAGGCAGTGTAGTGTAGTAGACTGAATGTCAGACTATGACTCTGGAGATCAGGGTTCAATTCCTCGCTAGGCAATGGAAAACCACTGGGTCACCTTGGGTAAGTTACACACTTTAAGCCCCAGAAAAGCCTGAGATACGTTTACTTTTGAGTCACCATAAATCCACGACTACTAGAAGGCACCCAACAAGAAGACTTTCTCTTCAAATCCCCCATATGGCTAGAGTTTTAGCCTGTGTTCCTTTCCCATCCATCTTCATAGCTGACAGGAATAGTACACACTACATGGCACATTTCCACCTAGCTGGAGGATTCTGTGACTTTTAGTCCAAAAAAGTAACTTTTCTGAGTTTTTGAAAGTAGAGTTCTACTACTCAGCTACAACCCTGTGCCTTCCACAATATTCTTGCAACCACTATTTCTGATGGTATGTTATGCTGGTAAACGCCAACTAATTGAGGAGTGAAAAGGAATTGAAGACAAAGTCAAAGTTCAACCATTAAAAGAAAGAGAGAGTATATGTAAAAGAGAAATCCCCAAAGACACTATATGCTGTCTAAACTTGGATAATAAGCAGGGTCAGCCTGGGTTAGTACTTGGATGGGAGACTACCAATGAATACCAGATGCTATGGGCTATATTTCAGGAGAAGGAACTGGCAAAACCACCTCTAAGTACTCCTTGCCTAAGAAAACCCTATGGAATTCACGGGACTGCAATAAGTTGATAAGTTGAAGGCATATGCATATACACATTGCTTTGGCACAGCATTTTCACAAATCTTGAAGTATTTAAGACTTTTGAATGGGTTTGAAGGCAACACATGCTAGGATCCCCCTCTGCAGCCCTGTTTCCCAAGGCGGGGGCAACTGTACTCCCTTGATGGTCTAATTTAGGAATTTGGCAAAAACATTCTCATTTAGGCAAGCATTTACAGGCCCCCCAACTGGTCTTAATTAGTTGTTTCATGTGGCTCTGAGATTCTGGTTTTATTTTTTTGTGTTTTAATTGTTTTTGTAAACTTCTGGGGGAAAGCAACAGAGGGAGGGAAAAGCAATGCAAAGTAATGCACATGGAGATCTCACACCACACTAGTGACAGGATTTTTATTTTAAAAGAACATTAATTCCCTAACCTGGCAATTTTGCTCCCAGTGTCTAGAGGTGGCTTTTGATTATGTGGTGATCATGAAGATGGATTCTAAAAGAGTTTAAAAAATAGAAGGCAGACGTATTCTTTGAGACCTTGTAGTCTAACCCCCAAGGTCTGTGATGCAAGATGTAGCTGCATTGACCCTGACCCTGATGTCCGATTTTTAAATATCTCCAGCAAAAGCAATCTCAAAAGCAATCTACAGATCTCCTGTCCCACTGTCAAAGGCACAATTACTGAGAGCTCCCATATTCTCATGCTATTTAACACTGATTCAATTATTTCAATGATATCTCACCTTTCTCTCAGAAATGGATAACACTTTTGAATTAATCTCTCTCTCAGCCTGCATCTGCACTACAGAAATAATGCAGATTGATACCACTTTAACAGCCATGGCTTAATGCTATGGGATTCTGGGATCTGTAGTTTTGCTTCTATGTCAGAGCTCTGGCGCCACAACAAACTACAAATCCCAGATTACCATAGCACTGCACCATGGCATTTAAAGTGGTGTCAAACTCCATTATTTCTGCAGTGCAGATGCAGCCTCAGGTATGGGCAACTCTGTCAGGAGCAAATTTTCTCCCTTGTATTTCTAGCCAACCAATTCTTGTTTTTATTTATATTTTTGGCTAGTTATCAGCCTTTTTCCAGGTTTGTGGGTGGGGGCTGAATTGCCATGTTTTAGTAAAATTGGAGGTAATGGACTGGACTCCACAAGAATACAAGGAAAATTTCAAACACACAGCAAACCTGCACAGTAGAATTCACATACATTCATACATAGGTTTTGCTGACAGGTGAGCCTTTCCATTTGCCCATGAATTCCACAAGTTCCCACAGGTTTGACTCTATGTAGCATCTGGTGTTTCCAAACATCAGAATTTGCATGCCAAATGGATGCCATTTGGATTTCTCCAGCATCTGTAGCTTTGATACAGAAAAAATGGTCCACTACCGCAAAGGCCCTTTTCATTTTGCACAAAAGTCATGGGCGGCTCTTGTTTTGTTTGTCTGGTACAATGAATGATTTTATATAGAAAACTATTTTGTGCAAAAACCAGTGAGGCTTTTTGTGCAAATTATGTTTTTAAAAGGGGGATTAAAATGCCCTCCAAAAGCACACAAAAACATTTCTTTGGCCTCATACAGACAGGCCAAAATAAAGCTGCTTCGGGTCAATTTGGAGGTATGCTTTTCAATGATGCATACGTCCTAAGAGTCCGGAAGCTGTGCCAAAGCTGCGCTCTAGTCCTTAGGACTGGATCTTGGTTTTGGCGCGGCTTCCGGACTCTTAGTATGCATGCATCATTGAAACAGTATGCCTCCAAAGTGACCTGAAGCAACTTTATTTTGGCCTGTCTGTATGGGGCCATAATCTTGCTCAATGAGGAAAGCTTTTGAATTCTTTGTGTGAGAGAGAAAAATAAGGAATGATTTACATTTCCTGGCATTATATAGATTTTTGAAATATTTTTCTTTAATTAATATTTTAAATACTTTTAATGTGGCTTCATCAACTTCCTGAAGTAGGGATGGGAAAACATAGTTTATAATTCAGTATCTGCTTGCCAAGCAAAAACAAAAAACAAAACAAAACAAAACAAAAAAACACCAGTGTTTTGAGTCTGGATGAAAGTTGTTCTGAAATTTCAAAGTAATAATGAATTTAATAATTCAAGGTTATCCAATAATTTTACCACCACCCCATTTTCTTTATTGTCTTTATAGGGTTTGAAAAAAACTACTTTTTAACTTTACAACTGGCCATCCTGGATTCCAGGAACAAAAGACCAAAAAAAGTCACTTTCCCCAATTCTGCTTCTCTCTCAGACATTCTTAGAGGGCAGGAAGTATAGCTCTTTCCATATAATTTCAATATGTATCGTATCTGGAATTGTTTCTGGAATATAACTTTATACCACAGGGTCACAACATTTCCCTTCCGGGAGCTCTATAGAAGCAAAGAAAGATAGTTGCCCCATATGCCAATGGAGACTGACATCACTGCCTTTCTTCCCATATAGCCCCTGGGAACATTATGTGATCACACAAGGCTGTTTCCAGAGATATTCCAAACCCATCTGGAAAGCATGCAACAGGAATCTTAGAAACCCAGAAAGGCTTTTACTTTGAAAGATATTTCTTATAAAGAATTAAGAAAAGGTTTAAAAGATCCCAGAGTACCTCTTATTATTGTATGTTGTACTGACCCTCTTCAACCTATGCAATATATAAAGCAAGCACAGAATATAAATAAGATCAGTTTGAATTACAAAAACTCTAATAGTTCATAGGACTTAACTCAGAGCTTGTTGTACATTTTATGGGCCAGATGTGTCTTACAAATCAATTATGTTACGGGTTGGCAAGGTCACTACCCCAAAACAAACATCATATATTAAGTAGCGTTGGTATAAGGCTGCTGAACTGGAGTTCATTATGAGATGTGACATAATTTCTTTTGGCATGAATAGTGGCCTGGGTTAAACTGCTACAAACAGTAATTATCTCACAGGCAATGTTATGCAGATTGAACTCTAGGCTAGAAGTATTGGGTGTGGCTGGGTCTCCACTACATTTATTGGAGTCTAGTTAATCTCTATTGTCGTTGACTGGCTCACACATGTTCCTGTTTTCAGTATACCTTCCTTTTATTGATAAATTTATTCTGTGATATAGACTTTCCTGCCACCCAATTACATTTATGCATACTATAAATAAAAAGATGTACTAGGGTTGCTAGTTCAGGATCATCCCAGGCCCTGAGGTTTCCCTGTGAAAACAGGAGATCTAGGGATGGAGCCTGATGATGTTTTTAAATGTTGTACATTTAAGTACTGACCACATTTGCTCACAAACTGTCATTCAAACACACACACACACACACACATTCCGGTTTGGAAATTAAGACAACATGGGGCTGTTCTCAGCTCAATGTGAATTTTCCCTTCTCACTTACTTTGGAAGATGGGATAAGAAACATTTAATCAAGTCTACTTGCTTTTAGCCAGAAGGTGGATGCAGTACAGTGCTGATGGTGAGGCCTGGAACTGCAAGGATTGGGAGGGTAGGAGGAAACAAACAACGAAAATACACAGACTACCTGGAAAGTCTTTGAAAGTTGCAGGAATAAAACAATTAACCCTTAGAAACCGTAGCAAGCTCCACTAGTCAACCTGGAGATCTGCACAAAGCCCTTTCCTCTCTCCTGGAGGAACAGTTGGACCCTTGTCTCGTACCTGGAGATAACGCGTAAAAACTGAGACTCATGACGAGTTCCTGACATGTAGCAACCTTACAATATACTGATATATAAATTATTACCAGTATCTTGATGCACATACTGGCAAGATGCAGTCTTGTCTAATAATTTGTTAAGCTGGGCCATTCTTTCTCCTCATATGCAATGAAGTACTAATGTACAATACAAAAAGACATCATTCTGGGGCATTCTAAGATCTCTCCTCAGTTTTGGATAGGTTCCTGACATAAAAACTCAAGATGCTTTGGCTGGGCTGATGCCATTCCTCCTATCTTTCCCATTACCTTAAGAGTGTTTGTTCATCTTGCTTTCGTCCTCTGCCTTTCAGAACTCCCAAGGTAATGATCAGCCCTAATTCTGTTACTGCTATTTTGCTCTTTCTTTTGCTACCTTCTCTTAAAACACATGTGTTTTTCACACACACACACACACACACACACAATTTTTCAGATTAGATATTATGTCTGTCTGCAATCTTGTAGGGAAGGAAAGTGTCAGCGTGTTGTATCAGAGGTGCTAGTAGTAACCTTGCAAGTCATGAAACTCCTTTCTCTGCAGCTGGGAGGCAGCGTCTCCCAGGGCAGGCAGTGCTGGCTACAGCCTCAGCTCCATTTCCATCAGCCATCAGAGCCATAATCAATGTTTAATTAGATGCTATTTAATTACCCGCTTGCTCAGCCGTCACCAGCACTGAGAAGCTAGCTCAGGTTCCCAGGATGGAGAGGACAGGCAAGATGTCAAAGGAAGGATGTGAGATCAAGCCTTCCCTCCCCACCCCCACCTTTAGTGCAAAGGTTTCACCCTCATTCCTGTAATTGATGCAGAATACAGGTGACGTCTTACTGAACCCTGTAATTGAGGTAGAACACAGGCAATGCCTGGAGCCCCATCTTTCTTTCCTAGTCAACATTTCCAATACTTGCTACATCTTGCCCAGAGCTGGTAGCATTGCAGAAAGATAAGCACTTCACCATCCATGCTGGCAAGTGACAGGATGGGGCGTGCAGCCTGTTCTTCTTCCCAGAATGTTTTTCAGACCATCCTCTTCATTTCCTAAAATATAAGGCTGGGCTGATTTCACTCAGTGGCAAGAGAAACACATTGTCCATATACTTAGGGACACACTTAGGGCCCATCACATCATTTCTGTGAACTGTGTCCTTGATGTTCTAGAACTCAGCCAACAAGTCCTGGAGTTAAGCCCTTGTCCAAACCAAAATCTCCTAAGTGTCTTCCTTGTTCATGAGCTTCTGTTCAATTTGAGAACAGGAAAACTGATTTCAGTAAACTTAGGGAAATACAGTGTGTGATCCCATGCTCAGGAATACTAAATGAGAAGGGAGTTCGGGATGGATGGGAGTGTCTTAAAAGGGAGATACTGAAGGCCCAATTTCAAACAGTTCCAATGAGGGGGGAAAATGGGAGGTGTCTCAAGAAATCAGGATAGATGACTAAAGAACATTCAACTGAGCTAAAGTTTAAAAAGCATAAGAAAAGGAAGAAAAGGGAAATAACCAAAGTGAAATTCAAACAAAGAGCTAGCATGTATAGGGGGAAATTCAGAAAAGCTAAAGTGCTGAACAAACCCAGGCTTGCTAGAGAACTTAAGAATAATAAAAACGACTTTTTGGAGTATGTTTGTAGCAAAAGGAAGAAGAAGGAAATGGTATGGCCATTGCATGGAGAAGATGGCAAAATGATAACAGGGGACAGAGAAAAGGTAGTACTCAGCACCTTCTTTGCCTCAGTCTTCCCACAAAAGGAAAAATGTTCAATCTGAGGAAAGTGGACTAGATGAAGCAGTAGGGGAAATACAGCACAGAATAAGTAAAGAGGCAGTACAGGTATACCTGGTTAATCTAAATGAATTTAACTCTCCAGGGCCAGATGAACTACATCCAAGAGTATTAAAGGAACTGGCAGAAGTAATCTCAGAGCCACTGCTAAGAACTTCCTGACAGTAAGAGCTGTTTGACAGTGGAACACATCCCCTTGGAGAGTGGTGGAATCTCCTTCTTTGTAGGTTTTTAAACAGAAGTTGGATGACCATCTGTTGAGGGTGCTTTGCTTGTGCATTCCTGCATGGCAGGGGGTTGCACTGGATGGCCCTTGAGGTCTCTTCAAACTTTATGATTCTATTATTCTAATACAGAGTACCTCATGCTACACAAACACACACACAGACATCCCTGCTACTGGGCATAGTAAATATGAGTACATGCAGCAGTTGTGGGGGCCACAGAGGCAGTCTCTTGGCTGCTCTTTCCAAATCATGCCAAAGTTTCCTCTTTTTTGGAGACATTGATTTGTATGCCACAGACCTGTCCTGGTTCTCTAAACTGGCCTCCTTTCCTCAGCTGTTAGAACTGAAGTAACATTCAATGGAGAGTCCAGTCAGCTTCTTTATGTGACCTCTTGGAAGGGAAACATCTCCTTGTTTTTCACCTTAGGCAACATAATGAAATTGCTTCCATCTCTTCAACCATCAAGGAAGCCCTCAAATTCTAGGACAAGATTATAAGGAGAAGGAAAGAAACTCATTTACCTGTGCGGTCAGAATCACTCTCTCCAGTGCTGGAGGATGGACTGCCCACAGGTCCTGGCTTATCTCCCTCCCGTGCTCCAGGTTCCTTCTGTCGCGTTCTGGCTGCCTCAATTCCCTTTACTCGCCGGGCATGGCGGTTCCCTTTGTAGTGTGCTTCAGCTTGGCTCTGAGAAAAGAAGAACAGAAACTAAATGGTCAAGCAAATGCTAGGTCTTGGCCTGTATGCATCCTCAGCCCTGTCAGCAGCAGCCACTCCTATCCCTGCCCAAAACTATAGCCTTACAAATAGTGGCTGAACACAACTGCAACCAGAACATTTTGAATCATACATTTATAGTGTTTCCTCAGTATATATATTAAAAACTCAGCAAGGTGACAAATTCAGGTTGTCCAATGATACCACACACTTTAGGAGGCCATTCAAATAACCAAAGATGCTTTCACCCTAGCCCTTTTCTTTGGGATTGTCATTTTCGTGTTCACTTGCTTTTTAATGAACATCCATGTTGCTCTTGTCCTGTTGCAATCCAGCATGTTAAGTTTAATCATCCCCTCTACCTGCTCATACACACTATGTTTGGCATGAGGGAAATAAAACATAATCACAACACCAACCTGTATTATTAAGGCTTCCCAGGTTTGCCCTGAATTTCCCATTTATCGTTCCTGTCCATTTTATCACTTCCTGTTGGCTTTAGTTGGGGAATTAGAAATAAATAGCCTCTTAATCACTCTCTGAATAGCATATTTTAATTGCCTGTTCTCTGGAGGAGGAGAGCTTTAGTTATTGGCCTCATCTCATTGTTTTCTTCCTTTAAAATAATTTTTTTAAAGCAATGTCACACGTTTTTGTCTTCATGAACACAGTCTCCAGACAGCACATTTTTAATAGTCCAAGTATTCTGACATAATTTTTCACTGTAGAATGAAAAGAAAGAGAGAAACCAAGAGAGGGGAAATCTATCATCAAAGCCTGTCCCATTTCCCATGTGGAAAGAATAGATACTGACATTGGGACAATTAAGAAGATTTTTAAGAGGCAATTAAGGAGCTACTCACAACTAATCACCAACTCCAACCTATGTTTTTTTGCCCCATCTTGTACCATCAGAGTAGAACTAGAAAGAGCACATACACTGAATACAGAATGTCTCAGAAATGTCACCAAGCAGGTCCTGTAACAGGAATCCAAAGACATAGCCATGTTTGTCTGGAAAATCACTTTGCAAAGGGATCTTGTAGCACCTTTGAGACTAACTGAAAGAAAAGATTTGGTAGCATGAGCTCCAGTAGACTTAAGCCTACTTCCTCAGATTCATAGGGTGGGGTGGAGCCTACAGAGACAGATTTATATAAGCTGATTGTGTGTGAAAATGTCAATTGAAATTCTAAACCTTGTGAGTATGGAAATGAGGTGACAAGTGCAGTTTTAATAATGCTCATTGGGGGTTAAAGGCAAGAGGAATGATGTTACCTACTGTTCTTGCCACACTACACAAATTTCAACACTATCTAACCCCCATCCTCATGAGGGCACCCTTGACCAGTTCATCACATTTCCTCTCTGTTTCACACACTACATTCCAATACTTGTTCATATGGTTATATACTCTTCTTGGCTTTAAGCAACATCCTTCCTCCTGCCTTTGTCTCCCAACAACTATCATTAAAACTGAATTCGCCACCTCATCTCAATTGCCATTCCTAAACACAACTGGCTTATACAGGCCAGTCTCTGGATTATCTACTCCATGCTATATATCTGAGGAAGTAGGCTCAAGTCTCCAAAAAATCATTCTACCAGCTTCCTTCTTTCAGTTAGTCTGAAAAGTGATACAAAATCCTTTTGCATATAGTAATAGGAATGGGGAACAGTTTTTGCTTCAGTCCCTGGGGAGCTTCTACCAGACAAGACAGATCTAGGCTAGACCGACTAATGGTCTGAATCAACATAAGGCAGTGTCATCTGTTCGTATGTGTGCATCTGCAGATTCACAACATGAAGCAACTTGTTGATGTTTTGTTCTTTTTACTTCTACTATAATAAGGCCTGTGTTATGTGGGTGGATCTGATAGAGAAACTCTTGCTGGGGAAGGAGGCTGGACAATAACCAATGTGATCTTTGCATCCAATGATTTACAGCTTCAGATATTGCTGGGCTCTAGCTCCCAGCATTCCTCAGCTACTAACTATGCTGGCTAGGGCTGATATGAGTTACAATCCAACAATTTGACTACATGATCACCACTTTAGAGATACATTGCCTCCAAAACCATTCTATAAAAAGATCACCACCCTCCTCCTTCCAGTTTCTTACACACGCAACCTGTTTCCCAGATTCTTGAAGTTAGATTTAATTTGGCTCAAATATGAAGCATTTATTTCAGGAGTGGAATCATATGCTTCCCTCAAATGTTGTATGACAGCAAGTTCTAGCAGCCCAAGCCAGGATAGCAAGTGATGAAGTATGCCAGAAGGTGCAAACAAAAACAGCTAGCAAGTCACATGACTCATACCTCTGATGTAACCTGAGCAACATTATTCCATGTATCTACACAAAGGGTTATTTGCACTTTTCCAGACCTCCAGAGGGCCCATTATCACCAGAGCTTGCCATCAATGTACCTGAGGAAGTGGAATGTACTCAATGAAAGCCCATGCTAAAATAAATTGATTAATCTGAAGGTGCCACAAAATTCATTTTTCATTTTGACCCCCCTTCTTTTTAGTTATATAGACTAAGGTAGCTATTTCTTTGAAAGAGCTTGAAAAGTTTGTCTTTTTGACTACTGTTTCCAGCATCTCTCACCCAGCAGGACCAATTAGGAGATTCTGGGTCTGTATTTCAACAAAGAAACTTTTCCAAGCTGTAATCACCATGTCAGATGAGCCTTGCACCACAGCAAGAACAGACCACAGCGTAAATACCAACATTCAAACCTGGTGTTGCCATTTCCTTCAAAGACTCACCTCAGAATTGAAGCGGATCTGGCAGACGTTGCAAGAGATAATGGGGCGCTTGGCCTTGGCTACAGGTACCCCAAAGGTGTGATTGATCACTGCTTTCTGCACGGGGTCCATCTGGTAGGGAAAAATAAGAAATAAAGAAAAAGACAGGTATTGTGGTCAGTCAATATATAGCTCCTATATGAAAGGCAGGGGTGAAGAACCTTTGGCCCTCCCAAATGTTTTGGAATTCAGCTCCTAGAAGCACCCAGCCAGCATTGCTAATGGTAAGGGATTATTGGAGTGGCAGTCCAAAAAAATGGATGGCCAAAGGTTTCTCCATCCTTGACCTCAGGTCTATTTATAAATAACAAGGCAGCTACAGCTTAAATCAAATAATCCTTTCACTATATGACAGCTATAGCTCTCAGACGCTCATTTTCAGCTACATTATTGACTGACAAGGTGGGCATTTGCATACCCATCAATACATCACTGCATAACCTGAATTGCTCATGACTTTTTGCAAGATGATTTTAAGCATTTTCAAGCTTGTTTCAAAAGCCAATCTGAACAGAGTCCAGTGTTTATTGGCACTGGGCAATACATGGCATCCTCATCTTAGGAACATGGGGCTGCCTGAAAACAAAACCTGGAAAGATGCTTTTAAAAAGAATGAATATAACAACACGATAAAGCCATGCATAACTGATCAGGTATAGGATGATGCAAGCAGTCCCAGAGCATCATCCTACTATGGCTTATTTATGGATGGCTTTGGCACTGTTGCACTCTTCTCAAAAGTAACTTTCCCAAGCTCTGTCTGTAAATCAGCACATTCCAGGGGACAAAGGACAGCATTAAGTTGAGTGAAATGTGAAGTAATCTGCCTCAGGTTGTCAGAGGTCATAACACCAATGAAAGGCAGCAAATAATTTTGTGTACACACACACAAATGTATACAGTCAACATTAGGGGTGGATATGATTTTCACATTTTTTTTTGTCTTAGGCACTTAGCTTGGCCAGCTATAGGGGAGATGGGCTTGGGTGAAGTGTTACTGTTTGTGCAACTATGGCCAGGATGAGAGACATTCTGTGTATGCCCCATGAAAAAACAAAACAAAAACCTGGGCCCTATCCACACTATACAATTATAGCACTATTATTCAATTTCAACTGCCATGACTGCACCCTATGGACCCTTGGAAGTAACATTTGAGGGAGGAGCCCTTAAGATCCTCAGCCAGGGATCTCCTCTAGTCTCCCATCAAACTCTAGGAGTCCATAGCAGGCAGCCTGGGCAGCTGAAATGGAATATGACATTTGTGTAGTGTGAATGGGCTCCTTGACACCATGGTAGTGAGGGGAAAGGAACACCAAGCAAAAGACACTCTGGGGGCAAAGAAGCAAAGATAGAATGACTTGGCATAGCTATAAGAGAGCGGGGCCAAAGCAAGCAGCTTTGAGAGATGAAGTGCATGAACTGGAAGTTTCCTGATTCAAATTTCACCTCAGCTATAAAACCACCAAGCAGCTTTCTCTCAGCCCCATCATCTCTTGAAACATTAAGGGGAGTGGAGAAAACAAATGGACAGGTTGCATAACTGTAACTATGATTCTTTGAGTGATAATCTGTGAACTCACACAAATGGGTTATTGTGTCACTGCACTGTGCATCTTTCAGAACCTTCAAGAGCATTACACAAGCATTTTGGCAGTAGCTCCACCCATCTTCAGCAACCCTATATTATATTATATTATATTATATTATTTATTATCAGCCTGCCTTTCTCCTGATATAGAGACTGAAGGCAGCTAACAACACATTTAAAACAGTAAAAGTTTAAAATGATTCAAAAACATTAAAGATGTAGATATAAACTTTTAAAAGCAACTGAACAATTTAAACCTTAAAATTAAAGAGGTCAATATAAAGGCCCAGTATGGTGGAATTTCTGGTTGTGAAATGGAAGAGTATGCACTGGTCATACAGTAATGACACAGTCTTGATCACTGAAAGACAGCATTGGCATTGGTGGGAAGATGGCAATGAAGTTTTCACCCCAGAGGGAGTCAAATGTGGTGTTTAGAGGTCACCCACTGATGCTTCTTAGAGGGTTCAGACTTGAAAGTACATGAAGAAGAGGTTGGCTTTTGCCCAGCAGAGGAAGACAGTGGAAAGGCATGCTGATACCAAAACCAAGATGGGCTATAGGTCCTCTTCAAGGCTGAACTGTATCTATACCAAGGAGATCTCAACTTTGTACCTGACTACTAATGGACTGAATCTGTACTTCTTAATGGTGGACTGAAAACTGAAGCTGCACATGTATTGGAGAGTCATGGCTCTGGCCATACCTTTGTCATTACAGTGTACTATATGGTGAGAGGTCATTATCTGCTGTCTAGCCAACTTAGGAGCTTCAGACTGGAGAAACAAAGCCACTCTTCAATCTTCATCCCTCAGTTTACTGAGGGAGGGAGTCAGCTTCTCCCAGAACAACTAGTGATATTTACCTATCCAGGCCAGGTAGTTTGAAATCTTGCAGATGAGAGCAGCAGATCAGCAGACTTTCCTACCCATTGAATCCAATTTCTTCCCCTTATTGGCTGCCATTCAGTGG
>NC_056523.1:173558539-173578368 GCF_019175285.1 Sceloporus undulatus | reverse complement strand
AATAATAATAATAATAATAATAATAATAATAATAATAATAATAATAATAATTTTTATTTATATACTGCTTTTCCACAGATCTTCAAGATGCCTAGGATTGGGATGAATCCATGATGACAGAACATGGTTTTGGATCTTGACTTAACCAAGCCATATCAGTGTTTTAAACCTATAGTGTTTTGAGCTTTGAAAAAGGGAGTCACACAAGATGTATGAATAACCTGGACAGGTAAGGTAGCATAGGTAGGGCAGCAGCTACCATAGACTGAGGCTTGACACAGATAGCATAGAGAATGGGAGGACCACAGTGACTATCTGAGGCCAGGAGGAAGAAGAAGCTGCTGGTTCTGCTGCTACTGAGATCTTTGCTTTCTGAGTGCCTTCTAAGAAGCAGAGCCCTCCCTCCAGTTCATCTGGTACCATCCGGCCATGGAAGGAGAAATGCAGGCCCAGCTCCATTGGGCCTGGCCTGAGCTAAGAAGCAGAGCCCTCCCTCCAGACCATCTGCCTTGGTCCAGGCTTCAAAGAGAAAGAAGAACTGGTGGACCTGATCCCCTTCCCCACCACCATTCCCTTCTCTTTTTGTGTCGTGTCTTTTTAGATTGTAGGCCTAGGGGTAGGGAATCATCTAATTAAAAATGATAATAATTGTAAGCTGCTCTGAGAGGCTTTAGGGATGAAGGGTGGGATATAAATACCATAAATTAACAAACAAACAAACATGGTGGATAAATGGGTCATCCATCTATGTTTGTGGCTTTATAATTAAGATATCTAGCAACTTCACTATTCTTATAATCTGATTGACAGAAGCTCTGATAGTGTTTATAGACGAGGAGGAAGCTAGTGCTCCCAATGGAATTGGAGGGGATTTTCTTGTCGGAATGATGACTGAATCTGAATAAAATCCAGAGTTGGATGTTAGAGCATGTGAAGTTGTGGGTTGTAACACCTAAGATGTGGTAGGGACTTCAGTGTGAGTCGAAGTGGCAGTAGCCAAAATTTGTGCCTTCTTGGCAGACTGTATTGGAATATCCTGGAACAGTAAGAATCTAGATAATACAGGTTCTTGCTGTGCCACTGAGGGTATCTCATTTAAGGCATATTCCATGAACTGAACACACAGCTGGACAGGGGCAAGAGCAGAAGAGCATTCTTGACATCGATGTTGAGAGTGTTTATGAGCCAGATAGTATTGCAGGCAGGCATTCTTGCCACTTTGCATTCTAATATTGGTAAGCATAGTCTCACCACTAATTACTATCATAAGACAAAGAGGTACGGTATCTAGAGTAAGAGGATTCAGTCAAAGTTGACCTTAAATGCCTCATGCTGTGATACCTTGGTACTGAGAACATCGAACCAATGGTGCCATCTGGAAAGGGACATGGAGTTGGAAGACAAATCAGATGCTATATTCAATGCCAAAATCAATTGGGACTTAGACTGATATGGATGCTGATGTGGTGCAGATGGTATGGTGGACAATGGCCTTGATTTGGCCACACCCAAAGTCAATGGGAAAACTGGTGAAGGAATGACTGTGACCCTCAGGACTGTGGAAGACTTGAGGAGCTCACTCTCAAAAACATTTTCCTCAGGATGCTGATCCACTTCCACCCTCCCAACAGGGGAATGTTATGATTCCTCTGCTTCAAGAATAAGTGGCTACACTTGTGGAATAGCTCCAGAGATCTCGACATTGGCACTGGTGGAAAGAGCTGGATTCAACTGTCCCTCTGAGAGTAAGGATTGGCTATGATCTTTATCCTTGGCGTGCTTTTTCTTTTTATGTTTCTACTGTTGAGTCATTGACTGCATTTTGA
This sequence comes from Sceloporus undulatus, assembly GCF_019175285.1. Classification (NCBI taxonomy): domain Eukaryota; kingdom Metazoa; phylum Chordata; class Lepidosauria; order Squamata; family Phrynosomatidae; genus Sceloporus; species Sceloporus undulatus. Next base: position 173,576,542 of record NC_056523.1, on the reverse strand, counting down.
CTCCCAGTGATCTACCCAGCACAGGAGGATGCGTACACGTCACCCTACTGTTCAGACTAGCTAATGCAGCCTTTGATGGCATTGAGATAGATTCTACCAACAAACATTTGGCTCCACAATGAGCAGAGGAGCTCACGACTGGAACCAAAGTGGACTTTGAAGGTCTTTCTGCATCTTCCATACTAATGTAAGCAGATGGCTGAGAAGACGGCATCTGAGCCCTGACAGCTGCTCATATAGGGGTGCCTTCAAACACAATTTTCTGTTTCATCTCAGTTGAGGCATAGAGGCAATACAGTGGGCACAAGATTCAACCACATGAGCATCACCCAGTCAACCAATACACTTCAGGTGTCCATCCCATCCTGGGATTTTAGTGCCACGGGAGACACACTTTTTGAAGGACACCAGCAAGAAAAGGAGGCAACACAGGTTCAATCGCCACTGCTAGACAATTTGGCTCTGAAGAGCCTGGTAAATCCAGGAGCTGAATTGACCAAAGGAGGCTGTCATGAGACCAAAGATAGAATGCAGTTTCTATTGACGCTGCTATAGCAGCAGACAAAAAGAAACTGGCACAGTTTCAGTGGGAAGGCCTCCATATAGGGCTGTTGGAGGTGGGCAGGGGTACCACCAAAATGCTTATATAACAAAGGTTTGGAAAGTTGCACTGCAAAGGCACAGGACAACCCATTTGTGTGATTCACAGAAACCATTAAGAAGAATAAATAACTACTGTATCACGTTTTTATCCTGCTTTTTCTCCAAGTTGTTCAGATGGTCTATCTCACAGTATCTTCACAAGCTCTTGATGTAGACTAGATCAGAAAGAGGAACTTATCTGAGGCCTGCTGGTGAGCAGAGATCTGAATACAGTCCTCCCCACTCTGAGTCTCCAAACTATTGACTCCATAACTCTGGCTTTTGTGTAACAAACACCTCCCTGCTTGCAAGGATTACTGAGGTAACATGTGATGTGCTTTGAACACTCTGAAGCACTCTATGAATACTAAGTATTATCATTTAAGCATGCCACTCTACACTGCAAGAGGATTATGAGAGCTTCAGAAGTTTCTTCTCTTTCTCTCAGCAGGAAACATTCATTTAGGGTGGGGAGGAGAAGGAATTGGAAAGAAGTTGTAAGTGTGTTAAATAATCTTAATAGAACTGTGCATGCAAACTTTACAGAAAAATAAAGTTATGAGGTCTTACCCCAGGAAGCCCATCTACCTTTTTTCTGTATTGTACAATGAACCACCAGTCTGGCACCAAGAAAAGCACTGAATGAGTGACTGCACTTCTAGCTCAGTGACTAGACCTACAGCAATGTGACTGAATTTGATGTTGGAATCAGCTAGTTAGCCAGAAGGCCAAAGATACTGGGTGTTTCCAAGGGCTTGACTCATCTGTTTCAGCTCTTACTTCAGTGCTAATATTCTTGTTGTCTCTCTCTGGGTTACTTCTATGATATCATTGCAGCATATTATGCTGGATGTCTCCATGTTGAGACATGCTCGTCCCTGTAAAACTGCAGTTTGTAATGCTGCCAGGACCTTTGAGATACCGGAACCTTTCTTATTCCTGACCCCACTTCTAACCCACAGGTTACTTCAGCACTCCAGATATTAACTATATGGGAACTGAAGTTGAACAAAATCCAGAAGGCCACAGGTTTCCCATCCTTGCCTTATGACAATCTGTTCCCAACCACTGTCAGCAAAGGGAAAGTTCTGACTGGATGCAGAAGAGCAGAGAAATATAATTGAGCGGGAAGTGGGACAAGAAGCCACTTCATTGGCTAGAAGTTTCCCCGTGAGAATGCTGGCAATGCAGAGCATAATTAATCACTTCTTGGTGCAAAGCTGGAGTGGGGCCCAGGCTTGGTTGCCTGTTTGGACATCGCTTTTGTGATTACAATCTAAACTGTAGCAGGCAGTGGCCTGAAAGCCAGGCATAAAGCCCAAGGCCACCAAACACTTCATCACAGAGAGATTCAGCACGCAGGAGAAGGCAGAATTTGAACACCATATGGAGACCCTCAGAAATAGGAGCCAAGTCCAGTGCTTGGCCTAAACTCTATGCTGAGGGAAAGGGCATCACCTCAGCTTTTTGTGTCCACCCAAAGTGGCTGCATCTCAGGGCATTTTCACACAGGAGACTAAAAGAGTTTTTGCTTCAGTCAGGCTTGTAACGTGAATGCAAAACTTTACATTCACCAAAATTCTCATCTACATGACACACCACCTCCCCCTTCCCCAATCCTTTGCCACTGGAACAATGATCAACAAAATCCTGCAAGGCGATTTACCAGTAAGCCTAATGTGTGAAAGTGGCCACTGTTTCATCCAAGAAAGTGCCATGCTTCATTCTGGATCTGTTTCCAGTGTCCCTTTCTGGGGAAATTCTTACAAAAATGAATTATATATCTTTTAAAAAAGAACATGCTTTTGCATGAATACTCTGATCTGTACAGGTATCATGGGACATCCTATCACCAGTGACCACTGCTCAGCCTTTCCTCTGTTATCAGAGTGTTTGTGTGTGCACGCTCTCTCATGACTGATTCATACTTGGCCCCTGCATACCCAGAATCTTCTTAATTTTATCTGCTCACTTCTACTAGCAGTGGCCAAAGCTGACTTACTTATTTTTTTGGATTTATATCCTTCCTTTCTCCCAAAATGGGATTCAGTTTACAAACCCAGAGCCTAGTTATTTCAAAGTAACTTCCCTCACTATTCCTCCATTCATATTTTTTCTGACAAACTGGACTAAATTTATGGGGTGGCATATGTTATGTATGATGTAACTGCATAAACTCCATTTTTTATTAGGGGAGAAAAAGCACAATAAACCAAGGTGTGCTATTCCAGGAAAAGGAAGCATATGCATGGTTTGAAAGCATAAAAAGATTTGTTCTGGGACTGAGGAATAAAGTTAAAATTAAACCCAAATTTAATAGACATACTTGTCTCTGGACCGATCTTTAGTAAAGTCTTCCCCTGCTTGTGGTTTCTAAACAATGTTTGGAAGTGCTATGGTAACAAGCACTAAAGAAGTGGAAACAAAGAGGCTGTTCACACATTACTTGACACCTGGGATTCAAAGTGATGCGATTCTAATCCAGAGCATGCCTCAGGGTTGGACACTTCCCTCCTCTATCCTTCTGATTTTGGGTAGAGAGCAGAAATGAACTGGGAAATACTGTAACTGAATACAGGACTGCCCCCACGCTGTGGAATACTACTTTTCTAGTGCGATTTTGAGTAGTTTCAACTGATGGAGATAAAATGAGGACCATGTGAGCCTCAGGCTTGTTCCCACTCCCAGTTCATGGACCAAGAAACGTCTAACAGCCACATAAAGGCACATTTAATTCTCTTCTTTAGCTTTCAACATGCCTGATTTACCAAAAGTCATATCATCTCTTTCTATTTTGGAATCATTTTGGAAAAGAAAATGATGATTAATTACAAATAGGTCCAGCTATGAGGCTCACCAGGTTCAGGAATTTTATATGCAAAAGTAATTTGCTGCATGGAAAAGACGTGCCAGCGTTTTTCAACTTCTTGAACTCCTGTTTCTGTTAGGGACCTCAGTGCTGAAAATATTGACCGCTTTCTGATTAAAGATGCCTTAAATGCATTACACTGCATGCCCTGTTGGCTTTTCCAATTTTCCATTAATTCGTATGTGTGTGTATATCATCTGCACTGCTTCTCTGTCCTTGTGGCAGAGAGCTCCATCAGCCAATTCTGTAGGATATGTAGCAAATTGTTATATTACACACGCATACATACACTCATTGTTTTAAATATGCAGCCAATTTGCCTCATCACACTCCCCTGGATTATGTGAAAGATTAAATGACTGCTTAACACAATCATCTGTAGCTCCAGGGATTGTTACTGAGAAGGAGCACAGGACCAATACAGATGATTGAACCATTCTATGGCAAGTCTGTCATCCTACTAAATGGCAAGAGAGAATTCTAGCACACAGTACAGGTATGTCTGAGTTACTGATGCAGATGTGTTCCTATGCATCAATTCTTAACAGAAAATTTGGTACCAGAGGCAGAATTAACATGTGCTAAAAAAGAAAAGAAAAAGAGTAGTTGAACATTGTAAGCTGCCTTAAGTCCCAGTCTTGGGGAAAAGTTAGAGTATGAACAAAGATAATAATTATGATGATGGCATTTAAAGAGCCTGGGTAGCACAGTGGTTAAATGCCGATACAGCAGCCACAAGGTTGCGAGTTCAATCCCAGGGCTCCAAAGTTGACTCACCTTCCATCCTTTTGTAAGTCGGTAAAAGGTGTACCCAACTTGTTCGGAGCAATTGGATTACATATTGTAAACAGCTTAGAGAGTGCAGAGTTCACTGATAGGCAGTATAGAAATGTAAATGCTATTGCTGTTGCTAAATGCTATTTCACCAAATGTTTTATTCAAAATGATCAACATGCACACATGAAATAAAACAACCAGGTCAGGTAAGCCTTTAGTAAATAAGCAAAGACATTTTGAACATTCTCATCACGACACCCTGAAGGGTTTTTTCATAGTGTATCCAGGAATTACGTTTTCTTTCATCAGCCCCCACTTGTCTTATTATTTCCATTTTAATGGCCAAATCTACAGATCTATAAGATTGTTGTTGTTGTTGTTTTAAACATGTTGGGAGTTGCTGGTGGTGTAATCTTATTTGCTTTCCCTCTTCTCTCTGTTTTGCTGTTCACACATGCTCAGTAAGGGATGCTGGAGGAACAGGTTTTCCTTGTCTGTTGCAGGAAGACACACATAGCTATGGTAGGATATGCTAGTGTAGAATCTTGCTCTTTCCCAGATCAAGTTTTGTTTATTATATTGTTTAGTAATGCAATACATTACCAAAAATCTGTTTCTCTAGCCTGCCTTTACGATCCTCCCAATGCTAAAAAAAACTCTTGAGTTCTGAGTTATATAGAATATGAGACAAAAGAGGGGATAAGCAGGTGCCTTTGTAAAAAAAAAAAAGACTTTCATTGTCAGAGGCTTTGTTAACTAGGTATATCTGTTGTCATAGATGTATGCTAAATGGTATTCTCCTAAAACAGTCTCCCAAAAGTTGGGATCCTACAGCTTTATTCAGCTACAACTCGTATCATCCATCTAGTCAGCATGGTCATGCACCCACTTAGGGGATGGATGTCCTAAGGAAAACTAAACTTATGCAGCCATGTCCCAGAATAGTTGGCTATAGCAATTTTCTACCACAATGTTTTGGGCAAAATTCATCTGATCATACCCTATCATATGCCAAAACCAACAGACACAGAGCTGGCTTCCTAGGGAAACAATTCAAAGACACTAGTATTTTTCCTTACTGAAAGCTCTGTGTTTTTACTCTTCACCTCTGACAGCACAACAAGAGCTAAATCATGTTCACATTTGTTAAACCAAATTAACTGGTTATATCAAGATGTACAATGAACACTTGGGCTGAATCTTGTTGTTGTTGTTGTGTGCTTTTTCAAGTCGTTTCCAACTTATGGTGATCCTAAGGCAACCCTATGTGGGATTTTCCTGGCAAGATTTGTTCAGAGGAGGTTTGCCATTGCCTTCCCGAGGCTGAGAACATGTAACATGATCAAGGTCACTCAGTGGGTTTCATGGCCGAGCAGGGAATTGAACCCTGGTCTCCAGAGTTGTAGTCAAAACACTCAGACCATTATGCCAGATGTATCTGGGCTGCATCTACATTGCAGAAATAATGCAGTTTGAAAACACTTTAGCCCTTATCAGATGAGTGTGGAACTGAGGGTCTTCTGCACTGGGCGATTTGAATTCGCGTTATTTCGCACAATACCATCATACCAGCATTCGAATGGCCCGCACTCAGGTGAATGCTCGAGCTGCCGAACTGAAATGCGTACTGGCTCCTCTGTTTGGAGCGTGTTGGCCAGTGCGCTGAAAAGGGATTGGGCGATATCCTGGTATTGGGGCGCTGTTCGATCTCAGTGCGAATGGGTCTGGTGGTACTACCGCTTCCTGAATTCCATCGCAGAGACCCTCAGATGCCAATTTTTTACTTCCGGTGGGTCTTGTCCCTCCTCCTCTTGCCGGTTCCAGGGAAGGGCGGGGGGGGGGGGGGCGGGGTTCCACGCGGCCCTCCTCCGCCTCCTCCACCTCCGCGCTTGAGAGGCATCCCTGGGCCTGCATCCCAGGCCGGGAAGGGCGGCGGGGGGCAACGGGAATGCGGGGCGGTTCCGCAGCCTCCTCCTCCTCCTCCCGCTGGGAGCCAGCCTGGCGGCCTTCTCAAGTGGGAGGGGAGGAGGTAGGCCGTTTGGAACGCGGCGATCGCGCGCGCTTTCTAGCGGCCCGCCTCCTTTCCCTGCCTGGGATGCCGCTCCCGGGCTGGATCCCAAGCCGGGAGGCGGAGGAGGAACTCTTATCACCGCATCCCCTTTACTTCGCTGGCCTCCAGCCCTTGCCGCTGCGTGAACCGGCTGCGCCTCCCTCCCCCCCCCCCCCACGATACATCTCACCCTCACACACCACACCCACCTCACCCACAACACACGTAGAACCGGGCATTGCTAAGTTGTTGCAAGGGGAAGGTCATGGTAACATTAAAACCAAGCAGGAAATGTATAGAGGAAAGCAGTAATGGCACGTTTTTGTACCGCTATTGTTAATGTGCATGAGCTGGGCTCGCCAGCTGTTTACACGGGCTGTCATGATGAACGCGACCTCTCTCTTATCCCCTTTCACACAAACCAACCCCGGAAGCGTTTAAAGGTTGCAACCCATGCAGGCACCACTAGCAAGTTGCAGCGGCGATACAATCTGCCATCGCTCATGTGAGCACCGGTGGGAACAAAAAATTCTTCACTGAATGCACTTCGCGCGAATGCAGATTGGCCAATTTGAATCCTGCCAATGCGGAAGGACTCCCAGGTATGACAGTACTTTGCGAAATAATGCGAATTCGAATCGCCCAGTGCAGAAGACCCCCAGTTCCACACTCCTCTGATAAGGGCTTTTAACTGCCATGGCCCAATGCTATGGGATTCTGGGATTTGCACTTTTGTGAAATGTTTAGTCTTCTCTGTCAGATAATTCTGATGTCAAAACAAATGGCAAATCCCAGGATTTCATAGGATGGAGCCCTGTTGTATAAATAATCCAGAACCAATTTGGGTTTTGGATGGATTCTTAAAGTGGTGTCAAACTGTATTATTTCTGCCATGTGGCAGCAGCCTTCGTCTATCAATGGCTACTGATCCTAATGACTATGTATCATATCATGTATCAGACCAAGCATGGTTCTCTATACCAACGTATTGGGATTGCAATCAGGTAAGTGCTATTATCCTCATATTCTGCTTGTGGGCTTCCCACTGGAGTACGTGACTAATCACTGCGGGGATCTGAAATCTGGACTACACATGACAACTTTTCTGGTGAAACACAGCTTTTGGGCTACGTTTTTGCTGAGTCTGGTGCATCACAGCAATTCCAGCTTGGCTCAGGTAGGAACTGTAGGGACAGCAGAGGACAACCAATCCATGGGGGTATCTGAACATTCTCAAATACCTCCCCCCCCCCCCCCCGGAATATTGTCAGACAACAGAAGGTCACCAGAGTAGATGAGTAAAATGGGTCCATGGCCAAACTCTACAGGCCTTTCCAGGCATTTGCTAGGAAGACAATAATTTCCCAGCCCTCCTAGGAGTAGAGCCACACTATTCTGAAGACACATGACAGAGAAAGAAAGAAAGAAAGAAAGAAAGAAAGAAAGAAAGAAAGAAAGCATCTTGTTCCCAGCCCAGTAACACAGACTGTCAGCTCAGCAGGCTCCTAGGCTCAGCATAAACTGGACAGGGAGGATAGCAAGAGGGAAAAGCAGCTGTTTAAACAGCTCCCACTTCATTCTATGCTGGCCCAGAACATTTGGGATTCATAGAAAGGACATGGAGGGAAAGCATGTAATACAGTTTACATCCTGCTTGTAATGGTTTGAAGACTTAGAGCTTGTCTATCCACTGAGTGACCTTAGCCAACTCACATGCTCTCAGCCTCTGGGAAATGAAATAGCAAATCCCCTCTGAACAAACCTTGCCAAGGAAACACCATGATAGGTTTGCCCTAGGGTAGCCATAAGTCAGAAAGGACTTAAAGACATGGAACAACAACAACAAACATTACCTATGTACCATGAATTCCCACCGGGCTGGCTGTGTTACACAGTCACCCAAAACCCAAATTGGTTCTGGGCTATTTACATTGATTTGGGATTCCCACCACTTGTTCCACAGTAAAAAGAATTTGGTTTTACTCTGGGTTTTCTGAGAAAAATGTAACTGCCTTCCCTGCTGAGTGGCCCTATGGACATTGAGTTACTCTGCGGTCAGAATCAGGCTGGGCACCGTGTTCTGACCTCAGAGCAACTTGCACCCATGACAGTGGTGGGCTCTCAGGGACTGCATGGGAAGGCAGCTGTATATCATCACTGCGTTTTGCTGCAGCAGGTGGTGGTGGGGGATTCGTGTACAATTTGGGACCAAAATACTTGACGTCTGGAGCATTCTGGAAATGTAGACAAGCTCTTAGTCTAATCTCTTTAACAAAACAGCATGCTTGTGCCTTCCTCTGCAATATAGACTACAGCATCTGGTATTGGTGGCTCCACTGGCATCCACTGGAATTTGGTTCCAGGACCCCTGTGGATACAAAAATCTGTGAATGCTCAAGTCTTATTAAATAAAATGGCATAATAAAATGGTGTCCCTTATATAAAATGGCAAAATCAAGGTTTGACTATTGGATTCTTTTTTTCTTTAATATTTTCAAGTCACCGATGGTTGAATCCATGGATAAAGAATCTATGGATATGGAGGGCTGACAGTACTAACTAGCCTTGACCTTGCTTAGCTGCCAAGATTTAATGGGATCTGGTGCATTCAGGATATATTTGACTGCCCTGACGTTGAATGCCCATTACCCCAGAACACTGAAAACTACCTCATGAGGTAAAAATATTTTGAGCCTTGACCCATGATCTTCCCTCATATCACTCATAGAGAGAATTATTAAAATACATAATTCTGCACCTTGGTCTGAAGTATACAGTCAAAAAAAAAAAAAAGCTGTGCCATGAAATTCTTCTAACTAGGTAGCTCAGCTCTCACAGAAGTGTTGCTTATCCATGGAGCTAAAAGGCTACAGTTTAAGCTCATTGTTTGGTGCCACATGACCAACAGTGCTTTTACAACAGAGTAGCTAAGCAGGATCAGCCCTGGTTAGTAATTGTATGGAAGACCACCAACGAATACCTGGCGGTGTACATTTCAGAGGAAGGAACTGGCCAAACCACCTCTGAATATTTCTTGCCTAAGAAAACCTATAAAATTCATGGGGTCGCCAGAAGTCGACACTGTGGCTTGAAGGCACATATACACACAAGATATGGTCTACACAGCCTGCAAGCTTTTACTATACTATGGTTTGTATAGGGTTTTTAAATGTATAGGGTTTTTAAAAGTTAAAATGGCTGTTTTAACTTTTAAAATTGCTGAATTGTTTTTTAAATTTTATATTTATATATTTTAATGTTTTCATATTGTTTTCAAATTGTATTGTTTTAATATTGTTGTTCACCACCTTGAGTCCCTGTAGTGGGAGAAAGTCGGGATATAAGTGAAGAAGAGGAAGAAGAGAAAAGGCTCACCTGAGTGCGAGGAAGAGGGCTCTCTAAGGCGACTGCCACACTGCAGACTTAATGCAGTTTGACACTGCTTTAACTGTCATGGCTTCATCCGAATCCTGGGATTTGTAGTTTGCTGTGGCACAGAGCTTTCTGATAGAGAAGACTAAATATCTCACAAAACTACAAATCCTAGAATTTCATAGCATTGTGCCATGACAGTTAAAAGCAGTATCAAAATGTATTAATTCAGCAGTGCAGATGCAGACTTTGACTCAAACAGGCAAACTAACCTTTAACATTGAGAACATTGTGTGGAACACACATGGTTACGTGGTCAGTGTGTAGCTAAACTCAGTCCCATTTTGTTCTTGCTGCCAAGCTTCGTCTCCATTTGCAGAAACCCATCTGTCCTCCTGAGCTCCTAACATCTCCTGAAGCAACACGAGTTGTACACCTCTGTGCAGCACTAAGCTTTCTAATTTGCTAAAGTTACACCTTGGTTACCACGAGAACAAGGGGAAATACATAAGCAGAACCTGACGGAGGAACATGCCAAAGACTCTGTAAAAGGACCATAAAATTGCTGTTGGCTTAATTTGGAAATATAACTGCTTTTAAAAAAGAAACATATGTGTGGATTACACTATCAGTTGTATAATGGCCACAAAAATGAACTAGTTATTCTTGAGCCATTATGAGAGTTATCATAGAATCATAGTTGGAAGAGATCGCAGGGGCCATCCAGTCGAACCCCTGGCCATGCAGGAACTCTCAATCAAAGCATCCCCGACAGATGGCCATCCAGCCTCTGCTTAAAGACCTCCAAGGAAGGAGACTCCACCACACTCCAAGGGAGTTTGTTCCACTGTCGAACAGCCCTTACTGTCAGGAAGTTCTTCCTAATGTTGAGGTGGAATTTCATTTGCTGTAGCTTGCATCCATTGCTCCGGGTCCTAGTTTCTGTAGCAGCTGAAAACAAGTCAGCTCCCTCCTCAGTATGACATCCTTTCAAGTATTTAAACAGGGCTATCATATCACCTCTTAATCTTCTCTTCTAAAGGCTAAACATCCCCAGCTCCTTAAGTCGTTCCTCATAGGACATGGTTTCCAAACCTTTCACCATTTTAGTCGCCCTCCTTTGGACAATTCCAGTTTTTCAACATCTTTTTTAAATTGTGGTGCCCAGAACTGGACGCAATATTCCAGGTTGGGCCTGACCAGAGCAGAATACAGTGGCACTATTACTTCCCTTGTTAGACACTATACTTCTATTGATGCAGCCTAAAATCGCATTGGCCTTGTTAGCTGCTGCATCACAGTTGACTCATGTTCAACTTGTGGTCTACTTGGACTCCCAGATCCCTTTCGCATGTAGTTTCATTCAGCTAGGTGTCACCCATCCTATATCTGTGCATTTCATTTTTCTGCCCTAAGTGCAGTACCTTACATTTCTCCCTGTTGAAGTTTATTTTGTTAGCTATGGCCTAGCTTTCTAGTTTATTCAGGTCATTTTGAATTTTGATCCTGTCCTCTAGGGTGTTAGCTACTCTCCTAATTTGGTGTCATCTGCAAATTTGATAAATATGCTCCCAATTCTGTCTTCCAAGTCGTTGATAAAGAAGTTGAACAGCACTGGGCCCAGGACAGAGCCCTGTGGGACCCCACTGGTCACTTCTCTCCAGGATGAAAAAGACTCATTGTTGAGCACTCTTTGCATTTGGCCGGTCAACCAGTTACAAATCCAAGTAACAGTTACGTTGTCTAGCCCACATTTCACTAGCTTGTTTGCAAGAATGTCACGGGGAACCTTGTCAAAAGCCTTACTGAAATCAAGATATACTATATCCACAGCATTCCCTTCATCTACCAAGCTGGTAATTTTATCAAAGAAAGAGATTAGATTAGTCTGGCATGACTTCTTTCTCTGAAACCCATGTTGACTTTTTGTGATTATGGCCTTGCCATCTAGATGTTCACAGACTCTCTGTTTAATTATCTGCTCCGGAATCTTTCCTGGTATTGATGTCAGACTAACTGGACGATAATTGTTGGGATCCTCCTTTACCCCCTTTTTGAAGATGGGGACAACGTTTGCCCTTCTCCAGTCTACTGGGACTTCTTCTGTTCTCCAGGAGTTCTCAAAGATTATTGCCAATGGCTCCGATATTACATTTGCCAGTTCTTTTAATACACTTGGATGTGTTCATCTGGTCCTGGAGATTTATATTCATTTAGATTAACCAGGTATTCCTGCCCTATCTCTTTACTTATTCTATGCTGAAATCCCCCCTTTCTGTCCTAGTCACATTACAACGCAGTATCATCATCACAAAATCCAGACACCATTTTTGGAGCAAGACTGTAATGAGAATGTCAGATTAATTATCTGGCCTGTTTTCCCCCCTCTCCAAATAAACCTGGAAATTACAGTTCTGAGAGGCCAAAGATTGGTCCATTGCTTACAATCACAATAGACTTTATCCAAGGCTCTGCAACAAAGATTTTATTTCAGTGGTAGAGAAAGTGTGGTTTGCAGGTTGCGTGTGGCCCCCAGGGCCCCACAAAGTCCAAAAGAATTTCGGAACGGGAAAATAATGAAATGAAATGAAATGAAATTTTATTTATATACTGCCGTTGCTATGATCATGGCGGTTTACAACAAAATAAGATACAGCACAATACAGGTTACAAACATCACCCAACCTAATGCTAAACACTAAGGAGATCATCACACGGGGAAAAGAATGGGAGTGAAGTGGATCACTCTTGTCCTTATTGCAGGATTGTGTAAGGATTATCAAATGATGTTACGCTTATTCTCCCATCTTTATGCTGTCCTTATCAGGAGATCATGCAAAGATTATCAGATAACGTTGCACGCATCCCTTCATTATTCTTTCAATGAAGTGGAACTGACCTGTCATTTTTCAATAATGGAAGTTTCCATTAATGAAAACTGACAGGACAAGTCTACTTCACTGACAGGATTAGTGCAAATTGTGATAATCTGTAACATCCTCCCCCAGTGTTTTTTATTTGCAGTTTTTCCAATTTCATGGGGATCCTTCAGCCCTAACCCCAGTGCCTGTGGAGGGCCCACTGTACTGTCAGAGATGCATCTGGGTCCTATGATGTCACTTAGGGGGGATACAAGCAGGCAAAAAGGGGCAGCCAGATGCCACCCTTTTTGCCCTGGATGGAGGCCGCAGCAGAGGCTTAAAAAGAACTCACTCCTGGTGGGTTCTTTTTCCACTGTGTGCGAGTGCCATTGGCATGCTGGCGCACAACAATGACGTCCATGTGGTGCCGTGCTGTTAGGGTGCTGTGCCGCACAGACATCATTGTTGCGCACCCCATGTAAACGGCAGCGCACCAACATGGCACCCACAGTGCGTGGGCTCTTCCAAACTCTACTTTCAGCCCCAGGACAACGCAAAGTGCCAGTCTGTACTGGGCCTTAGTTTCCCAGTAGAAATGCCAGATGGAGCTTTTCCACCTGGTACTCTGGAGGAGAATTAGGCTACGTTCTACCTCCACCTCCCCTTCGCAGGGAAGGAAAAACAACACATTCCCCTTGAAAGCTACAAGAACCTCCTAGAAACAATGAAAGCACTTCCTGGAAGGCAGTTAAGAGCTGGAAAGGAAGCCCTCATTGCCTCTGATCAATGAAAAGATTCCATCTAAACATTAAGAACTTCCTAGTGTTTGGCAGTGGAATGGACTGCCTCAGAGAGTGGTGGATTCTGGTTCTTTGCAGATCTTCAAATAGAGGTCAGAAGAGCATCGTTTGTGAGTATTTTAGCTGTGTATTCCTGCATGGTAGGCAGTGGGACAAGATGGCCCTTGTGGCCCCTTCCAGTTCTAAGAAACTCCCAAATGCTTGGGGCAAAGCTTCAGGAGAGGGCAGGGGGTGCCTGGATGAGGGGTGTAAAGGACATTGATACATGTTCACATTCTGGACAAAAAAAAGGTGTTACAGTGCAGGGGGGAGAAAAACAGGACTGCTACTTTACCATGGAGAAGCTACACAAATTCTACCTAGACAATGAAGAAACAGTGAAAGAATTCTCATCCCTGGGATCAAACATTGATAGGGACGGAAGTCGCAACCAGGAAATCAGAGGAAGATTAAGAACGGAGAGGGCAGATACGAAAGAACTAGAAAAGATACTAAAATGCATAGATAAGCTGAGCTTAAAAGTTAGAGTCATACAGGCTATTGTGTTTCCTATTACCATGTATGGATGTGAGAGCTGGACAATTAATAAAGAAGACAAGAAGAAAATCAATTCATTCAAGATGTGGTGCTGGAGAAGAGTGCTGAGGATACCACGAATAGCCAAAAAGACAAACAAATAGCGGCTTGATCAGATCAAGCTGCAATTCTCTCTGGAAGCCAAGATAACTAAACTGACGCTGTCATACTTTATTAAGGAGGTCACAGGTATGAGTTTACAGGTACCAAGCAGAACAGTGGAGAGCAGGGAGTTTGGAGATGTCTCACCCACAGTTTACCAGGACAAGCTGTTTGGGTGGAAGGCGGGAATGTTAACAGATTTTCTATTATTGAAGAAAAGTGGAAACAGATTTTTTTTTCTATTTTTGGTAGTTTTGGGCACAAAACATTTTATACAAAAGACATCATTTTCCAGACGTTTTTGCACAGACAGATTTTTCACAGAAGTGTCCCAAAATGTGAAAAATGCAACAAAACAAAACAAAATGACACAAACCCACTCTCACATAATCTCACCCAACAGGAAAAACATTTTGAAACTTTTCATTCTCATGTGTGAGATTCAATAAGTGAAGATTTACACTTTGTTGGCTGAACTAAGTCCATGGACTGGAGTCCTACCTCCTGAGCCCAGACTAAAGACAATTACATAATTGCCTTTTTCTTGGCTACTGCACTACCACCCCTTTTGAAAATGCAGTTTTATAACAACAAAAACCTATGCATTGCAACTGCATTGTTTTATAGAAATGTAATTTTAGTATGGAACACAGGGTTGCCAGTGTAAAAAGTGAAGAGGACTACTTTCTCTTTAACTGCTGTCAAAGTGGGGGGAAATGGATAAGAACATCATTTCACTTGAGATGTGGTGCTAGAGAAGAGTGCTGAGGATACCATCAACCTCAAATCTCCCTGAAAGCCAGGATGATCAAATTGAGGCTGTCTTACTTTGGTCACATTGTGAGAAGGCATGACTTATTAGAAAAGACAATGATGCTAGGAAAGGTAGAGGGTATTAGAAAGAGAGGAAGACTGCAAGCCAGACTGGAAGACTCAATCAGGGAGGTCATGGGCATGCATCTACAGGACCTAAGCAGAGCAGTGGAAGATAGGGAGCCTTGGAGATGTCTCTTTCACAGGATTATCATGAGTTAGGGCCAACTCAAGGGCAGTTAACAAACAACAGAAGAGGGAATGTCCACAGTTAACACCGGCTGAAAATCTCTCTTCTGCACAACCACTAAAAGGACAGGAGTAATCTCCAGTTTTCACTCTGGTGACCCTAAGTGAACATGCCATTTTAGTGCTGTTGAGGATCTCTAGTCACCAGGGAACCCAAGTAGGAAAACAACAACCTGTCACCTAAGTATGACCTGAAGGGGCTGGAGCAGTTAGGGAGAAAAAGCTAACTCAGGACTGGGTCACTCATGCATATACACAGCTTGTGATCTGGCACTTGATTACTCAAAGATGAATGTGCAAAGAGCTTCCTTGAAAAGAAAAGAAAAAGCAGATGATACGAAAGTTGGGTTTTTTTGTAGCGCTTGGTCTTGATGACCGAAAATCCAGCCCATAGGGGAACATGAAAGAGTGTTAACAAGGATACACTGTCCATAAGTAGACCATGCAGAAAGCAGTGAAAGCAAGGGGAGGGGAAAAGAAAGACATTCACTTTCTCCCATTAAACTCTAACTCAGCACCACTCACATGAAGCTGACTATCACTCGATTCAGGATGACAAGAAGCCTTTCATCTCACAACTCACATTTAAAGTACATGACCTAAGCTTGCTATTAGTTCTTCAAGCTTCAAACAGTTCAAACTTATGAGATGGCTTAAAACTAAAACTCATTGATCAGTGAGGCTGTGTACACAGGGCACACTTGTTTGATTTCTGAGTTTTGTTGGTGCTGATCTGCTACTTAAATAGGGAATGAAGCAAGGAAAGAGAAATACACAGAGAGGCAGAGAAATGGCCTCCCCTTTTCAGCACCATGTGGTTACATTTCCTTGCTTGCTTACTCTAAAATAAAAAGGACAAACAACAAGCCACTGCTTTTGTTAATTTAAATATAATTGATTAAGCCATTAAAAGGCAGGTGACTGATCAACTAAATATTTTTGTCTCATTGGCTGAAAGCCCGAATTACTACAGCATACTGTGAAGGCCACAGGCATGCAACTTTTTTTTTTTTAATTAAAAGGACTGGATTTTTACTGCATTAAGTTATCTGTCACTGGCTACTAGTTATGGTTGCTTGGAGCACATCTTCACAGTTTGAGTATGGGGACAAACAACAGGACATCCATCTCCTCCTGTTCTACTTGAGCTTCCCTGGTCCTTATGACTAGCAACCACTGGATTCAGAGCACTTTGGAGAAATGGATATTTAATATGACCCAGCTGCACAGTTTTCAAAAATAAAATAAAATAATGCATTTACATTTTTTCTCCAAGGGAGACCGATTACACAAAAGCTGTTAGAAAACTCCCACTGTTTGGAGAAGGGTCAGCAAAACAATCAACACTGTAGCAAAAACAAACAAACAAACAAACAAAAAACCCAGAAGGAGGATATGTATGTGTGTTTCACATCTGGCTTAATAATGTCCTGATACAGTACTGATGATAAAGGTACAGTACTCTTGCAAACAAGCACTCAAATAATATAAAATCCAAGCCATCCTTGCAGGGGAGGATGGGGATAAGCAATGGGAGTTTGCAAGATCGGCTCATGGAGGGGAGGGCGCTAAAAGAAGAGGAATGTCATTGCAGTGGGCAGGATGCCAGGAAAGGTGACTTTGGAAACAAGTTATCGATCTCTTTGCAGCACTGGCCACTGTCAAAATCACCTCCCTGAAGAACAAGCAAGGGTGATGTTGCAAGGATTAATTATGAGATGAGGGCTAATTGTTGCCCTGCTGCTACTGCAAAGTGTTGGACTCAGCTTCACCAGCTTGGTTACAGAACATGAAGTTGACAGACCTTCCTGCTCAGAGAGCCTCTAAGATTCAGTACCAATAGACAAGAGAAGGATGAAGAGACTAAACAGGCACATTCCAAGGCTGTGCCTGTGGCAGTGAATCCAAATGGCAAGGATCCATACACACACACCCCATCAAATGGGTGCACCACTGTGCATCAGCTCCCATTAGTTTTCAGGAAGACTATGCAAGATCACTCCTGGGTGGATTGTGCCCCATGCGTCAGAGCAGGAATGCAGCAGAAATTTCTCAGGCCCACCACTGGGTAGAAACTTTCCAAATTTGGACCAGGCAAACTTATAAATGAATTTGAACACACAATCAAAATCCACACTTTCTGGAAATTTACATTTTAGCTCATAATACATAGGATGTGTACAAGAATGCATACAGAAATGCCTCATATGAAGGGGGGAACAAACACTTTTTAAAATTATGCACATGACAAAAAGTGCATGCAAAAATGCATCCATCAGCAAAAGTATTCACAAATTCTCTTGTGAACCATTATTTAAAAATGATTTATTTATTTTTTTTGCCTCATCTGCAGAGTGATGCAAATGTGAGCCAAAACAAATTTGCACTGGGGAAAATGAGAAATGTGAAGAAGTAGTAGTAGGAAAGTATCTTGCAGAAACAGAGGTGTAGCAAGACTAAAAGCTTTGAGATAGGAACGTGGATTGCAGTGGTCATCTGAATGTCACTATAAACCATCATTAGAGAAGGAGGTAGTTTAGTGGTTAAGATGCCAATCCTGATGATTGGAAGAGCAGAAGGTTGGCAGTTCGAGGCCTGAGTGCTGCATAATGGGGTGAGTTCACTTCACTAATGAGAGAAATGGATTTGAATCAAACACATAAGATTTAATAAAAGAGTTTGAAACACATGAATAGAATAGAAATTGTGTTAAGACTCTATAAATGTATGCTATAATTAAATTACATATATATAATATGGAACCACATATATACATGTATACTATTATAATCAATATATCTATTCTAATAGGATTGAGTAAAGGTCAGCTGAGGCCTTTAACTGAAAGGGAATTTTATAAAAATATATAGGTTAGTAAAAGAAAGAGTTTTT